>NC_085137.1:490498151-491098151 GCF_035046485.1 Aedes albopictus | reverse complement strand
GACCTTTGCGTCTCTTTGATTCTGAAAACGGTGTGACTGAACAGATAAAGTGCATTGGAGTTATTCTTAATATCTAACTTTCCTGTTCACCTCACATTGAGTTCAGAATCAAGAAGGCTTGTATGGCCTTCGGGCTGGTGCTGGTGTTTATTCTCGTGAGCTAAGGCTGCATCAGTCTCATTCACTTGGTAGACACTGCGCCGTTTTTCAGGCCGACATCTTTGCTCTTATGTGCGGAGTGCAATCAACACTTCAGCAGCACGTAATGGGCAAAGTAATATACTTCTGTTCAGAGAGCCAGGCTGCTATTAAAGCACTTGCTTCGGCCAATTCTAGGTCGAAGATAGTTATCGCTTGTCGAACTCAAATCGAGGAGCTGAATTCAGCAAACGCTGTTCACCTTGTATGGGTACCTGGTCATTCTTTCATCGCTGGAAATGAAATGGCTGATGAATTAGCTCGTACTGGAGCATTACATGACTTCATTGGCCCTGAGCCAGCTGTTCCGGTATCAAAGTGTTGGGTAAAGCTTCGGATTGACACCTGGGCTGCCACTCAGCACAAACAATACTGGAATATTTTGGAGTCATGTCGTCAAACAAAATTGTATTGTACTGAGCCATCTCCAAGGGTGGCGAAGTGTCTTACAAATCTGTCAAAGCATTGACTGGCCACTGCCGACTCAGCTATCACATGGCGAATATTCAGCAAGCTAATTCGTGCCTCTGGAGCCGACCTACTGATACCTGAAGTTTTCAGAACAGATTAAAAAAAATTGTGTGGTCTAACCAAACGTTAGTTTTATATTTAGACTACACCGAGCTTACCCGAGAATAAGTTTCAAAATGTTTCGGCTGACGTGCAATCAGCTTGATAACAACTATCAATTAATTCTCAAAGGCAAGTGCAGGCTGGCAATCACGATCTGGAAGGATGCTATACTAAGCCACCAGCCAGGTAACCTTCTGACCACCCAATGGAACTCTGATGCTTCGGCACCGACCCAAAACGGCTTAGACTCGCTTCATTCTGGCAGTGATCCGTTGAACCACCGGCGCCAGACGTATTTTGATATTTTTCCAATAGTTGATGCTAAAGCAGACAAATGACGAGCAAAACAACTGGAGGTAATTATTTGTAAACCTGTCCCTCGATGGAAGAACGTTCTCCTCTCCCGTAAACAGATTTATTGATACTTAGTAAATTTCAAAGTCTTGGGATAATTTCATCTTACTCGAGCGTAGAAAGAAAGCTCAAACTAAAGTTCATTCGTCATATTTGTAATCAGGGACAGGCATCATCAGCAGCCTCACCGAGCGTCAGCGAAAACAGCTTCAGTTTTCGTTTCGCGTAATCTGTCGGTTTTCATAACATCATCGCCGTATTGGTCGACAGACTATCACCACAATTTTCACCAACGACGTCTGCGTCGTGATGTAACTGCGCTAAAACACAGAAAAAGGACATCCAAATGCAGTTTCAAAGCGGTTTTTGTAGCGTTGCGGTCGCTTGAACTTGTAACTTCAGTAACAATCTTTTTTGAACTTTTTCTCAACATTTCATGAAAAGTAGCTTTACAACGTGTAAGTCTGTGCTCTGTGGTTGGCCATACTAGTCCCAACAGGAACATACACTCCAGATGCAGCGACGGAAAGGTCAAGTTTATTGTGAGCTTGGTTGCCCTTCGGGACCGCACACTCGGGGATTCAGTCGTCGAAGGATGGACGAACTTGTGCACTCAGACCATGACTCGACCACTTATGGCCTGATAAGCTGATCCCGATCGAGAGATAACCTCCTATACCTACCGCGAAACCATACCGCGGCTGGCAGATCTGTGTAACAAAGGAATGGTCCTTGCGGCGCACCACTTGGAACTTTCCAGAATCAACACAACAAAGTCCTTTAGCCAATAATGATGTTTTGTCGCAGATGAACGTTGTGCCGGACTCCAAACAGTCTGTAATCGACATCAGACGAGTGGCGTCGGGCAAAACAAATGACAGCATCGTGGAAATGTTTTCCAAACAATTCGTAGAACCAAGGACAGTTGTACTTGGATTTCAATATCGTTGCAATCTACGGATGGGCTGGCTGAGGCTCTAACGACCTTAACGAACCATTAAACACACGTTCCGGTCATTAGTTTTCAATGTTTAGTTTCACGTTATTGTTAACAAAGATAGGGATGAAAAAGGCTCGGCCAGATCCAGAGAGATTTGCTGCGATTGTGCATGTGAATGAAGCGGCACCACGCAATTCTGTGGAGTAAACATTTTATGTAGCGATAAGGGTACCGATCGTTCGGACACGTGACTGCTCCATCCTTTCTTCGCGCCACAAACGTCGTCGGCAATAATCTCGCTTAAGTATTGAAACACAAACACAACAGCTATAATTAACCGGTTTAGGTCAAGGTTTTTCCAAAAATATTTTGCACTAGTGGAAATATTTTGTATATAGAATGAGGAAATTTGCTAAACAGGCACTACAGATGCGGTTCCATGAGCTGTCAGGAGTTGGAAGATCGATCCACTAAAACCCCATTCGTTTTCTTTCTTTCCTTCGCTGTACGCCCGTTAGAGGTGACTTCAAATAGGGGGCTTACATAACTACTCTATTTGGTAAGCATCCTCAAATTGTCCTCTCTCCCCTTACAAGATTGAGTCCATGGACTAATGATCTTGGAAGGTGAGCTTACGCTTGCTCGAGACTATTGTCGAACTATTTGACATCATCTTTGACGATGACTGCCGTTTTGCAGGCATATTCCACGTAGCTACCGAAGTACAGCTTGTCACCGATCATGAATCCCAGCGCTTGGAGTTTTCGTGCACCGCCTTTGGTGACTTTTGCCTTCTGTTCATGCTTGCGGTTATTCACCACTACCTCCTCCGTTTTGTAGATCACAGATTTATCTGGCGTCTCTGTATATACACGGAGAAACAAAAGTACCCAAAAGTGAGTTCAATCCACCCAACTTCGAGGTTGCGTGCGGGAAGCCAATTTTGAGTTGATGGAGTTGATGTTGAGGTAGGTAGTTTGCATTTAGGCGTATTCAGCCAAAGTACCTAAAGTCGAAGTTTTTTTTACTCAACCGTCAGTTAAATTTACTCAACTTTCGGTTCTATGTCACTTACTCAATTTTGGCTTCCCGCATTGAACTCTCAAAGTTGGGTTGTTTTGCTATTCACTCTTTGACAACAACAAAGAGAGCGAATGAAAGAGGATGCAAAAAAGAACTCAAAAGTGAGTTTAAAAATACTCAAATTTGGGTTTTCTTGTTTTTCAGTGTAGAGATAAGTGACATTTCAACACACGAACACTAGCGCATGTTTTTCCTCACACAAAAGTGCACGCCGATTGAAAGGCTATTCAGATTGCATATGCAAATATTACCCAATCGAATTGGGTAAAACGGGTAAATAATGATAAAACTAACGTCCGGGGCAAGAGTGCAAATATTTTCCTCGCAGTTTCACAACTACATCTACAAAAAAGGCACGCATACATTTGAACGTGATTACCACTATAGGCCATCAGCCTCGACAGAATTATCCGTACCAGGCCCCTGACACGGCCTATATCAATGCATTGGAATCATGGTAGACAGGATGTCCTGGGCGCTAATAAATAGCGCCCACTGTCAAATGCGAAAACATCAGCATTTTTTTGTTTAACGTTTATTTTGGTTTGTTGACCAGTTTTTGGAATCATTTTTTACACCGTTTATGATCACAAAACACTTCAAACTCGCTTTAATATTAATGTACGGTAAGAGGAGCATGCGATTAGTTGAATAAAGCAATCCAACAAACACGCATTGTGAATATGATTTCGTGTGTGGCTCACAACATCAAACAAAAGCTGCGTTTGTTGATTACACGCTCGTTTCAATTTTCACGAATATGAGTATAAGGCAGTTTAGATGTTGGCTACGATAAATTTCATTGATGCCAGGGGCCTGATCCGTACCGACAGTTTACTGGTGGTATCCAGTAGACAGGTAGGCCTATGTCACCGGGGTAAATTCGATTTGATCGGTTTGGCCTTGGGGGACGGGAGCCCATGGTCTTGTGTCGTGGCGCGGGAGCAACGTATCCGTGATATTCTGCAGCATCGCGGGGTGAGGTCGTGTTGACTACTTGGCAAAGGTTATCGAAGCAGGTCCGCTTCTCTCTCTATCGTTTGTCGGGTGAAGATCACTGCGTCCAGATTTTAGAACTATTGTGATATACCCTTTTGCTGTGAGGTACGCAAGTTATCTCAGTAACATTTTTGTCAATGAGATACCTTGGTATCGACTGAACTCAAGACCATCTATTATTGAGAGATCCTGAGTTACAATATGTGACTCCCCCATTATGGCGAGACTAGCTTTATAAAGCCAACCACGTCCTTGGGAGATAAGATCCATATGTCAGCAGGCCCTACAAAGGGCTTGCTGAGAACTTTGAACCTACATTGGGTGAGTGCACTGCAATAGCAGAGGATGTGTTCTGATGTTTCTCTCTCCTCGTCACAGAAGCGGCAACTTGAGGTTTGGATTGCTTCGATCTTTTGTAGATGGTATCTGCAGGGGCAGTGTCCAGTTATTAGACCGGTGTAGATGTTGAGATCCCTTTTGTTGAGACCTAATAGTTGTTGGGTTTTGTTGGGGTTAATCGTTACGAGCCTTTTGGATTGGCTCGTATGAGGAAGTGCATTCCAGTTTGATGTGATTTGACTGACCATATATTTCTTCAGTTCCATTTTTACAGATCAGTCTGAGATCCCGCAGAAGGGCTCAGGGCCAATGAACCTTTCATTAGATCCATTCCTGGCTAGCTCATCAGCAGGCCCGGATTAAGGATTGGGGGGGCCCGGGGCCCGAGCGGATGTGGAGGCCCCTCGGAGAGATGACCAAAAATGTTTTTCCTTATTTTCGAACAGTACTTGAGCAATATGAAAAATAAAGCTAATGTTAGCAACCAAAAATGGTTTTTGTCGGGGCCCCTAAAATGTGGGGGCCCGGGGCCCGGCCCCCCCCCCCCCCGGCCCTCCCTTAGATCCGGCCCTGCTCATCAGCAATCTCGTTTCCCTCTAGACCCGTATGTCCTGGAATCCAATACAGTCAGGTCTTTTTTTACGCGGCTTTCATTTACGCGGCTGCGTAAATCTGGCCAAACATTTCAATAGGTCCTATCTGCATTTCAGAGGCTCTCTTTGTTCACATTCTCTTTCAGTTATTACAATGTAATGATACACTTTCCAACTATTTTTGCAGTACAAATCAAAAGACGATTGTTTTGACCATCGTTCTACGCAAGGAGACAATCATAATTCAAATAAACAGCTGAGATATTAACGAAAGAGAGGGAAACCAAAGAGAGCCTCTCTTCTGCAGATTGGACCTTTAGAAATGTTTGGCCTGAAATGAAAACTCCATACAAAAAAAAAATCATCGTCTTTTTTTTTTGCATGATTCGTCGAGAAATGGTGAGACTTTTTTACGCGGTTTTTTAAATTTTGAACTGAGTTTTTTTTTACGCGGAACGTATACCCCGCGTAAAAAAAAACCTGAGTGTATAGGTAGACTCGATTGCGTATGGATAAGTTTATCAAAGTCAGAATTCTGACGCTTGCGCGCCCTATTTTCATTTTTCAGAGAAAGTTTAGCCGCTCTGTAAACTTTACTTTGCTCCATTCACCTTCATCGGTGTGAGCTCTTTGCATCCTCTTGCAACTTCTGTATACAACCAGTATTCTGGCCTGTGACCATTCCTGGGTAGAGATCGCCTTGGCATAGCGGTGTCGTATGCACGGTTCAAGCAAAGATTTTTAAGTCATTTATTATATTTGGTTCAAGATTCGGACTAGATCGTCGCTAGATAAATCGTCCATGAACAAACACTCCACAAATGTCGGTTTGTCGAAATCGGAGGTGGGACATCTCCGATGGCTGTCGGTGACCCCCGATCGTGGCCGTCTTCTTCGGTGTTCCACGATGTATCGAATCACCAGATGGTCACTGTGTTAGTACCCACCATTGACCCTCCAGTCCGAGTTTTGGTTTAGACCCGGGTTTTAAAAGATAACATCGATGATGGACTCTGCATCATTCCAACAGTAGATTTTTCTATAATAAATTGCGTTGTTTAATTGATTATCATCGCCTACGTTCGCAACATTCACGTTCAGTCTGGCCATACCTACGAATAGAGCCCAGACTCTCATGTTAGTCTAGCGGCTACCTTATTCGATTTGTATTATTGGATTTGTAGTATCCAAACCTTTCGCAGTAATTGGTTAACCTGTTAACGCCCAAGGTGTCTCACAATTTAAATTTTTGTCTGTCTGTCTGTCTGACCGTTATGCATTCAAAAACTACTGAACAGATCGGTGTGAAATTTTGTATGTGGGCGGGTTTGGAGCCGGGAAAGGTTCTTAGCTTGGTGTGAGGAGACCTCTCCGGGGGCTCCCATACAGATGACTTTTCGGGGAACGTCCCTATTGCGCAGTATGTAAAAAAAAACATAGTACAACGTTTGCCGGGACAGCTAGTCTTTAAATAAAATTGTTATCAAAGGTCAAGTTCCAGTTCTATTGCAGCACAACTTCAACGCTATCGTTATATTCTGATCCGTATAGATACAATACAGCTCTAAACATGTGAGAGAGATGATAACCACTCAAAAATAATAGAAAAAGGACTTATAATTGGGGCAGAAATATAACTCGATAAACGCCTAAAAGTATGTAATACATGATCCTTGTAATTTCATGTAGTTTCGACTGCATTGTTCAACATTTCTCAATTTTTTTTTAACAAATCATATAAAGATTGCTCACTATGTGTAGCATAACCAAACGTTAAAATACTGTTGAAGTTAGATTTTACACAGATAATGATTTCTAATAAAGTAATTGAGTTTTGACCTTCAGTACCCGACAAACATTCTTTACGTACTCACCATACGTTAACATTTCAGAAACTTTGCATGTTTTAAAAAGAAAGTCGTGTCAAGTACTGTTTCTTTTAATTTGTATCTTTTGGCAGATACGTATTTCGACCTCAAATAAAAGTAGAAATCCATGGAAGAGTGATGGTTACAATTTCTGAAAGAATCTTTTCAGGATTTTCTAAAGCAATTCTGGCAGCAATCTCTGAAGTTATTCCTAAAGGAATCCCGTAAAGAATACCTGATGGAATCCTTAGAGAGATCATGACAGGAATGCCGGCCAGCAGCTGAGCAGGTATTCCAACAAGAACCATTGTAGATGTATATATATGATCTAGAATTGCCTGAAAAAATCTCGGAAAAAATCTATATTTTTCATATTTTTTCGGGAGGAATCCTTTAAGGAATCACAGCAGGAATCCTGGAAGGAATTTTTGAAGGAAATCCAGCACAAATCCCTGAAGGAATGCAAAAAAGAATATCTAAAAGAATCCTTTGACTATTTTCCAAAGCAACCCCTGCAAGAATCCTTGAAGAGAACTCCGGAGCAATCCGTACAGCAATCGTGGAAGCAAAATCTGAAGTAATTCCGGGAATATACCTGGGAAGAATCTCGAAACGAATGCCTGATGAAATCCTGGAAAGAATTCCTGAAGGCATCTCGAAAACAAACTCATATTATCTAATTTTATCTCAATTCTTTACCCTACTCTCTAGCCTCTACCTAACTGTCTTCTTTGCCCTCTATTCCAACCCTCTATCCTACGCTCTATCATAACCTTCAACCCTACTATCTGCCATACCCTCTACCCTATCCTCTACCATAATCACTGCCCTATCCTTTACCGTACCCTCCAATCTATATTGTGCTTAGTATACCCTATTCTCTACTTTAACCTTTTTCCTACTCTCAGCCCTACTCTCTATCCTACCCTCTTCCCTACCGTCTACCCTATCCTCTACACTAACATTCTACTCCACTCCCTCTACTCTATCCTTCACCAAAACCCTCTACCCGACCGTCTGCTCCACCGTTTACCCTACCCACTACCATACCATCTACCATGACCATCTACCCTTTTTCTCATAAATCCCGATCGATAGATACCCATATTGCATTAGGGAGGGGCTAATTTCAAAAAATCTCTCCGATATAAGATTTTCCAAGTGGGAAGTGATCTACTAGTCGAAATAAGTGAGCTGTACAAAAATTAACGATTTCGGTTGATATTTAGGGGTGGCGCAAGGTGTCCAAGTAAAATTTTCGCTAGAAAAAACTTTCAAAAAACATTTCAAATTTAATTTTCAAATTTATTCTTGACTAAATCGGTGATTCTAGAACCCAATTGGGCCAAATTTGTGCTCAAAATTGCGATATCTCCACTGGTTTCTGAGATATTTGAAAAAAAAAATGTCGTTTTTCAGTATTTTTTGGGTTGGGTACCAAAATATGACATTTTTTTTCAAATATCTCGGAAACCAGTGGAGATATCGCAATTTTGAGCACAAATTTGGCTCAATTGGGTTCTAGAATCACCGATTTAGTCTAGAAAAAAAAAATAAGTTTAAAAGTTAAATTTCATGTTTTTCATTATTACTTACCAATATAGACAACTCTGAAAAGTAAGTGTATCAATGTCTTGATGCAACGTCTGGAGACTGTTCAAGGATTGTTAAATTGGTATCGAGCCGATCTGATTGTAGTCTTCTGGACTACATTTCATTCCAAGTCGTTTTAAAAGAAAGATGGAAAGATGTTGCTCTACGCCCTTCAACTTGGCCTGATGGAATTAAATGTCGGATGTTTCGTCGTCGACAACGGGTAGTTTGGAAACCGTAAAAGAAGTGTTGCTGTTTTTTTGTTTTTGTTTTATTGTAATTAAATGTGCTTTGAAATAATTCCATAGCGCTTGATTATGTTAATGTTATGTTTTCTACAGATGTTGTAAATGCGTATATAATGTTTTGTTAGTAATTAAAATGTTAGATATAAGCAGTGCCGGATTTAGGGGGGGGGCCAGGGGGGCCAGGGCCCCGGGCCCCCACATTTCAGGGGCCCCCACAAAATTTCACTTCACAAAAAAAATGTGAAGCAGGAAAAAAGTATTACAATAAACATCTCTTGATTTGGCTTTTGTAATTAGAACTTTAAATTAAAGGGTGAGTCGATAATTATTGTGCCATTTTAAAACTAACGTAACTTTTTTCATACTTCACCAAAATCATCCAAATTTTGCACCGTTTCTCCTTATAGTCTGTTGTTTACATATAATGAATTGAGAAGTTATCAGTGAGATTCCGGTCGATGTAGAATAAATTTAGTTAACAGTTCTAAAAGAGATGTTGTACAATCACATGCTAAAATCAAAAATCATGGTATCGCGCCTTGGAACAATTAATGATTATACATTATCGGATCATCTTAATGATCGTCAATAGGCTTCAGGAACGGTTGTCAGTGAAACATAAGCTTGGAGCTGGATGAAAACCAGGCACGATGCGCATAAACAAACCAGAGAGCTTCAATTATTTGTTTCAAGTGGAGCCTGAACATGTCCACACGGAGGGCGTTAATTGAAAATGTCGTGAATTTCATTAAAACGCATCATAAATTTGAACCTATACCAAAAAGTTGAAATACATACATATACTAAACTACTGTAAAAATTTGGTTTCATTTCGTTAACTGTGGACAATTTGCGAATCAGTTGAAGGTAGGGTGGCACAATAATTAACGACTCACCCTTTACTGTCTACTGGCAAGATGTATGTGATATGTTGTGATTCTTTTGAGAATGACTTTAACTATATTTATCCAGCTATTAATTTAATTTAAATTCTGCCTCCAAAACTCATCGCCATTATATTTTTTGAGCAATTGCTTATGAATCATTATCGGAAATCCTGATGAAAATCTTCTATTGAACTTTAGAGGAACTCCAGAACTGCAGAGTCAAAAAGTTCTTGCTAAATTTAAAGTTTTTGAAAATATGTTGAAGAATTTTGTATAGTGTTCTTGGAAGAATTGAAGGATTTTCCTTTTTTTTTTTTGAAATTTAGTGGTGCTTTTGAAGCTTTTGATTTTTATTTTACTTAGATTACGACTTACTCAAATTGGAGAACACTACTACTGTTGCAACATTTTCTAGAGGGAATCCAGCATGAAATTAAGGCAGATAATTTCGAAGAGTTTCGGTCCATTTTTTTTGAGTTAAGAGATTTGCTTGGTGAAATAAGGATGAATTCATGATGAACTGATAAAATCCACAGATTTCTATAGAGAAACTATCAGAATAAATTTGTGGAGAAATTGGATAATATTTATCCGGGTTTTCCGCTAATTATTTTCAAGAAATTTAACAGAAATATTCTTAGAAATTAGGTAAAAAAATCCATCAGGTACTTATTATGAATTCCGTCTAAAATTTATTCAGCATTTTCTATTATAATCTTCTCTTTGATTGCATAATTTGATGAAAAATTCTTGTTCACCAGAACCATCCTTTGCAGTCGCGTTAGAACAAGTTGCTGTTAAGTGTTATTTCTTCATGATGATCGACCTGCAACTTCACCAGAGATTGCAGCAGGTATCCACTAGAAATTCTCTTTGGATTTCGCAAAAACGACAACACCGATTGTGCTACAAATTTTGCTAGAAATGCCTTGAAAATTTCAGCTTCTTGAAGTTTCTCTATGAACTCTGGTATGAATTTCCACTGAATCGGGAATCTAATGGCGCGAATACATTTCTGAAAAGTATTTTCTACTTCATATAAATTTCTACGCTAGAATTTCAAATCTGTTATGAATAAATTTAGTGGATATCAACATCATTCCTAGCTCTGTCTTTTGTTCTAGATTCAAATTCTTCCCTAACGACATGAACCTTTCAGGACGCGCGGCATCCACGCTCGCGCTGTATACGACGAACGAGGATTTTTGATGGTGTTGTACTTTTTACGACAGCGCGCGTCCCGAAGGGTTAATACTTTCCTTCGTGGCCACATTTGAAAAGAAAGTATTATTTTTTTTTAGATTTTTCCATGTTATATCAGGCCAAACATGTCTAAAGGTCCTATCTGCAGAAGAGAGTCTCTCTTTTGTTTCCCTCTCTTTCGTTAATATCTCAGCTGATAATTTGTATTATGATTGTCTCCTTGCATTGAACAATGTCAAAACAATCGTCTTTTGATTTGTACTGCAAAAATAATTGAAAAGTGTACCATTACATTGCGATAATTGAAAGAGAAAGTGAACAAAGAGAGCCTCTCAAATGCAAATAGGACCTATTGAAATGTTTGGCCTGAATATGGGCAAAAATATATCCTCTATATAAAGGGCCCCCACAACAATGTGGCCCCGGGCCCCCACATTTGTAAATCCGGCCCTGGATATAAGTCAGTCTGTACAACTTATTGTTGAAGACGTTGGAAATAAATAAAAAAAAATAAAAAAGCCCGAACGATAAATACCCATATTTATTTATTTATTTATTTATGTATTTATTTATTTATTTATAAATAAATGCCTTCAGAGCGTGTAAAACGTTGAAAGAACAAAACGTCTACAAGTGAAAGAAAAGGTTCCCTTTTAAAGAATAAAAAACTTATTTCCGAAGGAATTTGCATTTAGTTTTAAAAATATTTATAATTCTGAAATGATAAAGATGTATTGTGCCTGCTCGCGCAAGGACGTAAATTAACCGACAGGAATGCAATAAATTATAGGCGGAACATGCCAATGCCAACTACAACGAACGACAGTTGCTTCGCCCTACTGCTGACCAATATAGACAGTAGCCTGGTACACGGTTTATATGGGAAAACATAAAAAATGGAAAAACTCCAACTCCTGTATAGGGTATCGCGCCACTTGGGCGGTGGCTTCTATATTCGTCTGTTTTCCACTATAACTCAGTCAATTTTGAACCAATTGATTTGAAATGTCAATTGGTTCAAATTTGACTGAGTTATAGTGGAAAACAGACGAATATAGAAGCCACCGCCCAAGTGGCGCGATTCCCTACTTTTCGAGTTCCATTTTGGTCCCATATCAACTGTGCAAAATTTCAGATCGATCAAAGAAACTATATTTTAGCGCCCGCCATTCTTAGTTTTTCATACGATTTACTATGGAGGAAATTTACTTCTTCAAAGAAAAATCGCTTGAGGTCACCCATTGATCCCTAAAAATAAGTCGTTGAATGATTTCTGTAGATAACTTCACGAGGAATTAGACCTCCGAAGACTGCAAAGCGATGCGACATTCGTGGAAAAAGTTATTAAGCCTTACCCGATCGATAAAATGAAGAGATTTCTGGAGCTCGATTTGAATAGGTCGTATGTGCTTTTGTCGATTAAAAATTCGATCAGTTGGATTCGCTTATTATAGCGAAAACCGGTTAAATTGAGCAAAGTTGATACATACAGCAGAATCCTCACAAAACAGGCTTACTGTTCCATTATTAAAAGTTTGCAAAATATCTGCCATATTGCTACAATGACTAAAATAAACTGATCGAATTTTATATCGACAAAAGCACATACGACCTATTCAAATCGAGCTCCAGATTTTATTATTTATTGTTATTCCTTACATGTTAAACAGCGTTGGCATGCCATTCGGTTTTCAGTCAATAACTTTTTCCACATACCTTTGATCGCTTTGCGGTCTTCGGAGGGTTGGTTCGTCGTAAAATTTTCAGAAATCATTCATCGATTCATTTTTAGGGGTTAAGGGGCAACCTGTGGCGATTTTTCTTTGAAAAAGTGATTTTCCCCATAGTAAATCGTATGGAAACTTAAAACGGCTGGCGCTAAAATATAGTTTCTCCCATCGAGCTGAAAATTTGCACAGTTGATATGGGGCCAAAATGGAACTCAAAAAGTGTACAGGAGTAAAATGTCTTTTTGTGTCCCACGCTAATAGACAGTATTGTACACCCTAGCTTAATCACTCAGATCCTGCTGATCTGCGTCAGCCGCCATAAGATTGCGCCCGTTTGATTTGTACACGGCGGCTGATAGCTCCACCCGGCGGCTGCAAAACAGTTTTAGCCAAGGTGCACACCGTGTACAAATCATACGTGCGCGGTCTGGCGCGATCTGAGGCTGCGCGTTTCGAACGCAGCTTGCTGAGAATCTAAGATAAGCGCGACAATACTACTTCGGAGAGTAATATCATAGACTAATTTCAAGACCTCGATGTACCAAAGAAAACCATTAAATTTTCTGTGTCCAGTCGGGTACTCAATATATATAGATTACCGTGTATTTTTTTCCGTGTAAATTGCCTTTTATGTAAATTATATTTAGCGTGTTACACCGATCTGACAGCTCTGACAGTAAGGAACTAAACATAAATTACGCAAGTGGGTACCGGGGATTATTCACAATCTGCGAATTTGACTGCGGAAAAAATCGCGACCATGACGCCGCTGGTAATATAGCGACGTTGGTTTTTCGATGTTTAGGTGCTTCGATTGGAGATTGAAGAGACGGGCTTGGTGGTCTAGTGGCTACAGCTTCTGATTATACATGAGATACAACTCATGTATATCCATATGTTCATAACCATCGCTTGAACCATAAACGAATTGAAAAAAGTCGTTTCCTTTCCTTCCAACTTCCACAGCACAGTGTTATGCACGCCTGCAAGTTATGCAACCAAAGAGAACTGTGCCCCTATCCATGAATCGCATCACCGACCTAACGGTGGCTCCCAGATCTCCCATCCTTTCCGCCTAACAAAATACCCCAGTCTGTGCGGGTTGTGGGGACGCAGAGGTGCTCTCGGTCTTTAGTAGCAACAACCAGTGCAACCAGTACACTCCAACATTCCTTTCCCTTCCTAGCTGACTATAATGACTTGGCCGGCGCCGTTATTGATCAAAAATGCATGAGCTGCTACAATTGCACTTTGAGAATAAATGGAATGTCCCAGTCCCTTATTCAGTTGGATCTCAGTGCAATTGGTATCAGTTCAAATCAATCACGGAGGAGCAAGTATTGACACATGTATAGTCAGATATGATCGTTTCTTTTTGCGATTTTGTGCAATCCCAAACTGGCATTCATTTTTGCTTAAACGATCTATGAGGGGCTCACTTCTCAAACAGTGACACTGAAACTAAAAATCTACTGAACATTGAATAGTTCTCTCTTTTCTCTCATCTCTCTGTTGTTTCTGCTCCCATGCATATGGGAAAGAGAGACTTGTGTTTACAAACATTCAGAATGCCAGTACAGGTCGCATCGTATGCAGGAAACTGAAAAGTTTCTGTGAAATATAAAAAAATATTCGGGTATGTACCTTTTCACGTAAAGATTTAATTAAAGTAGCTTTATAAGATCAGATACAATTCTTCAGTAAAAGTATGAAAGTAATTCATTATTTCAATATTAGGCATATATTGCATGTTATCAATTTCTGTCGAAAAGCATATTTAATAGCAAGTTTGATATGCCGGTGCTTCGCTGAATATCCTATAATATTTGCATAGGTATTGAACAATAATTTTTAACTTATGAAGTTTAAATTATTATCTAAATTGATTGATCTAGAACTGAAAAATCCTTTTCAATATTCGGATGAAGTATAAAGTAAGCCTTTTTTAGAGAAGCTTCTTCTAATATCATTTGTGAAATTTTTTTGGCAATATCCTGGTTTTGTTGAATAGCACTGCGGAATACTCGGCTATTTTTGAATAAAAATCAAACAATATGTAATTTTACAACAAAAACAATACAAAAAAGAAATTGCATGTTTAATATGATGATTTTCTACACCTAGTTCTACACAGAACTTTCCTGCATAACCAAGACTAACTTTACTGAACATCGACCTACACTTATTTCGTCTCATTTACTGTTTATCAAAATAACTTTCAAAGACGGCAAATAAAAAAATAAAAGTTAGTTGTTGTATAGTTCATCAAAGTTCTCGTGCTGATGCATGATGGTTGAAAATAGCATTTTTCGGTTGTATTAGGGCCATGTACCTAATTCCAGTAAAACAGATTGTTTTTTTTATTATTTTGCTAATTATAACTTATTATATTTTGCTTATTATAACCACGGCGTGTGTATGGGAAAGGTTTATAACAAAAAAATAGGCATCGTCAAATTTTTCGCTATTCAAAAATAGAGGCTTTCAGCTTTCATTTGCACGGTCCTGTAGTGACTTTGATGTTGCCTTGATGTTCTTTTAGGTCGGTTTCCCACACAAAACCACAAATAACTGACTTTTTCATTTCATTTGTATAAGAAAGAATAACTACATCAATTTCTCTTCAGGACACGTTTATTCTTCCTAAAACAAACCAACAAACTGACATTTGCATTTTGAATCTAACTGAATGCCTACTACGATTGAACTTTTCCTACGCCGGCGTTCTTTACAATTCACATCTCTACATATTTATCAAATCTTATATTTATTATCCCTCATGATCCCTACAGGTCCCTCAAAAAAATCCACCGAGGGATCTCGAACAACTTTTTCAGAATACTGTTTTTCCCCATACAAAATGAACGGCTCCAAATTAATCCCTATTTCTACTTAACAAACATACCCAATTTTTGTATGAAAAAGTTCCCCCAATGGAATATTTCGATGTTGGGCTTGAATGAAAGCTAGAAGCGTCAACTTTCACGTAACGTAAAAATTAGCGATGCCTATTTTTTTGTAATAAATTTCTTCTACCAGACACACCGTGTAACTTATGCTAATTCTACACTTAAACTAGATTGTTATTTTCTTGATAATTTCAGTTGAAAAAAGGAATACATACAGGTCGGACTCGATTATCCGGAGTCGGGTTCCACAGCTTCCCAAACATACCTATTTCTCAGGAACGAGATGGTGTACAATGTTGAAATTTTGACTGATTACTTATCAAAGTTGGCTTGATAAAATATCGAATGTTCAGTTTCAGGAAGCTGCAGAACCCGACTCCGGGTAATCGAGTCCGACCTGTATTAGGAAGAATTTCATGGCCTAAATGCCAATAACCATATGACCTTGAGTAATGCCATTCAACACTTTCTCTTATCAAGGTCAACCCCCAATAAGCTCGTCTCGACACATAAAACATTTACGAGCGTGAAATTCCACCAAACTCGTTGCCAGGCATCAAACCGATTGACCGTGAACTATCCACTAGGATTGTTTATCCTGATATCGATTGTCCTGCCTGCAGTGCGAACCTTATGTAACGGCAACCGTTGTTGGCGTAGTTGCAGCTGCAGTCGCATGGCTGGTTTCATCACGACGCGCGCCATCAGCAGTACTCCGGCAGTGATGGCCATGATACCGGGCATCTACAAGCACCACCGCTGTCGGAACAACGTTTATCCTCGGTGCGATGTCCGACGCTATCCGGTACCGGATGAGAGCGTTTTCTGGTCCCAACCGTATCCGGACTACCAACCGCCGCTGTACGAGGCCGCCGTGTTGAAGGACAAAGAGTGGGCTGATCTTGATGTCGGTGAGTGTTGAACTTCGTGTAATTGGAAATTTTTTTGATTTTCTGTTTCGGCAGATGATCCCGCCTTCGTAGGGAAATGGAATCAGCTGGACGGTGTAGTGAACCGGGTGAGCTTCGTCGGAGAGTACGAGGTGCGTGATGGATTTCCGATGAACATGTTCGGGCGAACCGGGCTTCGGGGTAGAGGTTTGTTGGGACGATGGGGACCGAATCATGCGGCGGATCCTGTTGTTACCAAGTGGAAGGTCGATCAGGATGGGAAACCGGTGGTGAGTGAGACATCGGGAAGGCGACTGCTGCAGATGTGTGCCATTGAACGTCATGACTGCGGGGAATGGGCCATTCCGGGAGGAATGGTGGATCCCGGGGAGAAGGTGAGTGCGACCTTGAAGCGTGAATTCATGGAGGAGGCCTTGAGTAGTAGCAGCGATACGGAGGAGATTGAGCGATTTTTTAGCGGTGGAAAGGAGATCTACAAGGGCTACGTGGACGACCCGCGGAACACGGATAATGCGTGGATGGAAACGGTGGCGGTGAACTTCCATGACGAGGATGGATCGATCGTGGGTCGGTTCAACCTGCACGCCGGAGACGATGCGGCCAAGGTCAAGTGGATGGATGTTGATTCCGGAGTGAAACTATACGCCAGTCACGCCAACATAGTGAGACGGGTGGTCGATGCGTTGGATGCACATTGGTAAGAAGGAGTTTCGGATAAAGAACGATTGTTACGTTGAACCCGTTGAATTATTGAGTAAAATAATAACATGTATTACAATGTTGTAATTTGATTTTTATGTTTTCATATAGGGTTTCTTTTACTCGTTTGAGAACGCCTCAAAATATGTTCCACATTCTGTGTGATCGGGTAAAATTTTGTTTTGTTGTTCTTTTTTCAAATGTTGTAGGTCTTGTTGAATTCGCTGTTTTCTTTCTGATTAATTAATTAAATAAACTCATCATTTCTAGTTATTGCATATAAATATGGCGTTGGAGCTAGTACCTCGAAATTGTAGAAGACGACAGTTCAAAAGCGTCTTACGTGGCCTTACTATACTTACTTTCCATCATTTTCTTTTTAACGGATAATTCAAATATTCTATAGTTCGCAAATCCCTCGCTCACGGTGATCGCATCGTTTTCGCTCCTGTTTGACGTTTACCCATTACCGCCGCCTACTCAGTGAGTTTGTAAAATACAGTGTCTAACCCACGTGTATTTCGGGCACAACCTGAATTCAATTTTTGGCACACCTACGAGACACTAGAGTACATAGGATGGTCAATAATTACACAGTGCAACATTTTTTTGTCTTAAGGGCAAACTAATGTGTCTCTGACAGATTTTGTGCCGCTGAATCCGAATCCGAGCTTAGATTTGCTCCAGCACGCCACAATTTTGAGCTATACCTCAATTTATAGGGCAAAATAAGCGATGTTGAGCTTTTTTGATTGCAAGCCATCAAGCATGGAAATATTTTTTTAAGTATTCAAAGGGTAAATTGATCAATTATCATCTAAATTAACGACTCATGCTAAATATTTCGTTTTACCAAATCAAATCTGCAGGATTTAAGCATTTATGCTGGTAATCTTGCATACAACTTTTGGAGGGTGAAATATAGTACCCAACATAAATCGCTTAAAACTAACAAATTCGATTTTGAATAAAGAAATATTTTGCATGAGCCGTTAATTTAGATGTTAAGCTCCGACTCAGAATCAGCAGCCCAAAATCTGTCGAAGACTCATAAGTTTTCTCTTGAGACGGACCAATACTTAGTTTTTGTTTCGCTGTACTATGATTTGACCACAGACAAACAGACGTAACTCTTGAAGAAAATTCGTCAAAAACTTTTGCCCGGTGTCATTTTTATGAGCACACTGCCACCTGTTGGTAGAACTGCGCGCGACACTGTCGGCCATGATGGATTTCGATTTGACGTTTTGCTGACACGCACACTACTACACAAATTGCCTGTAATTTTCGTTTGCATCATTCAGCAACGTGTACACTGGCAAACGTCAAAGCAATCGAACACTAGCGCATCTGGTGGAACGACCGCGCAAATCAAATGAAATTTGAATTGATCGTTAAATGCATGTGCCATGCCCTTTCGAAGAGTGTTACGTCTGTTTGTCTGTGATTTGACCGTAGATGATTATTCGAAGAGTTGGTCAAATTCTTCACAATCCGAATCTAATTATATGTCCAAAACACGATTGAGCAGACTCTGAAATAGAGATTATGTAACTTTAGAATATCGACCAAAATAGTTTAATTGATATGTTGGCCCACCAGATCATAAAACGCCATCACAGTGCGACGAAGAAATATTTCTCTGTTGTTGTAAAATATGATGTTCTGTATGCAGAAAATCCACGTACCGTCTACCCCCGTTGGTTTGACCTCACCTAATCTAAACACATTTTAATTTGACCCCCTCTAATCTGCACATCGTTCAAACTAAAAATGGTTCAAACAGGTTCAAACGTCATTCTGCTCATGGAACGGGGTGAAACGGAACGCAGCATCAAAACAAAACAGCATAAAGGGTTACCATCAGTGTGTTTTTCGATGCCCACAGGGTTACTAAGAAGATCAAATTAAAAAATGAACCCCGTTGGTTTGCATTAGATGTCGTTCAAACCAACGGGGGTAGACGGTACACAATTGCTTGCATCCTCCCTAGGCAAAGAATGTAAGTTGGAAGATCAGAAATTATTGGCTTTTTTCCGTCTGATGTGACGACATTTAGCGCATATGACGAAGAAAATTTCTTCCCTATAGGTTTCATTTTTGAATGAATTACGCATTGTAAAACAAAATCTCAACTGTCTTTTTTATTCTTCAGCAATTCTGAAAAATGAAATAACATTTTCAAGGAATTTCAAGAAAAAATTTGAAATCCTTTTAGAAAAACATAAAATTATTTTTGTAATTGCTTTGAAAGCTTTGTCATCTCATCCAAGGACTTTTTTAATCCAATGGGGTCTCCAGTTAGCCTAGTGGTTAAGGCTATGGATCGCCAATCCGGAGACTGCGGGTCGAGAGAATTTTCTCGACTCCCTGGGCATAGTGTATCATTGTACTTGCCTAACAATATACAATTCCATGCAATGGCAGGCAAAAAAGCCCGTCAATTAATAACTGTGGAAGTGCTCAAAAAACACTAAGTTGAAGCGAGGCAGGCCAAGTCTCAGTGGGGACGTAGAGCCATAAAGAAGAAGAAGAAGGGTATAACAGACAATCTTTTATAAATTTATTGGAATATTTCTAAAGCAATTCTTACGTCATTAGTTTTCCGAAGATCTTTATAAAATCAGGCAGGTTTCTTCTAAAATTTTTCACCGATTTTACTCCAAAAATCCATTGGGAAGTTTCGCTCAAAATCTTCTTTAAGGTTGCACAGAAGATGTTTCCGGATAATTCATCCCAATCTATTCAAACATTTATTGTAAGAGTTATTTTTTAAATTTACATAAGGCAACTTCCAGATAATACGACAGAAGTTTCTCCGATGATTTGTATGGTGTTTTCTTTCAGACATTCCTTCAAGGGGTCCTCCAGAAATATTTTCAAGGGTTTCCCATGCCTATTCACCTAGGGTTCTTTCAAGGAACTCTCCTGAAAGTTCACTGAATATTTGTCCTAGGATGCATTTAAAAAGTTTTCAATGATTTTCCAAATGTTTTCCGTAGAAATTTTCCGAAAAGTCCTCCAGAAAAGTATTTGTTCTTCATTCGCTACTTCTGATTTTTTTTCGAGGATTCTTCATACAATTTTGCTATAAGAAGTTCCCTATCAGCATAAATTGCTGGATGTTTATGAAAATTGTGCTGAAATTCAGCAAACTGTATTGGATCGTGGCAGGTTGTGCGCGCGAGCGGCTGCGTTTTCAAAACCGTGTATCCTGCATTTTATTTGTACCGCATTGTTTTGAATATGACCGGCAGAGCTGAGAAACGCCTGGTAGTGCTATGACTTGCAGCGCTTTTACCTCAAAAAATGCTCTCAAAGTGATCATCGGTGTTAAACACAAATCTCTTATTGTCTATTTTCTTGGTCCACAAGTGTCGCAACTCTTTCGCATCTAGTGCGCTGTGATGCTGAAAACAACGGGAAGGATGCGCACTACTTTTTCAAAAACTTCGCGAGTTGGGTCGCGTCGCAACTTGATTCTTGATTGTGCGACTTCCGGTTTGGTGGCGGCCCGACAATATTATTCGCGATTGTAAGAGCTCTTCTCATTGCTTTCGGAGGGACATTTTCGTGTGATGCCCGTGTGATTTTGCGCGATACCGCTGCTGAATTTCCGGGAGACGCAAATGGAAGTCAACAATATCGTCTGGATCCTTTGCACTTAATTCTTCCATAAGCATAACCCAAATTCCCGTGACACAAGAGGTAGTAGGGGTCTCTATACCCTTAGGTGTCCAGCTAATTTTCCTTTCCCATCCCAAGTCCCCATTATTCTTGAAATGTATTCGAGGGTTCCCCTAGAAATTCTGCGAAGAAGCTTACAAAATTTCTCTTCCGAGAATTGCTCCTGAATTTCTTCCAAGGAATTCTCCAGAAATTTGTCCGATTAATGCTTTAGAAGTTTCTAAAGAATTATCCAAATATTGTGCCGAGGGGTCTTCCCAAAATTTCCGCCAGAATTCCACTTGAAATTCAATCAATGATTCTGCTAGAAATTCTCATAATGATTTCTCCAGAAATCCTTCTCCAACAAAATTCTGGGATTCCTTCAGGAATGTGTAAGAGGATCTCTGCATGAAATTTACCTCAATAAGTTTTCTCGAAGAGTTTTATTTCAGAAAAATCTACTGTTTTTCGTCCTCGAAAAACGGATAGGGACAAACAGAGCTAAAACAACCTGCCAAAATATGTCAAAAGTGGCAAATATTTGGCGTCTGGCAAAGAATGTACCAGCACCTTTAAGCTCATATTCATGTGGTGTGCACTTTTTGCACAATGCGTGCTTAGCAAATTGGGTTTTTAAATTTTGAAAAATATATTGATTTTTTGATTTTATACGAAAGAGCACCTTTTTCTGAGCTACTACGATTTTTTTTTCAAATTTTTAGAACCTTATTTTGGTACCTAAAATCAATTTCAAAGAAATGTTTTGAAATCATCTTTTGACAGCTGGGCAACTGTTTGACAGCTCCGCCCAGTACAAACTACGATGAGGGGTGACTCGACAAATCGCTCCCATACAAACTTCAAATTGATTTTTAAATAGGTTCCCGGGATCCAAAATTCAGATTCAGAATATCGAATTATCTCAACACCGTTAAAGAAGCCAATTGATCCTCATTCGGGCCGAACTTAGTGACGGGCATTCAGCAGCGGGTGCCATTATATTTGCGTTGAAGCGACCGTAACGTGCACCTGGTTGCTGATAGTTCCCCGGAGCCACAACAATCTGCCCACGACTGCTTTTGAGTTGCGACAGATCTACCCAGCGCCAACAGATTTGGTGAAGAAGTTCATTTTCTATCCACTTCTATCTTCCATTTGAATTTTCGCAAGCTGTTGTTTAAAGTAGATGGGAGCAACACTTTTTCGCGTTTTAGAGCGAGCAATGTCTTTTAAGCAAAGTCTTTCCAAGACATTAGGCCGAAAATCCTATGGCTCATCCCATAAAGAAGCGTTTTAAAGGAGTGACATAAACTTGCTTAGTAACGCCACTCCCAAAGTTTTTCTTCACATTTACATCATATATAGGGGCGGTTGACGAAAAAGTTGTCGATTTTATCATTTTCTAACAATCTTCTGACTGTGTATGTGTAGACTAAACTAGACTAGGCAGAGCAATGTTCAACTAAAGTTTACTTCATCCAGATGGTTGTACAAAACATCTTCTGATTCTTTGAACTGAAGAGTACTTAATCCTGAGAGTTGCATAATGCGTCTTAAAGTTTCCACAAAATAAAAAAAATAACGTGAATGTCGTCAATCGCGTTCAAGTCGCTGGATTGCGCTTTAACTACCTACCAAAAAAAAAAATGTTTGAAAATCAATAATACTTTTGGCAAACATGTCGTCTTCCACAATTTCGGTAAGTACTAACCCATCAGAGTTGGAAACAGATTTCCAGTAACTTATTCACCTACCAAAACGTATATAATAAAACACGCTACCTGAAATAACCATCAAACCTTGCTACCTTGCTTTTGTTTCCAGAGATTCGTCGATAAACTTTTTTTGTCATATAAATTTCGAATTTATCAGATCATCCTAAAAGTAGTAAACAATCGCTAAATATATTTTTTTCATTCTTTTTACAATAGTGGTTTTGCCTCAGTTGAGTCATATGCGCTAATAAATGGGATTGGGAGAAGGGTTCGCCGTAATTTACACAGTTTAGTTAAGCTAAGATAATCGTAGGTAATAAATATCGCATAATCCAGAAAATACCACAACGGCAATCAAAGGTCGGCGGAGCATATGCGATTCTGTTTTGAATTATCAGATCAGATTATTGACTACAGTTACAGTTGTTGTTTTACAATATGGTTGTTGTTGTTCTGCCGTGGTTGTCCTGCTGATTCTCACCATTTAGATCCTACATAGTACTTCATCAATATTTAGGCTCGTTTCTGCTCTTCACATAGTATCTTCATAGTTTCATAAATTAATAGTGTATGTATGAATGTTTGTGTTTCTGTTTTGTTATGTTGCCACATTCAAGTGGTGCTTTCCGTTCGTTCGTTCGAGTTTGGGTGACTAGTACTCTTAAATCTGCTTTTGTTCAGTTGGTTGACTTCTACTAGGTTTTATCTTAATCGCATTTCCTTATCTACAACATAACATCCTTAAAAAAAAAACTGCTGACGATTGCTTTTACTAATCAGAGTTGCAAATATGCTAATAAAGGGCGTACACAAAGTAACCAAAAGTTTGGCATGTTCGACATTTCGCGTTACCCGATCGAAGTTTTGCTGCAACAATCAGGCCAACAGGGATGCAAGACATCTCTAAATGAAAAAGTATATGAAGTCCCGGTTGCGGAAATTCTCTATAGCTTCTCAAAATATGCTCAAATTACTGGAGCGACGGCAATCTCCTCTTGAACAACCCTATTCAGCGAAAGCGGCGAGATAATCGAAACCCCCTACTTCATCGGGCACCACTTTTTCGCCGCACTCATCACCCGTCTACCGACACAGAAGTTACGGGACTTTTTTCATTACTGTTTTGCATTGTATTCGAACAAGACGTGTTTTTCATTAAAGATCGTTTTCCTTGTAAAACCGCGTTCTAATTACTCGTCCGAAAGGTGTTCCCACTGTCCACTCTAACAGGTGATGGGCCCAGTGGATGATCGGAAAACGCAGAAGTGATTCGGTTTTCGCAGTAAAGTGTTTTTCTCGGTCGGGGTAATTTCGTCGGCGGTTTTCGGCACGCGTGTGCGAGACAAGTGGATACAATATGGCGGACATTTCGAAACTTTCTTTCATACGACTGAATAACAGTAACTGGCAGTCGTGGAACTTCCGAATGCAGATGCTGCTCATTCGGGAGGAACTTTGGCATGTGATAAGCGGTGCAAAGCCAGAGCAGCCGGACGACGATTGGATTCGCGATGATCAACGTGCTTTGGCAACAATCGGGTTGTGCTTGGAAGAATCGCAGTATAGTTTGGTGAAGAAGAAAGAAAGTGCACAAGAGGCGTGGAACTCGCTAAAGGCGTACCACGAAAAACCAAATATGTCGTCGCGAGTGTCACTTTTAAAACGGTTGTGCTCCATTAACCTTTCCGAAGGCGGTGATATGGAAAGTCACCTCGTCGCTCTGGATGAGCTGTTCGAGCGGCTTGAGAACGTCGGGCAGAAACTCGACGAGTTGTTAAAAGTGGCGATGATTCTTCGCAGTTTACCGAGTTCGTTTGACAGTTTAGTGATGGCTTTGGAAAGCCGACCGGACGCGGACGTAACACTCGATCTCGTAAAATCCAAACTGTTGGACGCGTACCAACGGAGTGCGGATCGGTCGAACGGTAAATCGGTTGGTGAAAAGGCGATGAAATCGAACACTAAACGCGACGATGAGAAAGTGTGCTTCTTCTGTAAAAAGCCGGGGCATTATAAGAAGAATTGCCGGAAGTTTTTAGCACTGCAGAAGAGCAGCGGGAATGATTCGAAACAGGAGGGCAAGTCGGCACCTCCTAAGGCCAAACAAGTGCAGAAAAACAATGAGCCGTTGTGTTTTATTGCGGGGCATACAGTGAAGAATGTGTGGATCATGGACAGCGGTGCATCATGTCACATGACAAGTGACAGAAGCTTTTTTACGTCGCTGACTGAGCGTGCCGGAGCAGATGTTGTTCTGGCCGATGGCAACAAAACCAAAACGGCTGGTTTGGGTGAAGGTGTTATTCGCGGAATCGGCGGTGACGGCAAACCGATTGACATTCGCATTAGTGAAGTGTTGTTTGTGCCGGGATTGGATGGAAGCCTCCTGTCGATCGGAAAGATGGCAAGCAAAGGACTCGAAGTGCGTTTCAATGATGACGGTTGTGACATCGTGAACAGTTCCGGGAATGTCGTTGCGATCGGCGAGCGATTCGGGAACTTGTATAAACTGAGTGAAGTGGAACGCGCGATGCAGTCGGTCGGTGACAGCCACAGTGAGAAGTGTCGTCACTTGTGGCACCGGCGATTCGGCCATCGGGACATGGACGCGATCGATAAAGTGAATCGGGAAAACCTCGGCGGCGGAGTGAAAATGACGGAATGTCGAAGAGAAGAAGTTTGTGAAATCTGCCTTGAGGGGAAGCTCACCCGGAAGCCTTTCCCTAGTGTTATGGACAAGAAGTCGAAGGATATTTTGGATCTGGTCCACACTGACCTGTGCGGACCATTTAACAACGTGACACCGAGCGGTAATCGGTACTTTATGAGTCTGATAGATGACCATAGCCGGTTCACCGTTGTATACTTGCTGCGCGAAAAGTCGGAGGCGAAGGAGAAGGTAAAGGACTACGTGTCGTTCTGTCAGAACTACTTCGGGAGGAAGCCCAAGATCATCCGATCGGACGGCGGCGGTGAGTACATAAACAAAGATTTACAACATTTTTATGCAAAAGAGGGCATCGTTGCCCAATGTACTACCGCGTACTCGCCTCAATCCAATGGAGTGGCGGAGCGGAAGAACCGCTCCCTCCAGGAGATGGCTTCATGCATGCTCCTGGATGCCGGCATGGAGAAACGGTACTGGGGCGAGGCCATCCGTACAGCAGCGTATCTGCAGAATCGGCTTCCCTCCCGAGCTGTCGACGGTACACCGTACGAACGGTGGTACGGCAGAAAGCCGGTACTGGATCATTTGCGAGTCTTCGGGAGCGATGCGTATGTCCATATACCTGACGTGAAACGGAGCAAATTGGACCCTCGGTCGCGGAAGCTGACATTCGTCGGATATGCGGAGGATCGGAAGGGATACCGATTCTTGGATCGTACGACAGACACAATAACAGTGAGCAGAGACGCTAGCTTCGTCGAATGGGACAACGGTTCGTCGCAAGTGGAGCTGAACAGTCGGAAGAAGGCCAGTTCGAATTTGCCGAAGCAGGGACATGAAGAACCGAAGTCAGCGAGGGATTCTGGATCATACGGCGACGAGTGCTCTGACGGAAGCGATGCGGGAGGTTTTGAAAGTTTTGATGAGGATCATCCGGTTCAGGAGGAGCGAAATACCGGAGAACAAATCAAGCAGTTGCCGAACAGGAAGACCAGAGGAGTGATGCCGAGCAAATTGTCGGATTACGTCGTCGGCATTGCTAAGCGTGCCGTGGTGGAACCGACGACCTTTCGTGAAGCCATGGAGTCGCCGGAGAAGAGATTCTGGGTCAGCGCTATGGAGGACGAGATGCATTCTCATGGTAAGAACGGCACGTGGACGCTTGTGGAGGCCCCGCAGAACCGGAAGATCGTTGGGAGCCGGTGGGTCTTCAAGGTGAAGCAAAATGAACACGGCGACATCGTGAAATACAAGGCGCGTGTTGTAGCCCAGGGTTACACACAAAAATTCGGTGTAGACTATGACCAAGTATACGCTCCTGTGGTTAGTTACACGACATTGCGGACGCTGCTTGCTGTGGCAGGACGAAACAACTTCGTTCTGAGGAATTTTGATATTAAAACAGCCTACCTGTATGGTACCTTACACGAAGAAGTCTACATGAGACAGCCGCCTGGTTTTGAGGTACCGGGGAAAGAAAACCATGTCTGCCGGCTCCGGCGCAGTATTTATGGATTGAAGCAGTCCGCACGCTGCTGGAGCGAGAAGCTTTCAGAGGTGCTTTCGAAGCTAGAATTCCAGCGAAGTTCAACAGATCAGTGTCTTTTCTTCAAGGCGGTTCCGGATGGAAGAAGGATATATGTGTTAGTTTATGTAGATGACATGTTGGTCGCTGCGTCAGACCAAGCAATGATCGACGATGTCTTCCATGGATTACAGCAGTTCTTCGACATTTGTGATCTTGGAGAAACCCGCTACTTTCTAGGGATGGAGGTGGCAAAGGACGATGGAATCTACTCTATCAGTTTGCGAAGCTACATTGTGAGGACGATTGCGAAGTTTGGAATGAGAAATGCGAAGCCGAGCCGTACGCCGATGAATGTTGGATACCCTCAGGATACGGAACCCAGTGAGCCGCTGCAGGATGGGGAGCACTACCGAAGTTTGGTAGGTGCTCTTCTATATATCGCTGTTACAGCTCGGCCGGACATTGCGAATACAGTTGGAATTCTGGGCAGGAAAGTGAGCAGCCCTTCCGAATCCGATTGGACGGCAGCTAAGAGAATCCTCAGATACCTAAAGGGAACGCAGGAATGGAAATTGATGTTGGGACGATCGCAAGCCGCTGGGACATGTCTGGTAGCATACTCCGATGCTGACTGGGCGGGAGATGTCTCCAGCCGCAAATCAACGACAGGTTCAGTGATTTTCTTCAACGGTGGCGCCATTAGTTGGATCAGCAGGAAACAAACCTCGGTAACCTTGTCGTCAATGGAAGCCGAGTACTGTGCTTTGAGTGAAACCTGCCAAGAGGTTGTCTGGATACGTCGATTACTGAAAGACTTCAACGAAGAACAGAATCAACCAACCACTGTTTTCGAGGACAATCAGAGTTGTCTCAGCTTTGTCAGCTCTGATCGCCTGAGCAAGCGCTCGAAGCACATAGAAACGCGTCAACATTTCGTCCGGGACCTCTGCGAACGCCAGGAGATATGTTTGGAGTACTGTCCTACAAACATGATGACCGCGGACATCTTAACGAAGCCCCTTGCCGCAATCAAACACAACCGTTTCTCGGAAATGCTGGGGCTCACGGATGGTTCCATCGGAGATCGAGGAGGAGTGTTGGAGCGACGGCAATCTCCTCTTGAACAACCCTATTCAGCGAAAGCGGCGAGATAATCGAAACCCCCTACTTCATCGGGCACCACTTTTTCGCCGCACTCATCACCCGTCTACCGACACAGAAGTTACGGGACTTTTTTCATTACTGTTTTGCATTGTATTCGAACAAGACGTGTTTTTCATTAAAGATCGTTTTCCTTGTAAAACCGCGTTCTAATTACTCGTCCGAAAGGTGTTCCCACTGTCCGCTCTAACACAAATAACCAAAAGTTCCGATATCTATGACAAAATATACTTCCAAGTTTCACAAAGTTCTGACAGACTTCTGAATCGAACTTTCTGCATAGCTGTTTAAGTGGTACAATATGCTTACGGACAATTTCAAGATGCACAGCCTAGGAACAACCAAAGCAACATTCAAGCTACTTAAGAGGTTCACATGTTACTTACTTGATCGAACTTGATCACACTTGACAAGCTTCGTTGGATACGACTCGTGCTGAAAAAAAATCATCAATTTTGCGTTTCATTTATTTTGAGAAAGTTCCGTCAGAAGCTTCTGAGAACGCTATCCGGCTATCCTATGTGAACTTTCATGCTCTGACAACTTCATAAAAATGAATATGTTTAGAAAGATATAAATCATCCTCCAACAAGCTGCTTAGATCTTAATGTGCACTCTTACCCGAACTACTGGTTACTTAAGCTTTGATGCTTCATAGTCATAGCCCAGTGCTTGGAATTTGTAAAGAAAGATACGAAATATTTTTTCAAGCTTATGCTTCCAAGAGACAAATTTAAAGTGGAAGCTCTTAAATACTTTCTTATATATAAAAAAAAACAAATTTCGTAAAAAAAGTATTCTAACCAATCGTATTCAAGCTGCCTAGCTGAAATACATTTTACCTCAATTTTTAGTTACAAGGGTAAACTTAAAGTGACGTCGAAATACTCAAAATCAGTAAGAAATGTATACGAACCTTAAATGCAACTATTTCCCTAAACTACACAACTAACAAATCTTTAAATCAAGTGTAAAATAAAAATAAAATAAACGATCTCTTCCTATTTACAAATAAATAACAAAAGTGATTGCACGCGCGATGCGGGGCTTGGAAACTAAACGGCCAATCGCATAAATTCTTCGCCATCTGTGCTGATATGACACGCCATATACATTCGCCAAACCCTGCTCTCGCTCAGTCCACCATCGGTAGTAGTAGTATCATGTATCGGATAAGTTTTCCCTCCAAACTTTTCCTAGAAAAATATAACAGTCTTATCCACCCCCCCTTCCTAGTCCCGTTCTCCTACTAAAAAAAGCAAGGTAAAATTCTGGAATCAATTTTGCACCTTCGTACGCTCACTCCTGGATAGTTTTAACATTTTAGTACCTTTCGCAATGTAATGTGTGTTGTATGAGTTCTTCCTTAGACCGCGCGCCCTCATTCCCTGCTGCAAACGGAGATTCGACTACTCGATATATATAGATAGTGGGTTGTGATTCATATTAGGTAGTTATCGGAAATACTAGCGGACTTACTTTTTGGCGACTTTTTTCGGTTCATCGTCGTCGCTGTGTTCCTCCTGCAGCAGCAGCGAGTCCGGATGTCTAACGGCACTGGCCTTTTTGGTACCGCCCCGCTGCCAGGTGAACACCCTCGCCAGCTGGGCAAACTTTTTCCGCGAAATCTTACCCATGTGGCGCAGTCGTTCCTTGAAGGCGGCATCGTCCGAAACCTTGCCCTGGTGGTCCTTCTCCAGCGCCGACAGGAACTCCTGGTTCCATCTCAGCTCGGCCATGAACTCCTCGTTCTGCAGCATCATGGCGAACTGCTCGTCACCGAGGTCGAACTCCGTATTCCGGGATCCCTCGCCACATCCGGACAGCCGCAGAAACGTGGGCGGAAGTGGTCCCACCAATGGCGGATTCCATTTTGAGTGAGCGGTCGTCCTTTCGCCGTTACGTGCGTTACCGCCGATGACGGCCCGCGGACTGTTGGTGGCACTGGTGCTGCCTGAAGATTTCTTGATTTTGGGGGAAGCTCCGAGAGCTGCCGGATTGTCCACTACAAATATGGCGCTCGTAAGGTTTCCGCTTTGGTCCGGTACCTTTGCAGGCGTTGTGGATAGATTGTTTCCACCGGATGGAGGCGTCCTTCCCGTATCGTCATCCAACTCCTGGCGGAGTTTTTCGTTCTGAAATGAGGATAGAATTTTTGGAGGATCAGTTTCTGAATAGATTCTGAAACTCAAGAATATGTTTTTACTCCAGCACGGAAAAGGACATGAGATAAAACATGTGAAAATATTCTATTTTAATGCACACTAGCACCACGTTGCGGTAGAATTGCCTACAAAACTGTCCATCATTTGAAAGCCATGTGTCCTCGAATAACTTTGCTGAAGACATGAACTTTCTAGGTGGTCTGGATCATGAGATAACCATAAGATGAGACATATAAAAATAAGTCATGACTCATCAATATGATTCATTCGGCTGTCATGTCTTAAAACTGTCATAACTCATTCGGGCGAGCGACCGCATCATCACATTACTGCCTAGACAAAGATTCCTACTTGGCTGCTGCCATTCCCGCCTAAGGCTAAGTTTCGTGTTGCCAAGTAGAACGCTCAAGTAAAATTCCCCCATTTTCCGCAAGTAATTTTGACAACTGATCCAGTACGGGGAGAAACGTTACTTTTCCTTACGGAATAATAGCGCGAACAATTTTTCCGCAAGGAAAAGTGACAGCTCCATTTGATTTGCACGGGAGGCGTTACGAGTGTTACACTTTTTTCCTTACTTGCCATCTGCGAACTGCACAAGTAATTTTGAAGCGGAATCATTACTTACCCATTACTTGTCCTATCTTTTTGCACAGTACGTACGAAGTGGAAACTAGCCATAACAATCGAAGGCCACCAGTACTTATTTACTGGAGATAGCGGGTTGCCCAAGACTCAGTGTTGACATGGTTAAAGTAGAGCTAGTTACTTAAGGTGTCCACATTTCAGCGCCCTCTATTATGTTCCCGTGAAAACGACTTTAATACATATTATGCCTTATTTAAAATATTGCTGGAAAACTCCGCTATGAATTATTTCTTCACGACTTTTTCTTAATTATAATTATCGCGGAACCTGTAAAAATTCCATTTATGACTTCTAAAAATACCTCCGAGAATTCTTTTAGAATGCATTCCTTCCTATGTACTCAATTCGAATTTTCTTCACGATTATCTGCAGGGACAACGCCCAAAAATCACTTAAGGTATTGATTCAGGTTTTTTTTTATAGAGGGAAGATTTTTGCAAGAGTTTTTCCAAAGATTTCTCCAAGTATTCCTTTTGAATGCAATCCTGTTCGTGTATTTTTTTATTTTTTTTGCAAGGACTCTTCCGGATATTCTTTAAGGAATTTTTCTTGGGTTTTCTCCAGCAGTTTCTCAAAAGATTTATCTTCAGGGATTTTTTAGGAAATTCGTTCAAGAATTGCTGCAAAAGTTAGTACAACTATTTTTTCTAATGTTTCTGAAGTAATTCCTCCAGGAATATTATCAGAATTTGGGGACTTGTACAGGAATGCTTCAAGAATTTTTTTTAGGAATTTCTCCTGGAATTCTTTCAGGAATTAAACACTCATAACATCATAACGTTTTATGCTAACGTAAGAACACACTGATGCCTCGCATCGCGTCTTGTGAATATCCTTCAGGAATACCCTTAAACATTTCTTCTAAGGATGGAAATTCGAAGAATAGTCCTGAGATTTTTTCATGTATATCTCTAGGATTTTTCTTTTCAAATTCCTATTTTTTTGTTGGAATTTTTCCAGAGGGTTTTTTAAGATATTATTCCATATATATCAGAGGATTTTCTCTGGAATAAATTTAAAAATTATTATGGAAAATTCATAAGAGCTTTTTCTATAAGTTCCTCCAGGGGCTTTTTCAAAAATTCCTCCAGGTATGTATTCTTCCAGGCTCCTACATGTAGATCTTTCTTCAAAAACTGTTTTTTTTTTTGAGATGATGCTTGAAGTATTTCTCAAAAAATCTCGGTAATTTCTGTAGCAACTATTTCAGAACCAATTCCTTAGCATAAATCTAGGAAATTTTCAAAACACTCGAACCAAGAAACTCTTCCATGAATACATGCAGAGGGTTCTCCAGTTCTTCAAAGATTCAAACAAAAAAAAACATATTTTTTTAATAATTTTTTTCGGTGATTCTAATGAATTCTATCTGACTTTTAATTTTTTTTTGTTCCTGCAGGATTCCTCCAACAGTCCTTCCTAGTATTCTTTCAAAAAATCCTCCGGTACATTTGTCGGCAATTTCTACAGGGATTTCTGCAGATATTTCAAAAAAAAAAAACTACGAATTTTGCAAGGTAACCTTCAAAAAATTTCTCAAGCAATTTTCCTTGGAAGTACATCTATTGCTTCAGATATTCTCCCTGGCATTCATTCAGAAGTTCCTCCAGAGATTACTTAAAAACTGCTTCAAGAATTTTTGACCAGAAGTCCCTCCAGAACATTTTGAGGAATTTATTATAGGAATCGCGAAAAATATCACTAGGAGTGGTTCAAGGGTTTCCATTCAGATTAGAAATGATCAGTCAAAACAAAAAAAAACATGTGGGATGTTCTGTATAAATTCCTGAAGTAATTTGGCAAGGAGGTTTGAACCTTTGAAGCATTTCCGAAGGAAACATTGTTGGATTTTAATAGAAATTTTTAGTTGAATTTCTGAAAAAAATCCCTGGTAGAACTTTTGAAAATATCCTGCTGAATTTTAGAATATCTCCTTATAATTCTGGAGAAATCTCTGAAGATATTTTTGCATATAGGAGTTTCAGAAAGAAGCCGAGTAGAAATTTCTGAAACAATCCAGGAAAAACATCTGAAGGAATTTTGGAAATAAATCTCCAGTTCCATCCATGTAGAAATCTCAGAAAGTATTCTGGAATGAATCTCTAGAAGAAACCCTGAACCTCTGAAGAAATATCAGAGATCTTCTTATTTCTTCTTTTTCTGGCTCGACGTTCCAACGACGTTCCAGTACTGGAACTTGGACTGCCTCTCTTGAAGTCAAGAAAATTTTCACAACTGAACCTCAGAGATGTTCTTGATGAAATCTCAGGATTTATTTCTGAAGAAGTTCCTGGAGATACTCCTCGAGATATTCCTAGAAAAGTTAACTGATGACTTTATAGGGCAACTCCTGGAAAAATCCTTTTAACAATTCCTGGAGCAATCTATTGACGTACTCTTGAAGGAATTCCTGTTGGAATACCTGGAAAAATGCATAGATAATCTATTCTAAAAATCTCTTTTCAGATAATTTTAGAGAAATTCCTGTGGAAATTTCAAAGAAATATTTTTAAAAATCCTTGAAGAAATCGTGGAGTTTTTCTTAAGAGAAAATGCTGGATAAATTTCTGGGAAAATACATAGTGGAATATCTGGAGGAAATTCTGAAGGAATCTCTGCGTGAATCGCTGAATGTAATAAAACATATCTAAGAAGGTATAAAATTCTAAAGAAGTCTCTGTAGGGGTTGAGAGAGATACTGAAAAAAATATACATAGGGCATATAGCATTAGTAGCGGTGATGCACCACCGGAAAAACAAAGCAAACGATCAACATGAAATGAAACGTCAGTCTTGTAAAGTATTTCGCATGAGTAGGTTGCATCATTGCTTCCTTCTTCGTTTGCGTAGAGTTTGGACCGGCGGAATCGGTTGGCCCGGAATGCCAAAGTGTCCTTATGGACACGACAATGGCACAGCCGGTAGGTACCCAAGTAACAATTCCATTGCTGATTGGTTTTGATTGATTTTTATTTAGGTTTTATTACAGCAATAATTAAAACCCACAGTTTTATGACTGTTTTTATGAAAACCATTGATAAAATGTTTTATAGTATACTTGAAGATATTCATAAAGACAGAATTTAAGAGTAATCAAAACTTTCCGATATGTAAACCTTCTGGTAATCATTATTACCACAATAAAACTGTTAAAACTCTCAACAGATGGCGATCCGTTCGATTAGTAACGACATCTGTTGGTGGAAAAGCAGAAACTACGACACTGCTAGGTTTATTGCGGTCATCATAAAAGTAAACTTGCTTTCGTTTTATTTTCGCTGATTATGGTCCTCGCCATATTGAATAATTAGCTTACGTGAATGGAAAATAGTTGATTTTGCTTAAATAAGCAATGAATTGATAGTTTGTCGCCATTTTCATAACATGCTCACTTAAAAAATTTCTTTGCTGAGTTTTCTTGTGATTCGAGATAGTTTTACTAAATTCACAAATTGATTTATTTCATTCCAAGATGATAATATTCACTATTTTCGAAGCGCATTAATTTTATGATTCTGCAACCCCAATATTCACGGTAAATTCGAATGCGCATAAGCCTACCAGCACAATAACTACTAAAATATTACTTTGATATGATCGCTTTCTACTTACGAATGATGTATCCTCCTGAATTTTACGTGCCATCACAGAAGCTTCTCTGCATCTTGTGCTGTCATAGTTTTTTGTTGAAAAAAAAACAACAACAACAAGAAGAATCGAAGTAGGCCTCGCCGCGATCGGACGTGAATTTGTTTTGCCTGTCACGGTTTTTTTCGCTCTCATGTTTTGTGTGGTTTTTGCGATAATTTGGCTAGAGCTATGCCATCCGGAAGTATTAAGCGTATCATTTGCGGAATCCGTTTGGCATATTGGTTGTGTTGCATCTTTGAAGCTCTTAACTTCAAATTGAAGATTTTCGTTTTGTGATTGCTACCGGGAGGACTTGATATCGTGATTCCGCTAGTGACTGATTTGGTGATACGTCGCGAACTGGCGGACACCGGCTTTGCATGCCGCATCGTGTGCTTTTGCCAATGCTGTTAAGCTTTATATTCTTGGTGTAATTTTTTTTAAATCAGAACAGTGTGTTAGTGTAATGACTTGTGCTTTCCAGAAAACATTGAGAAAATTCGTACAACAACTAAGTGCGCGAGTGTTGATCGTTTTGGTGGCGTGACATTTTTCAAGCAGCATCCCACATCAAAAGGAACCTGGCTCAGAAAAGACGATCGTCAAATAGATATAAAACGACAAACTTGGTGAGGACGTTTCATGCTTCTTATTTCTCTATTGTATACTGTATATATTGAACCATATTATTGCAAATATCTCGGAGCGTTTGGTACGGTATGTCCACGCATCCTTCCTCCCCTGTAGATTCAAGAAGTGATTCGATGTTAAACGAAAGTTTATTATTGTGCGTTGCATGAAAATCACAAGTATGGCGACTACTTTCCAAGGCCTTATGTGATGGTCGAAATTCAATCGCGATGCAAATAGCACGTGCAGTCACAGCAGTCATCACATCATCCGGCCATGTGGAGACCCTTTTTCAAGAATTATCAAAGAGCCCTATGATGGAAAATTTGAAAACAGGTATGTTTCCTTAGGCGACTATCTCGCGCGTACCTTTGATTGCGGGTAAAAGTAGTCGCCAAAGTAGATTTTATTTTGATTCATATAATATAATCGAAGAATTTCAAAGAATCATCTCTGCGGTAAACGCTACGCAGTAGGCCTGGCCGCTTTGACGCTTGTATCATATCCTTGATATGCTGCAAGCATCAATATTGACAAGAAAAATAATTGGGCGTAATCTAACCCGATTATTTTCCAGGATGCTTTCTTGTACTGGCTGCGTATGCGTTAGATTAGATTAGATTAGATTAGAAAAAAAACAACAACAACAAACGAGAATGGAACATTTTTCAACTAGGTTTTAAAACGAGTTTATTGCTACTCTTAATGTGGTTTGCAAACCCTCTCCGAGAGTGGTCCAATTAGCCGGATGATGCTCTCAAAGAGGTTATCAAGAGGTTTTGATGTATGATTCAGTTTTATTGCAAGTTAAATAAAATTGGTCATGAAGATCTCTTGTAGAGCCGAACAAAACTTAAAATGTTACTTGGGTAAGCTCCCAGAATGTCTAAATACACTAGTTTACAGCATTTTTGAACTCGGTAAGCTAATGATCGTTTTTGGTGTAGAATCATGCCCTGAGTTCGAAAACGTGAAGGAAAAAAATTACAGTAGAGCGGAATTTTTTTCGACTTTCCATACAACGTTGATGATTTGAAATCGATTTTTGTTCTATTTTAAAGCAAAGTCGCTCACTTCACACATCTCATTCTCCGTGACTAATGCTCCGATTGAGCTGAATTTTTTACTGTAACTCGCCTACATATGATATGTCAAATAAACGTCGAGAAAGAATTTTTAAATTGTTTTTTTCTTATTGAAAAAATTACATTTCTTCATATATTTTTGGAAAATTTGCTAAAATTTAAGGAGATTTTCCCCAAAACTCGCCAATATCTTGAATTTCATCAATCTGACGCAAAACCTGCATTCAGATGATCGAATGGTATTATATTCAGCTTTTAATTTATGGAAAAAGATTTAAAATTGGTTGATCAAAACGCAAGATATTTGAATTTTATTAAATTCCATATTTTAAAAAGTTGTAGAACTTGTTATTGAGCTAAAACTCAAAAACTGTTCTACTTTAAATTTTTTGAAGCACGGTTTCGAAATCAGCGCTAAATTATGCTTCGAAAATTTTGGTCGTTGACAGAAGTTCACGACTTTCGTTTTATTTTGTAAACTAGTGATATATAAATAAAAATGGAATGGTGTCTGTTTGTCGCGATTTGACTCGAAAGCGGTCCAATGGATTTCCTTTACTATTTCACTGTTGCGTGCGGGTAGGGCTCTGACGTGTTTATGTTAAGGGAACCATTGGAAAAGTAACCGAGAAAGTAGGAAGAACGGGATGATGTGAAGGTCCATTTTGAGACGGATGTTTCTGTAGGACTGAATGTCGGGAAGCAGTGCGAAATTTTGCCGGGACAGCTGGTGGACCAATATAAGGAAGCATTTTTTCCCATAATATGTGGTAGTGGACGGATACCGGAGAACCATCGATATTCTTTTTAGCTCGGACCAGGGGGAATCTCGCGCGACTTGGTTTGTTGTTATGAGAAGGTTGGCGATGTAGTTTCGTTTGCCGATTGGTGGAGGAGTGCGATAAGCAATGGAACGTCGGGGTTAGATTGCGACTGTGATTTTGTTTTCGTATTGTCAACGAGAGGCAGAATTTTGACAACCGCTGTAGTTCTTCTTGTAGGATTGCCTGTTGCAGGTTGCTTTTCTGAATGGGATACGACAAGACAATGTTTTGGCAATGTAGGCGGAGAAAGGGTAATGCTCTGTTATGGTTCCAGGCTTGAGTTTTGAATTTGCCCCGGAATTTGCAATATCAAGCAGTTATTGTAGCTGTGGTTAGCGACTGCGTTTTTTTCCTCTCGTTTAGGTTTTCTGGGCCTTTTGAACAAGCCCGCTAAACTGTTGTGACATTTGCTCGTTTCCAAAAGTAATAATGATGTACAGTTTGTCCCATGGTTAGATTGCATTGAGTACGTCGAACGGAGTCCTAAATGAGCAGAGAAATTGACATGTCCATGTAAATTAACTGTATTATGGTAATACAATAATGTACATTGTTGTTTTCATATATGTAATTTTACAAGCAAAAAAAAAAAAAGAATTCCACTGACTGCGTAAACTAACAGCGAATTTCCCCGAGAGGGTAAGCTGCAACAGATATGGTAATTCCCCTGAGAGGGTAAGCGAATTCCCCCGAGAGGGTAAGCTGCAACAGATATGGTAATTCCCCTGAGAGGGTAAGCGAATTCCCCCGAGAGGGTAAGCTAACAGCGAATTCCCCCGAGAGGGTAAGCTGCAACAGATATAGTAATTCCCCTGAGAGGGTAAGCGAATTCCCCCGAGAGGGTAAGCTAATAGCGAATTCCCCCGAGAGGGTAAGCTGCAACAGATATGGTAATTCCCCTGAGAGGGTAAGCGAATTCCCCCGAGAGGGTAAGCTAACAGCGAATTCCCCCGAGAGGGTAAGCTGCAACAGATATGGTAATTCCCCTGAGAGGGTAAGCGAATTCCCCCGAGAGGGTAAGCTAACAGCGAATTCCCCCGAGAGGGTAAGCTGCAACAGATATGGTAATTCCCCTGAGAGGGTAAGCGAATTCCCCCGAGAGGGTAAGCTAACAGCGAATTCCCCCGAGAGGGTAAGCTGCAACAGATATGGTAATTCCCCTGAGAGGGTAAGCGAATTCCCCCGAGAGGGTAAGCTAACAGTGAATTCCCCCGAGAGGGTAAGCTGCAACAGATATAGTAATTCCCCTGAGAGGGTAAGCGAATTCCCCCGAGAGGGTAAGCTAAGAGCGAATTCCCCCGAGAGGGTAAGCTGCAACAGATATGGTAATTCCCCTGAGAGGGTAAGCAAATTCCCCCGAGAGGGTAAGCTAACAGCGAATTCCCCCGAGAGGGTAAGCTGCAACAGATATAGTAATTCCCCTGAGAGGGTAAGCGAATTCCCCCGAGAGGGTAAGCTGCAACAGATATGGTAATTCCCCTGAGAGGGTAAGCGAATTCCCCCGAGAGGGTAAGCTGCAACAGATATCCCAAGTAACACAGAAAACATCTTTCAAAATTATATTTTTAAAAGATGTATTAAAACTGTGATATAACTGAACTAGAAAACATATCTTGTAATAATTATGCTTTAATAAAGTTAGCCGATGACAACCACCAAAGAAATATTATAAACTGTGTCTTGTATGACATGTGTAAATTTAACAAATATATAACATTATTAGAGCATCATGCAAATGAATATTGAGAGCAACAATGTTTACATTCTATAATAATGTAAACACATCACGAATATCTTTATCAAATCTAAATATTTTGCATATTTATATACAAGATTAAAAACAAATGAATCAACAGAAGTTTCAATTCACGAATTTAATTTATTCACTTTTAATTTAGCAGAATGTACATTAATACACTTTGCAGAATATTCCCAAATGAAATGGAAAAATTCCACTCAGATTCCTGCGAAGCTGTAAAGATCCCCGATGAAGATGTCGAGATGAAATCCTGCTTGGTGTTACCTTTGTGCAGGTTGCAGAGGTCGGTGGCCAGAGAAAAGATCAATCCATTAAACTTGGTAATGAATTTGTTGGTGCAACTCGTCAGATAAAAAAATTAAATAGAAAGAGTTGATCTAAAGCCAACTGTTCCAGAATTTCTTGTGCGGCCGAATTATTTCTGATCACAAACTATCGTGGACGTCATCAAGATGCCATTGAAACTCCTCCTCTCGACACATACCGACACGTATTGTCCCGAACCAAACAGCGAAGAATCTGGTATTTTGTCAAATCGTATCTTTTAATGTAATGTCTAAAAGCAACTGTCTAGTTAATGAAAAAAACCAAACGAGACTGCGAATCAAATGCAGAGTTTTTTCGATCACGTCGGACATTGTTTACTTTTAAAATTTGACAGATTCAACTCTGCTATAACTAAATTGTTGTTCAGGTATTTCAACGGTTTAATTATGATAGAAAAAACATAAATACAACTTATGTCGAATGTTTGTTAAAAGCAAGTTATCTGAATGTTTTATAAGTGCACGAACCAGTTCTACCACAAGATATCGTCGTGTGGATTGCTGTGCTTTTTGACGTTTCGTTTTTGTTTCTAAAAAAAATATCATCCAGTTTACAGTACCTGGCAAAAATATACATGCACAATTAAAATAAGCAGAAAATTATTATTGTCGTTTCTCTCGATTTATGATTGACTCTGCAGAAAACTAGTTTGTCAGTTAAGAACACTCTAATCTCATGTGTCTCACGAAGATACATACATTTCAAGCTAAAAAATAATTGGTATTTGGATACTTGGATAATTGTTCACATTTTTTGAACGTTACTGTTAGCTTCATATAGAAAACCGGCCATATTGTTTCATCGTGTGAACTCAGTAAGCTAGCAAAACAGAACAATTTGATTGACTTTTGTTCTGATTAACGAGGAAACGCAGCAGCGCTTAAAATAAGGCCGAGCAAAATCATTAGTTTCACGGTAAATTTTGAAGCGCACGTAAATCAGTGCTACCACCAGTGAAAACAGTCCATTTCCTAATTGGTTACCCAAATTCTTGACTTAGTTGTAATCCATTTTTGTACAAACATTGACTCCATAACCAAGTTCCATATTTATGTGGCTAGAAATGCCAAATGTATTTATAATGTTTTTGTTTGTTTTTGTTTTGTCATATATTTTTGTACCATGGTAGTTAGGATATCTCATTTTTGAAACATAAATGCAATCTATCAGTTATCTAACTTTCAAATAGCTTAGTTCGAACATGTGCAAATGATATGTTGAGCAAATGTTTTTTGCAAGTTATATAGCTTGAAAAATGTTTGAATATTACAAATAAATGTTATTGTTTTGTAAATGTTATTTGCAAGTTATATTACTAATAAATATCTTGATATATTTTTTTTGAGTTGGATGACGTGTTCTTTGACAACATTTTGAGTACTACAAGTGTTTTACGATGCATCTTATATTACATACAAGATGTTTTATAAGCCGCCATTTTTTGCGCTGTTTTGAATATATAAGTAATGAAAATAAAGTTAATAATTCAAGAAAAATACACCACGCTTTGTATTAATAGTGAAATTTAAACTATCATATAACATCTTGTGTTACTTGGGATGGGGCCGTCCATTAATTACGTAAGGGTTTATGGGGGGAGGGGGGGTTTGAGAAATCTTACGCGCCATGCAAAAATTTTTGAGTTCTCATACAAAAAATCTTACAAGGGGGGGAGGGGGTGTCGGAAAATCGAAAAAATTCCCTTACGTAATTAATGGACAGCCCCTATGGTAATTCCCCTGAGAGGGTAAGCGAATTCCCCCGAGTGGGTAAGCTGCAACAGATATGGTAATTCCCCTGAGAGGGTAAGCGAATTCCCCCAAGAGGGTAAGCTAACAGCGAATTCCCCCCGGGAGGGCAAGCTGCAACAGATATGGTAATTCCCCTGAGAGGGTAAGCGAATTCCCCCGAGAGGGTAAGCTAACAGCGAATTCCCCCGAGAGGGTAAGCTGCAACAGATGTGGTAATTCCCCTGAGAGGGTAAGCGAATTCCCCCGAGAGGGTAAGCTAACAGCGAATTCCCCCGAGAGGGTAAGCTGCAACAGATATGATATTTCCCCTGAGAGGGTAAGCGCATTTCCCTGAGAGGGTAACCTATCAGTGAAAGATGAAGGATAAGAGGTGTAGGATGTAGAATGAAATATGAGGGAACAAGGATTACGGATGTTGGAAGAAGGATGAAGAATTATGATGACTATAATGATTAGGGATGACGATTAAAGTATAAAGGATAAAAGATAAGAGATATAGGGTAAAGTATGAATGATAAAGGATGAAGGATATAGGATAAATGCAATGATATATGATGTAGGACATAAGATGTAAGATATAGATGAAGGGTGAATGATGATATTGATGATAACGATGATGAAGAAGGATAATGGATATAAGATGTAGGATGAAGGATTAAGGATGCGGTTAATGATGATGATTATGATAATGAAAGATGAAGGGTAAAGGATGAAGGATGGCGGTTGAAGGGTGTGGGATGTAGAATGGAGTTTGAAAGTCGGGAAGTTGGATGAAGAGTGAAGATGATGATGATGAATAATAATTAAGGTGACTTGGTGCATCACTGAATTTTCATAGAAATCATTAACTTTTCAATTTTCAATGATTGTTTGCCTCGCAAAAAACGGGCATTTCTGCAGCCACGCAGCAGAAAAAGTATCACACCACTCTTTACGAGTGAGCATACGAGATGATACATTTTCATACAAATATGCGCTTTGGTGACTGTTTTATCACTTTGAAATATCGAGCGAAATTTCAATGATGCTGATGACGCACTACGCGTCCTTAAGTTTGTAGGATGGAGGAAGAAAGATGTTGATGGTAGAATGTAGAATGAAATATTAGGGATGAAGAATTACGGATGCTTGAAGAAGAATGATGTTGATGGTGATGATGATAATGATTAAAGATGAAGAATCTAGGATGAAGGATGAAATATGAAAGATAAAGGATGAAGGATCTAGGATGGGTCTAGGATGTAGGATATAAAATGGAAGATTTAGGATAATGATGATGATTATTTATATAATATGATGATGGTGATTATGATGAAGGATGAAGTATATAGAATAAAGTATGGAGAATGCAGGATGTAGGATGAGGCGTTAAGAAAATTGGATGAAGGATAAAGGGTGAAGATGACAATGATGATGATGATGATAATGATAATGAAAGATGAAGAATCAAGGACGGAGGATGAAAGATGTAGGATGAAGAATTGTGGATGTTGAAAGAAGGACGAATGAGACGATGAAGGATGATGATAATGATAATGATGATTATGATTATGATGATTAAGGATGAAGGTTAAAGTATGGAGGATGTAGAATGAAAAATGAAGTATGTAAGATAAAGGCTGTAGGGTGAAAGATGAAGGATAGGGGATGATGATGATTAAAATTGTGATACCTAATAAAGGATGATGATGATGATAAAGAAAAACGAAGGATGATGATAATAATGATGGTGATGATAGTGATGATGTAGGCTGACCAGTTTTGTCCCGTTTAAATACGGGACACATTTTGGAATCTCGACAAAAAGGAAATCATTGTGAAAAAACAGAACAGCATGTTGTTGATAATACTATTTCAGTTGGAAAGAACGAATAATTGAGTCAAAAACGTTGACTATGCTCCAGTGGCGAGTGTTTGAAAATTTTGTTGTCCCGTTAAATACGGTCAGCCTATGATGATGTCAGTGATGAAGAATGAAGGATGATGATGAAGGACTCAGGATTATGATGATGGAGAATGAAGGATGGAAGATATAGGATGTAGAATGAAATATCAAGGATGCAAGATGAGGGATGAAGGATGATAATGATGATGATGATAAATAATAAAAGAAAAAGGATGTGAAGGATGGAGGATGAAGGATTAAAGATTGAATGAAGTAGGATGAAGGAAGAGGATTATAATGAAATATGAAGGATGAGGGATGAAGGATGGTGATGACTGTGATGATAATGATGATGGAAGACGATTAATGAAGAATGATGATGATAATGATTATGATAATAGTGACGATGAAGAGAAGCTTATACTTAAAAGGATCTGATCGCCGAATGGGATTTAAGGAAAACTAACAAATACCTTATAAGAGATTTCCGTGACCACTTGGCCACGGATGGAGGATGAAGGATAAAGCATGGGGATGATGACGATGATGATTATGATAATGAAAGATAAAGGGTAAAGGATGAAGGAAGCATTTAAAAATGTAGGATGATGAAAGATGAAGGATTAAGCATGTAGGATGGAGGATGAAAGGTGCAGATGCCGCGGCGATAAATAAGTGACGCCACTGTGTAGATGGTAGAATGTAGAATGAAATATTAGGGATGAATAATAACGGATGCTGGAAGTAGGATGAAGGATGCTGCTGCTGCTGCTGATGATGATGATGATAATGATAATGATTAAAGATGAAGGATCTAGGATGAAGGATGAAGTATGAAAGATTAAGGATGAAGGATCTAGGATGAGTCTAGGATTTAGGATATAGAATGGAAGATGTAAGATAAAGATGTAGGATATTTATGATTATTAATATTATGATGATGGTGATGGTGATGAAGGATAAGGGATATATAATGAAGTATGGAGAATGCAGGATGTAGGATGAGGCGTTAAGGAAGTTGGATGAAGGATAAAGGGTGAAGATGACAATGATGATGATGATAATGATAATGAAATATGAAGAATCAATTACGGAGATGTAGGATGAAGGATGGAGGATGAAGGAAGTAGGATGAAAGATAAAGGATGGGGATGATAATGATAATGATTATGATGATAGTGATGATGAAGAGAAGCTTACTTAGAAGGATCTGATTATTCGATGATTTAAGGAAAACTAACAAATGCTTTTTAAAAGAATTTCGTGACAATTCGGCCAAGGTAAAAATTATAATAATAAGATATAATAAGGGTGTCGAAATAAGTGATTACAAATACGAAGATTGCAATAGTGATGATCAGCTATATTTTTTATAAATTATAAGTTATGCTTCAATAAAATTCAATGTAAATGTGGTTGATACAAAGTTATTCAAAATTTTTATTTTTATTTTTATTTTTTTTATGTTGCAAGCATAGAGAGTAGGACAGAGGGAGAATGTAGGGGTTGAGAGAGATACTGAAAAAAAGATACATAGGGCATATAGCATTAGTAGCGGTGATGCACCACCGGAAAAACAAAGCAAACGATCAACATGAAATGAAACGTCAGTCTTGTAAAGTATTTCGCATGAGTAGGTTGCATCATTGCTTCCTTCTTCGTTTGCGTAGAGTTTGGACCGGCGGAATCGGTTGGCCCGGAATGCCAAAGTGTCCTTTTGGACACGACAGTCTCTGTTGAGATATTTTAAGGAATTCTGAGGAAAATTTCAGAAAGAGCAGGTATTTCTTATGGAATCCAGGAAAACTATCTGAAGGAATTTTTAAAGAAATCTCCAATTCAATCCAAATAGAAGCCTCAGGAAGTATTTTCGAATGAATCTCTAGAGACTAGAGAGGAATATCTGAAGAAATCCCAGAGATGTTCTGGATGGAATCCCAGGAGAAATTTCCAAGGACATTTCTAAGCAACATCTTGGAGGATTTTCTTAAAATATTCCTGGGGCAATCAGTTACGTATTTCTGAAGGAATTCCTGTTGGATTACCTGTAGAAATGGCTAGATAAGCTACTGTGAAGATTCCTTCCTTTGATTTTTTGAAGGCAGCCGTGGATGATTTCCTGATTGAATTCTCGTACGAATATCTATAAGAGCTTTTAGAGGAAAATCTGAGGAATTCATGAAAGCTTTTCTAGAGGAATCCTTTAGCGGAAATTTTGAAGAAAATTGTTGTGGTTTTAGAAGTTTCTAAAGGTATTTTTAGCAGAATTTCTTTTAAAAAAATCTCTTGAACATTGGCAAGAAATAAATGAAGAAATACCTGTAGGGGTTTTTAAAGGAATCAATGAAGGTATTTTTGAAGATATCCATGGATGATTTTTGAATGAATCCTAGGATAAACTTTCAGGAATGATAGTGAAATATCTGAAATAATCCCTGTAAAAATTGAAAAAAATCCCTCGAGAAAATTTCCAAATGAACCTTTGATAGATTTTTTGAGGTATAAAGAAATTTCGGAAAAATGTGTGGGGTAATCCTTGAATAAATTTCTGAAAAGTTCCGGGACGAGTATCTCTTCGAATTCATAAAGCATTTCTTTTATTTTATGTCCGAAAGAATCCCTGGAAGAAGTCCCAGCATCGCATAGTTTTTTTTATGCACGTGTAAGGGCACAACCTAATAAAAAAAATCATGTAGGTGATTTTCTAATATGAAATAGTTGATTTTCTGGTGACACACAAAAAGCTAGGCTATACTACATATGTTCTTCTGTCAAATGCAGTGATGCTCATCGAATAGTTTAGCAAAAAATTTGAATCTGGATAAAAATCGGTAGCTAACAAATGAGGCATGGGGGTTGAATTTAGCCTTCGGCAAAGTTGTAGCTGAAAGAGTAGCCCAGGAGTGCCAACTTAACTAACTAATCCTTTAGGGCACTTGGAGAAATTCTACAGTCGTTTGAATGAAAAACATCGTTTTCTTATATTAATTCGCTTACAACTTTGGAAGGGCCTGTACAGTCTCAATTTTCAGCCAAATCAGTTCAAATTTTGGGAGAAGACAAAGAAGTTGGTGTGGAGCAAAAATGAATTTTGAACCACCTCAATGATCAAATGAGTCAACAATTGACCAAAATCGAGGAGCCCGCAAAACTTGGTTTGACTCTAACTAACGGGGTATATCACAATCACAGTTCTAAAATCTGGACGCAGTGATCTTCACCCGATAAAAGAGAGAGTACGGGTTGTCCATAAATTTGAGTAACCAAATGCATTTTCCTTACTTTTTAACCAAGGACTTTCAGAAATTCGCCACCTTAAACATTTTTAAAGACAAGGTTCTTTTTTACATGAGGACGCATTTTTTTTTTAAATCACACGAGCAATCAACTTCTTCCGCTCTTCTGAAATCCGTAGATGCTGTTTTTTACTTGCACAATAACGAATAAGAGCGCTAACAAAAAAGTAGTTATCAGAAAGGAAGTGATTACGAAAAGTACAGTTTTGTGTTCGATTCACTGAGACTAGCAGTAAAATACCGTTTTAAGTGTAAAAGCGCGTATTTCAAGATCCAAACTCGGTAACATGAGTCAATAAGCGTCGGTTCTGGCCGTAATTTCAAAACAGGCATTAACATTTAAAACATGATACATCGCATAAATTCGACACCTTTCAAATTTTCCTTAATTTAGCGCTATGTATGCAGCTCTTGAGCTCTCTTTTCGCATATTACCAATTGATTAGTGATTTTCAGTAATTGAATGGAAGCATATTGATTTTTTGTATAGCGGCTACTAGAATGGACATTTTTATGCGTTTCATAACTAAAATCGAATTACTCCTTAGGAGGCGCGTTTTACCCCGATCTCCCTAAGGATTTGAAATTCAACACCTTCCAATTTTTCCACACAAGCTTGAGCCATCTATCTCCTTTACCTGATTATCGGTGCTCATGGCCAAAAGCTGGTCTATCGTGGCGTCCACTGCTCCCTGATTGGCGCGCAACACAGCCTCTATCACGTCCCGGTCCATTTCCGGAAACATATTTTTAAAATCGGCCATGGCCTGGGCAAACTCCAACTGCATCGTCGATGCCATTGTCGTGCACCTTGCTGCACTCTCTGGCTTCTCCCTAATCTCCTCGTTAGTCTCAACTACACCAATTAGGCTCAATGTCACCCCCGGCGGCGGGCAGGTAATTTGGTTAGGGGTAGACAGAATCTGCAAAAAAAAAAATCGCAAATCGTAAATATTTGCTTTCGGATGCTGATAAGACAAGTTCACGAATGCTAATCCGGGAAGAAAGATTCTATAAACACTACAGTTCCAATTTGATTTATTTGTTTTGCGATCCCCGTCTCAAAAACAGAGCAAGGGTTCGAATTTTTCCTTCACCTGGATGAACAAGCTCGGCAAATGAAAAAAAGTAATTCACTTCAGAACTTTCTTGGCGTTCGAACTTCAGCTTTTAGTTCATTTTGCCAAAACGGGACATCTTTCGACATCCGACGTTACGATGATTTCGGAATCACAAGAATTCTTATCGAAGATATAGATGATGTTGGGGAAAATTTTCAATTTTCAATTTTGCCTGAAATATGTAATGACTCTTAATTATTTTTGTTTTGCGTTTTGCACAACTGACAGTTCTGGTTCAAGAGAGAGGCGAATGAAGCAAACACGAAGAAGGGTATGGCAGCACCAAAGTAAGAGAGAGATTTCGACGAACGGGCTGACATCGCTCACCTTATATGGCAGAGTAATCAGAGTACCGATAGCTGCAAAAGCGTCGTAAATATAAAAAAATTGATTTGGATGGTGGTTCTAATATACCGCATTTAGTTCACCACTGGACCGCGAACTGCGACTTCTATAGTGCGAAAACGTAAATAAAAGTGCGCGATCGCATCAAATCAGGTTGATGTCTTCGGCGCACTAATTCTTAAATCTATGGTGAACAAGTGCTCTGAAGACACCGAGTTGATTTGATGCAATTGCGCACTTTTATTAGCGTTTTCGCACTCGTGAAAACTAGTGCGATAGTCCAGTGGTGAACTAAATGCGCTATAATTTACTCCATTTTTCGAATGAGTGTAATCATTTTTGTATCTTTTAATTTCGCCCTCTTTTGCTAATCCTTTGACAGATAGGAGTATTTCGATTATCTTTTGTAATCTTCATCAGTATCAGTTATTAACTGGATAACTGACACTGGGAAACATTACAAGTACAGTGGACGTTCGATAATTGCAACATGTTTACATTTCACTAAGCGAACGAAAATCCGATAACTGCAACGCCTAACAGTGTCAACAAACCATCAACCGACGTAAAATGAACGTGAACTTCATCCGACTGTTTATTTGGGCTTACATGGCGTACCATTTGATGCACTTGCCGAACTTGCAGTTAAAAAGCATTGCAGTTAAATCGTTTGCACTGACCGAATGTCTAGTGTACCTAGTACAGAGCTGATTCATTCATTCGAAGAGGGTATTCTGCTTAGAGGATTCGGAAAGTCGTTTCAAGATCAATTTACTCCATGTTTCAACCGCAGAGTTGACTGAGTTGATCTGAATTGAGGGTAATTCCACCAATTCTCATATTTTTTGCAAATAATGACATGTGTGATACCGGTGGTATCATATCATAAAGATGTACAGTGGACGTTCGATAACTGCAACATGTTTACGTTTCACTTAGCGAACAAAATTCGATAACTGCAACGCCAGATAGACGTCAACAACCCATCAATTGACGTTAAATGAACGCAAAATTCATCCAGCTGTTCATTTGGGCTAACTTGGCGCACCGTTTTGATGGATAGCGGTGCGATAACTGCAAATTTGTTGCACTTACCGGACTTGCAGTTAAAAAGCATTGCAGTTAAACCGTTTGCACCGACCGAACGTCTACTGTACTCCTGAAAGAGAATATTCAGTGGAAAAAATAGGTAAAGGTATTGTTTCCAATAATGCAGCAGCACAATTTGGGGTCTAAATGAACAGTTGGTTCAAACTTTATCGATTCGCTATAAAATTTTGTGCAAAATCGGTATATTGAACTCAACAACACATATCATGATACCTACAACTGGTGTAAAAGTTAAGAAAAAAATATGTTTAACTTATAAAATAAGTTTTCATACTAGAACTCATTTGGTTCAGATCATTGTTTTTTTCAAACAATTATTCCAGTGCATTTTGGACTTTATATGTACAGTAGACGTTCGATAAGTGCAACATGTTTACGTTTCACTTAGCGAACAAAATTCGATAACTGCAACGTCAGGCAGGCGTCAACAACCCATCAATTGACGTTAAATGAACGCAAAAATCATTCGACTGTTCATTTGGACTAACTTGGCGCACCGTTTTGACGGATAGCGGTGCGATAACTGCAAATTTGTTGCACTTACCGGACTTGCAGTTAAAAATCATTGCAGTTAAACCGTTTGCACCGACCGAACGTCTACTGTATCAGAAATTTTACAAATGCAGTATGTTGATCTAAGGTTAAGTATATCGAAATTATACCTATGAACTAATTTTAACAGACATGTTCATTTCACTCCCATCGATTGTTCACAGTTACCTTCACAATGCCGTTATTCTGTTTTCTTGCATATTTAAACATTTTTGCTTGATCAATTCTTCCAAAAGGCTTAGAATACGTTACTATCTATGATTCTTAAAGAAGAAAAAAACCAAGAAAAAACAACTAAGGATTTGTCATTTTTCTATTGGAAACGATGACAAACGCTTATTGTTTTCATATCACATATGCTTCATTTTCATTTTTTTCATTTCATTTACTTCACAAAGTATTAAAGTAGTCTAGTTTACACGATTCCTAATGAACTTATAAGTTCTTTTAAAGGGTCGTTTTTAGCAGTTAGTTGAACTAGCTATTGTTATCTATCTACTAATGTATAATAAAGTTATTGATATTGTTTTAATTGTGATTCGCCATACCTTTTTTAAACAAACTAATCGAAGCAGAATTCTTAATGCTATCCGGTATTTGATTAAAAACACTTGGACCCATATTCACAAATCTTCTTCTTCCTATTTCTGTTCTAAACCCACTACGCTGTAGCAGATGAACTTTTCTGGTTTGATGTTCTTGGCTAGCTGCATTAATACTCCAATTGTGGTGAAGATTCTCGTTGTTGATAATCTTGAACATTGTTACTCCAACCTTCATGGTATATAACCCGACAACTTGAAGAATGTTGTGATCCATTGCGCTGTACAGAGTGTTTGTAGGTTGAAGAAATGGTAATCTATAAATGGATTTCACGCACCGATTCTGCTGTACTTGTATCTCCTTCAAATACGTGTTGTACGAAGAACCCCAAACAGATATACCGTACTGATATCGGCAATGGATGAAGGCGTAGTACATCTTCAAAAGGACGTGACGAGGCACAAACGATGAAAGTTTCCTTAGTATCCCGCACAGTGATGCACACTTGGCAACTATTTCACGGATGTGGAGGTCCCATTTCAAAAGGTTATCAGTGAGCACGCCTAAGTATTTGAAACGGTCAACTTCTTCAATTATGACTCCTCTAATTCTCAAAACAGGTCGGCACTGGGCATCGATGACTCCAAAAAGCATCATTCTGGTTTTTTTGTAGATTTAACGCCAAAAGATTGTTCTCTAGATAATCCATTACCATTTGTAGATCGGTTGACATGTATTGGTTCAGCTCATAAGCATTACTGGCCTCGTAAGAAATTGCAGTATCATCCGCAAAAAGTCTCAGCTTTCCTTTCAGATTTAACCTCGCTATGTCGTTGACGTATATCAAAAATAATAAAGCCCCGAGGTTGCTACCTTGCGGAACACCACACGTAATAGCACAGGGTGGGCTTCTAATTCCAGATACCACAACTTGTTGATAGCGATCAGTTAAATAGCTGCGTAGAAGGTCATTAGCAGAGCCGCGAACTCCATATGCATCCAGCTTTTGCAACAGGATTCGATGATTTATGGTGTCAAATGCTTTTGAAAGATCCAAAAACACTGTTGCAGCACACATTTTACGATCGATTGAGCAAGCTATATCATCAACCAATTCTAAAACTGCCACCTCAGTTGACGACCCTTGACGAAATCCGAATTGACGGTGGTATAGCAATCCAGTAACATTCATGAAACTATTTAACCGCAAGGATAGAATTTTCTCAAAAACCTTGTTGATTGATGATAGAACAGATATCGGTCGATAGTTCGTTGGATCCTTTGGATTACCTCCCTTGAAAACAGGAAACACGAGTGCTGTTTGAGACATTTCGGGTATTCTCAATTTAGATGAAAATCGGAGTTTTCGACTAACGAAGTTGGATTTTTCTTCAAATCCATGCGTCGGACCTAACTTCGGAAGTGGTGCGCTGTATAGTAAAGCTGGTCCGCTGTAAAGCGCACTACTTCCGAAGTTAGGTCCGACGCACGGATTTGGAGAAAAATCCAACTTCGCTAGTCGAAAATTCCGGGATTCAACTGCAAAGGACAATATATACCCAACGAAACGCTGTCATTAAAACAATCGCATAATATGGCGGACAATGCTACACTATTTTGTTTCAGTGCCATAACCGAGAAACCATCTATTCCAGTAGCCTTGGATGATGTTATAAACTTCCATTTGAGACGTTGGTCGTATAAACATTGATCTATTAGATGCAGTCATTGTGTTGAATTTGTTGATGTTTCCGTCTGATACCAGGTTGCTTGCAAGATTCTCCCCAACAGATGAAAAGAAGGCATTGAAGATTCGTCCGACATCAGCAGGGTTGGTGCTTTCGATTCCGTCAGTTTCTAGAACTGGAAACTTTTCCTTTCTCGATATGTTTCCAATTAGTTCGTTTATTTTGCTCCAAAGATGCTTGGGGTTGTTGGAAGCGAAAATTTTCCGATAATATGCTGATTTATCAAGACGCTTGGCGGTGGTTAGCTTGTGGTTCGCGCGTTCTAAAAGACTTTTGAGACGCGAATTTAGTCTGTCTCGTTTCCATCTTTGAAAAAGGTTGTTGGAGATTTTACTTAGTTTCCAGATGTCAAAGTTGTACCTGTAAGATTTAGTAAATCGGGAAAAGAGGGCCATTCTTAAAGCCAGTATTAAAAGGCGTCCAAGTGTGTTCATGGTTGATATGAAACTATCTTTTATTGTCTTATGCGATACATGCTGGGCCCTGCTCTAGTGTACTCAACTTGTATGAGTACCCTTACAAGGGTTTGGTGGTTTTACCGACCTAACCATGTTACAACAACTCCTTCCCCCTTTGGTTTGGTCTTTCAATAACTAACTAAATTATGGTGCTTTTACAATAGCTATATCTTTGTATGAATGGACACAAAAATCACATCAACTAAACTCGAAAACTGAATGTCAGTAAGCTAAGATAACTATGATTGACCTTTCTATTAATCAATAAAATTACTATAGTGCATCGGACTGCTCCTATCTAAAAGCAAAATCGAACCATCTTTTACCCCCAGCGAGCAGGTCTTTTCCTTGGTGACAGCTACACGGTGCCCCCACAGACCGTTATTATAAAATAAAAATGTCCATCAAAACTAAGTTCAGGGGTCGAATCCTGGTGCCATTCTGCGCCTCTGGGCAAATTTTTAAAATAATCCCTAAGAGGAATCTCGAGAAATCTCGATTTGATGTTTTATACTAAGAAATTTCAAAGAAATCCATGTTCAGATTCAACAATATCACTTAAATACCTACAAAAAAGTCCACAAAGTATTCAAAGAAGTTTCAAACCAGTATATATTTACCAACGCAACTTTTATTATACATATTTACTACTCACCCAACTCAATTAACTGACTAAACTGACATAAGTATGTTTTTCCAAGCCATGCATCGGTTTTAACGTAAGCATTATAAAAAGCGATTTTTCCCTATTGTTTTATGAACATTATTACACATCCCAGTGTTATACATTAAAATTTTCTCTAATTCTACAACATGTTTACTATATTACGAGGAACCAACCCTCCGAAGACCACAAAGAGTCCTAAGATATGTGGAAAACGTTATTGACTGAAAACCGAATAGCATGGAAACGCTGTTTAACATGTAAGAAATAACAATAAATAATCAAATCTCGTCATTTTATCGATCGGATAAGGCTTCATTACTTGTTTCCATGAACTTCGCATCGCTTTGCGGTCTTCGGAGGTCTAATTCATCGTGAAGTTTGCTACAGAAATCATTCATCGAATTATTTTTAGGGACCAAGGGGTAACCCCAAGCGATTTTTCATTGAAGAAGTAAATTTTCTCATAAAATTATCTGAAAAACTAAGAATAACGGGCGCAAAAAAAAATAGTTTTCCCGATCGACCTGATATTTTGCACAGGTTATATGGGACCAAAATGGAACTCAAAAAGTATACAAGAACTAGAGTTTTTGCATTTTTTATATTTTCCCATATAAACCGTGTCCCATGTTATTACATATAGGGGTGACTGGGGAGACTTGATCCCTTTTTCTTAATTTACCTGAAACTTTAAGAAAAAACACAAAACTTGATCCGATTTCCGTACAATATTGCAGGTAAACATCTATTGCAAGTAAATACACAACAGAAGGCCTTTAAATTATTGTTAAAGTTTTCAACTGTGTTTTTATGGAGGCATGTCCAATTATGTATTTTTCAAAAATGGGTGACACTTGATCCCCCTTTGAGCACATGGTTTATTTAAAGGGAATATAATTCCAGAGTCTTCATATTCATTTTCTTTTCGAGTTTTCTCGTATTTTCGATGAATATGGAGTGTTTGAAATTGTAAGATTTCCTTTAATTTTTAAGGATATGCCGTATTTTAAAAATGTGGAGACTTGATCCCCCTTTTCTTGGTTTGTACTAAAGTTATATTTATCTGACACATTATATCGTTGAATAGACTAGAATTCCAAGTAAATAGAGGCTTCCCAAAAGAATTTTGTTTTTCACTTGTATAATGTGTGTGTGTAATCCTCGAGGGATCAAGTCTCCCTATGTCACTATTGTGTATACTAAGCTGAATTTCAATTAAATATGTTAACAAAAGCCTTATTTGGATAAATAAGTTTGAAAGTATTTTATTTAAACTATGTGCTGTTATATTTTGACACGATTTGGTTCAATTTTCACAAAGTTATTGAGATTTTTCGGGATCGCCCAAAAGATTTCTGAAGGACTGAAAACAAACCATCAGCCGTTAAAAAATAATGCAATGTACAATCGAAATCACTTGTAGCCAAAACATAGTCGTTTGTCCAGGAGTAGTTTTGGAAAAATTATGCTAGAAGAAAAATGTTTTTGATTCCGAGCAAGTACAGTAGACGTTCGGTCGGTGCAAACGGTTTAACTGCAATGCTTTTTAACTGCAAGTCCGGTAAGTGCAACAAATTTGCAGTTATCGCACCGCCAAACGTCAAAATGGTGCGCCATGTTAGCCCTAATGAACAGTCGAATGAATTTCTCGTTCATTTTACGTCAATTGATGGCTTGTTGACACTGTCAGGCGTTGCAGTTATCGGATTTTCGTTCGCTAAGTGAAACGTAAACATGTTGCAGTTATCGAACGTCTACTGTATGGGGGGAACAAGTCTCCCCAGGGATCAAGTCTCCTCAGTCTCCCCTACGTCGTAGTTTCCTGTTCTTCCAAAATTGGTGTACTATTAGATCTTTATTTAACACATATTTCTCAGTAATATTCCAGTGTTCATGTGCAAGAATATGTAGCACTTTTCATTCAAAAAATGTTCAAAATTCTAGGCAAAGCAAATCAAAGATAATCGTACACACCGTAGTTGCTACTCCGTGATTGACCAGAGTTGCACAGAGAACCAATGAAAGCAAGGCTTGGGACTAGCTAACCATGCTCAATGTGCACAATTCGAGAGTTCAACATTTGAAAGTCAATAACGGCGCTGGCCACGTCCTTACGGTCATCGGATCGATTATGTGTCATACTCGCCCCATATAGGAGCGATACATTTACAGCAAGGAACAATACACTGAACGCCCCTGTTCAAAATCCTAAGCAATATCGAAAAAAAGTATAAATTTGTTTTCGACTATTGTGACTGAAAACGTTATTCATTTTAAGAAAACTGCCTTCAAAGACCTACTCCAGTTTTTCTAACCCTAACGTTGGTAATCAAAAGCACACATGACAAGCAACGTTTTTCGCATCTTTTTTTTTTTTTTTGATTTTTGTACATTGCCAAATGTTTGGTAAGTCAGTTTAATCAGTTAATTGATTTAGATGAGTAGTAAATATGTATAATTGATGTAACGTTATTAAATAAATACGGGTTTGAAACAACTTTGAACACTTTAGGGAAAGTTTGTGTAGGTATTTAAGCGATATTATCCAATCTGAACATGGATTTCTTTGAAATTTCTTAGTATAAAACATCAAATCGAGATTTCTCGAGATTCCTCCTAGGGATTATTTTAAAAATTTGCCCAGAGGTGCAGAATGGCACCAGGATTCGACCCCTGAACTTAGTTTTGATGGACATTTTTATTTTATAATAACGGTCTGTGGGGGCACCGTGAGCTACGATACTAGGCCTGGAGTGCTCCTCCGCTCGTTGGATCGTCGAACATCGTCATTTCTTCAAGCCATCGATTTACTTTCGGTGCCTCTCGCCATCCTTCACTCTTCGGAACAAAACAGTCAAAACGAAACTTATTTGCAAAAGTCACGAAGTACAGGGGATGGCCAAAATGTTTGGGATAGGCAACTTTTTTTCTCCCACAAAAAAATTCAACATGCTGTAACTTTTCATGGAGTGCATCAAAAAATCCCAAATTTTGACTGTTTGTCAACCTATTATATGTGCATCATTGGTACAAATTTGGGCTCGATTGATTGATATTTCGTGAAGTTAGAACCGTTCGGGTAAAACACTATTTTTTAACCAACTAATTTTTGAACTGTCATATCTCGGAAACCAGTGAACCGAATTAAATGAAATCGCAAAAGTGACCGAAAATGTTAAAAAAATGCGCGCGCACAAAAAACAAAACGTTGCACAAAAAATACGCACGCACAAAAAATCATTCAAAATCACGCCAAAAGCACAAAATATACCGGCGGTCGTGATGTGATGCACTCCAACGAACAAAACAAAAAAAAACACTAGCACGCTATACAAAAATTTCACAAATGCCGCTAACATTCACGCCAAAAGCAATAAAATCACCGGTGGCTGTGAAATGTGCGACAAAATAGAAACAATATTTCTCCTCGTCGACCACTGTAAGATTTAGTAAAACGGGAAAAGAGGGCCATTCTTAAAGCCAGTATTAAAAGGCGTCCAAGTGTGTTCATGGTTGATATGAAACTATCTTTTATTGTCTTATGGGATACATGCTGGGCCCTGCTCTAGTGTACTCAACTTGTATGAGTACCCTTACAAGGGTTTGCTGGTTTTACCGACCTAACCATGTTACAACAGTACCAAGGGCAGGTGTTGGGTTTTACCTTAACCTCTACCGATATTGTGGTCGAAAATCTGTTCACTAGTTGAGAATATTTATCGGTGATAAGCGATATACGATTATTAGGGTCGAATACACTGAATTCAGATGACTGTAGAAACCGTTGGAAGTCCGAGTTCACTAATCGGTGGTTCACCAGGGTTTTAGTATAGATAGTAGAGTAAACATAGATCCGTGTTGATGAATCCGTTGTATCCAAACGAACTGTCAAAATCTGTATCCAAACGAGCATGACGTCACGATTTGGACAACATCAATGGAGCGCATGACGTCATATTCAACCATCGCACTCTTGAAAATTACTACTTACACGCTTGAAACATTTTAGTCAGCGGTGTCCGCGGATCTATGTTTACTCTACTATCTATAGGTTTTAGTTAGCGTTTTACTGGTCTTGCTCATTTTTGTAGTGAATTGTGTCAGTACATAGCGGTGGTCGCTAAGACTACAATCGATTGTATAGTTTTTGATACGATCGGAGATATCTGATTGTGTGATAACATGATCGAGCAAGTTATTGCTGGCTGGACGCGTAATGTGTGTGTTTGTCACGATCATATTATAAGATGTCAACAGTTGTAGATAACGTTGGGTCCCTTGAGATTCCAAATCATTCACGGCAATATTCATATCACCTAGTAAAAAGCAAGGCCACTGGGAGTCCCCCGAAGATACTATATTCTCAACGTGATTAAAAAAGCTGTTGACATCATAGCCAGGCGGACGGTAGATGCCATGGACTAAAACGCGACCAGAAGAAGCCAGAAGTTCTACCGCTACATGATGATATCCGTTATCCATCGTGTTCTTCTTAACGTTGAAGTTTAAGCCGTCTCGAACAAATATAGCTAGCTCGCCGGAGGAGTTGCTTCGACATGAATATATACTTTTATATCCAGGAATATTATAGAATTTGGATCTTCCTTCCTTGATCCACGTATCTCCTACCACCACAACGTCGACCACTACATTTAAGTTCCGCAGAAAAATGACAAAAGTGTCCAGTTTGCTATAGCTGTTGATACCTCGAATGTTAATTTGCAACATAGTTATTCCAATAGATGAGATTATCTGCGCAGATGCGTTGTCTAAATGGTAATTTGTAGCATGATTTGAATGTTCCATCTTGATACGTTAGCTATGTGCAACTGCAGTGTTCACAGCATTTACTGTCTGCTTGATATAAGCTTATTCAATTCGGTTTTACTTATTCAATTCAATGCTTATTACGAATGGCTGACAAAACGTCAAACGACAAAACGTAGAATGCCAAAACGTCTAAAGGACTAAACGTCGAAGGGACAAAGGGTCGAAAGCACAGAACGTCGAAAAGAGAAAAGGGTTGAGGTCCTTTAAAAGAGAATCTGTGACATTTGGGCGAAATGCATTTGGTCGAATGGCGTTTGGTCGAAAACATTTGATCAAACAACATTTGGTCGAAAGGCAGGCAACTACTCAATTTTCAATTGAAATAACCCCCTGAAGAAAACATGTCGGATGACATATGTTTAACAGAAGAAAAATATCCGAGGAAAAGTCAGAAGCTTAAAAAAATTATAATAAAGAAAGAGGAAAACGCAGTACGAAAGAAAAGCTTTTGTTCAGAATAAGGAGAAATCCCTAATGATTAATCCAGCAATTAATACATTAAAACGCAATGAAAATAATAAACTTGATAGAACAGCTCATGCGTAAAAGAAAGAAACTTATCTAATAAAAAAACAGAAGTTATTAAAAAAAAAGAAATTGTGTTAAGTACTGTTCCTTTGAATTCCACTAAGAATTTGCATCCTTTGACAGATACGTATTTCGACCTCAACTGTAAGGTCGTCGTCTTCAGTATCTTGTACTTGACTCGACTAGCTATTACATAAAAATATAGTACAAATAGAGAGCTATAAAGAACACCTATGTTCAAAAGAAAGAAAAATCTCTTATGGAAAAAGTTCAGCTATGATATGCACTCGTAATACAAATATTGTCGTCGCGGTTTAAACCCGAAGTTTCCCCACACCCGACTATTTTTTTCAAATTCCATACATGAAACCTAACGTCGGACGTAGTGCGGCGCTGGACAGCGGACCCGGCTCTCCATCCAGCGCACTGTGCCCGATGTACCTCCGACACACGGTTTAGGAGACAAATCGATTTTCGCGTGTCAAAAATTCCAATTTTCAACTGCACAACCAATATGTTAATCGAAATAACAACCTATGTTAAAAAAAGGAAAAATATTCGATGACAACTCAGCCTTGCCAACGGAAACTGTACCTAGGAAACAACTTCCAATATGACGTATGCTCGATCAAATTACTTTTCAACCAAATGTCCATTCGACCAAATGCCCGTTCGACCAAACGTACTTTCGGTCAAATGTCCTGAAGCCTTAAAAGAATAAAAAAAAACTCACCATTTTCTTCCATCACTAGTTTTCGACATTTTGTCCTTGCGACGTTTTTGCATTCGACCGTTTGGCATTCAAAGTTTAGTCTTTCAACTTGTTGTCTCTACGCCTCATATTACCTCCAGTTTCCCTACTGCAGCTGCCTTGGCCCGCCCCACAGGTGGCCGACAGATAATTCACAGACAAACAGACGTCTCACTCTACCAACTTCCCATCGTTTCCCTTTTTAACGGACTATTAAAATATTTTGTAGTTTACAAATCTCTCGTGCTAGCATCGATTTTGCTCCCGTTTGACGTTTGCTCACTACACTGAGGATATTTTCCGTATAGTTATTATGTGTGAAACTACATATTTTTTTGCAATTTGGAATCACCTTTAAAAAGTATGATTGCAAACATTTTTTTTATAAAATTTCGCACAAATAAAAATTATGTCTAGAAGTAAATGAAATCTAAAAGGGTGTTGCATAAAAATTATGTGTAAAGTTTTTAATATTTATGCATGGGTAGTATTTAATAGTTATGTATAAAATCCACATTAAAATCATAATTTAAACTATAAACAGACATAAGTAAACACCTTTGTGAAAATATTTATTATCGTTTTATTGAAATAGCTCGGACGAAAAGTTATAACAACAATAACCATGCTTTTACTGTGCCGTTTCCGGCTATGTTCCGGCTCGGGTTCCGGTTGCTGGTGACATATGGGAGGAGGTGCCTCGGAAGCAGCTGCTGGCCGAATACGGTGACGGAACGTTACACAGCGGAAAATTGCGGGACCTCATGAAGAAGCAGATAAACGGCAACAGAATTGATCACTTGGTTAACCAGCTGCTGCTTTTCCGAGTTTCCTTCGTCGTTTCCTGCTCAATTGACATTGGCTCCGCGATCCTCATGATTTTTGCTCCGTTTTGAGGGGACTGTAAATTGAAGATAAAAATAGTTTCCGGGAAAACAGAAACACCAATGATAAATTACCTTCAATCAAGCTTTCAGTAATCCGGTAAAAATTCCTATGACATGAAGCTGCTCATCTTCTACCGGACTCTTTCCACGGTTGGTAGAAGCCTTCCGGGCGATGTTGCTGGAACTGGGCAGTCGGATTCTCTCGAAGAACGGGAATCATGGCAGCTTTCAAAAGCGGTTGATCTTCTTCCTGCTAGTATTTGACCGGAGCAGGTTATTCGGTGGCTGCAAGAATCATTGGTTGGAGTCATGGTTGGAGTAAAAAACGTTGAAACTCCTCTTCCTCCTGTTATGCCTGGAATCAATCAAAAGTCATTAATTAAAGAATTGAAGATTATGATTTAATAGTTACCCGGAAAACGGCTGCGAATTTCGTCAGCAACAAGCATAGTGACCGTTGCAAATCCGATACTGCTCCAAAGACGCCAAAGTTAAAAATTATGTGTGAAACGATATAATTTTTAACTATAGGACGGCAATAATATTTTTTTGTTTGCTGATATGAAAACGAAGTAATGAGCCTATATATATATATATATATATATATATATATATATATATATATATATATATATATTATCAGTTTCCTCATGAAATCTTAAAGGAGAATTATGACGATCATATTTATACATATATAAAACCAACTTTCAATGTCTTATGAATGTGATTAGCCTCTGTTATATAAACTAGTGCTACTAAATTCTCAATTTAATAAGTTAATGACATTAAATGTCTTAGAATGGCGCTGGCCTTTTTCAAATTTTTAAGTCTTGTTAAAAAGATATTATACTCTCTCTCTATCTTCTTGGCGTAACGTCCTCATTAGGACAAAGCCTGCTTCTCAGCTTAGTGTTCTATGAGCACTTCCGCAGTTATTAACTGAGAGCTTCCTCTGCCAATGACCATTTTGCATGCGTATATCGTGTGGCAGGCACGAAGATACTCTATGCCCAAGGAAGTCAAGGAAATTTCCTTTACGAAAAGATCCTGGACCGACCGGGAATCGAACCCGTCACCCTCAGCATGGTCATGCTGAATACCCGTGCGTTTACCGCCTCGGCTATATGGGCCCTATATTATACTCGTTTTTCAATAATAAAAAAAAACGAAAAACAAAAGGTGTTTAACCCGTTTGACCCCAGGTAAAAAATAAAAGTTCAAAAAATCGCCAACAGCCCATTTCTCAACAGAATTCAACCAAATTTTGAACACAAACGCGCACAACACTACACTGACAAAATTGCAAAGTTAAAGTTTATATAACAGAGGCTAATCACATTCATAAGACATTGAAAGTTGGTTTTATATATGTATAAATATGATCGTCATAATTCTCCTTTAAGATTTCATGAGGAAACTGATAATATATATATATATATATATATATATATATATATATATATATATATATATATATATATATATATATATATATATATATATATATATATATATATATATATATATATATATATATATATATATATATATATATATATATATATATATATATATATATATATATATATATATATATATATATATATATATATATATATATATATATATATATAAATATATATATATATATAGGCTCATTACTTCGTTTTCATATCAGCAAACATAAAAAATATTATTGCCGTCCTATAGTTAAAAATTATATCGTTTCACACATAATTTTTAACTTTGGCGTCTTTGGAGCAGTATCGGATTTGCAACGGTCACTATGCTTGTTGCTGACGAAATTCGCAGCCGTTTTCCGGGTAACTATTTAATCATAATCTTCAATTCTTTAATTAATGACTTTTGATTGATTCCAGGCATAACAGGAGGAAGAGGAGTTTCAACGTTTTTTACTCCAACCAAGACTCCAACCAATGATTCTTGCAGCCACCGAATAACCTGCTCCGGTCAAATACTAGGAGGAAGAAGATCAACCGCTTTTGAAAGCTGCCATGATTCCCGTTCTTCGAGAGAATCCGACTGCCCAGTTCCAGCTGTTTAAAAGATCGCAGACTAGTTTTACGAAGTACGTTTATTCAGTCTAACGGTACAAGCTCAACTGAGAAAAATGTTGAAGGAGTGACGCGGTCCTGCACTAGCTATAAATGTATAGGTTAGTTCATCCTACGGCAGTGCACATTAGTGTTAGTAACGCGAATAGAATGTGGTGACCATAGATATAAAGACAGATGAATATCTTTACACGCTTTCCTTTCAAATCAATAGAGCCATTCTCCGTAACGTTGTGGAGTTTTGACCGGACGACCACTACGGCTGGTGCGACATTCAACTTGAGAGTCTTGAACAGAAACATCCTGCAAAGGGGAGGGAGGCTGGGACAACTCAGGGGCAATGATTGTTTCGTGATTAGGAATAGATGCCATAGTTGGAGACAACGCTCTAGAAAAGGTTTCACTAGTTCCGTTAGAATTCGTTGCCGTCAACTGAGGCCGAACAATGGAAGAGGATGGTCGATCGACAGCATCGTGCCGAGGCGCAGGGGGTAGATTGAAAGGATCATTCTGATTTTGTTCATGATTATGAGAATACTCGATGTGATGATCTTCAACTGGCACATCTCGAAGTTCGGAACCACCATTCGTAGTTCGCTTGATGAACCTTCGGTTACGTCTGAAGTGGTTTCCAAATCCATCTCTGATTATATAGGAACGACCGTTAACATCACGAGTAACTGTACCATGCTGCCATTCTTTTGAACATTTCTTGAAAATAACCCTGTCACCAACACTAAGCGGCATCAACGGCTTTGCTGTTTTATCATAGTTTTCCTTCTGTACAGCCCGCTTACGATCAAACTTATCGCGAATAACATCCTCTGATATGCTTTTCCGAACCAAAAGAGACTCATCCACAGGTAAACGCGTTTTTACCTGCCTTCCGAAGAACATTTGACTTGGCGTTAAATGCATTCCGGCAATGGGGGTTGTATTATACTCAAGGAGACGATACTGGAATTGGTCAACTTCACCGAGTTCATAACATCGTTTCAAAATGTTCTTCGCTATTGCAACAGCCTTCTCCGCCAAGCCATTGCTCTGGGGATAGCGCGGACTAGAGAATGTAAACCTGATATTGTTCTTATTTGCATATTGTTCACATCACATTCCATCGAGTTGAATGGGTTGTTGTCACAACGAACTTGAGTAGGATACCCGTACGAATTGAAAAACTTATCGAACAAAAAGCAGACGTTGCGCATTGATTTATCTGGGAGTGAATCGGAACAAATGAATCCTGAGAAGGCGTCAATAGTCCTGTTCAACGACGTAGGTTGAACTTGCTCGAAGTTGCTGCATCCTACTCATACCCATTTGTCAACAAATGAGAAAGAGCGGGATGGAGCAAGTTCGAGCAAGTTCAACCTACGTCGTTGAACAGGACTAATGATTACCAACCAATTCCGACCACCATACTCGTAAATATCCGTTGACACACTCTGAAATGGGTACTCCGGAGAATCGTCCTGTTTAAGTGGCTCCTTTTGATTATTCCGCTGAAATTGTTCGCAAGTCACACACATTTTGACCATCTCCGTGATGTCGTTGGTCATTCCGGGCCAGAAGAACTGCATTCTTGCTCTAGCCAACGTTTTTGCTATTCCAAGATGCGGTCCGTGAAGCCACTTACAAATCAAACTTTGCAATTTTGTCGGAATAACAAGCCGATGGTCCTTGAACAACAAACCATTTTCGTAATGAAGTTCATGGCGATACCTATATAACATCTGACTGAGATCATCTAGCTTGTGGTATGACGGCCAACCCTGTTCAACGTATTGAACGATACGCAAATATCGTTCATCATTTTTGAGTACATTAAGGTAAAGATTCAGATTATCTTCGGACATACATGCTCGTTTGACTAGAGAATGAACTACACCTTTCATTTGAACATCATTTCCTCCAGTTTCGGGCAAAGGAGCTCGCGATAGACAGTCTGCAACCAACATACATTTTCCTGCTGTGTATACAATAGACATCCCTGGGTATCTAAGAAGCTTCAAGAACATCCGCTGCAGGCGTGAGGAGACTTCATCTATGTCCTTGTTGATGAGTACCTCAAGAGGTTTGTGATCGGACTGAACTTCAAAATCACGGCCGTACAAAAAATAGTGAAAACGTGAACAAGCAAAAACCACAGCAAGGAGCTCTTTTTCGATTTGTGCCCATTTTTGCTCACTACGGGACAAGGTGCGTGAGGCAAAAGCTACTGGCCCATGATCTTGAAGTAGAACACAGCCTAATCCATCCTTGGAACTGTCAGTTTGTATCGTACATGGCTTTGTTGGGTCAAAAATAGCTAGAACTGGTGCTTTGGTTATTGACGAGAGAATATCATCCAACTCTTTGTCATGCTCAGAAGTCCACAACCATTCCGCACCATGATGAGTAAGCTTACGAAGATTCGCAGTACGCCGTGACAGATTTGGAATGTACTTCGCTAGATATTTCAACAAACCTAGAAGTCGAGTGACATCAGCAACACATTGCGGTTTAGGCATTTCAGTGATTGCTCGAACGTCTTTGTCCAACGGTTGTACTTTCCCTTCGCCGATTATGCTACCCATAAACTGAATTTCAGATGACCGAAACTGAAGCTTGTTGGGATTGAACTTTACATTATACTGACGAGCGCGATCAAGAACTATTGCAAGAATCCTGTCATGGTCCGCCTCATCCACACCTGCGATTGCCAGGTCATCAAAGTAAATTTCAACCCCATCTATGTCACCGAATATTTGCACCATTCTGCGCTGGAACATTTCAGGAGCATTATTCAGCCCGAACGGAACTCGGTTCCAGCGGAAACGACCAAAGGGTGTCATAAAAGTAGTCAAATCAGAGCTTTTCTTGTCGAGTTCCATCTGCCAAAACCCGTTGCTCAGATCAAGAACAGAAAATACACGCTTGCCTGATAAACGACTAAACAGATCTTCCTGGGTCGGAATCAAAAAGTGTTCACGCTTGATGCATCTATTTAATGGCTTAGGGTCAAGGCAGATGCGTAACTTCCCGTTAGGTTTTTCAACTATTTGCATATTACTTACCCAGTCGGTAGGGTAATCAACCGGTGAGATTATCCCTTGCGCCTCCATTTCTTGCAGTTCAGATCTTAAAGGATCATGGAGCGCCTGCGGTATCCGCTTTTTGTAGTGAACAGTTGGAACTGAGCCCTCTTTGAGTACGATACTGCACTTCCCTGGAATCTTGCCCAATCCTTCGAAGACATCGTGAAATTGTTTGATAAACTCGTCTTTGCAGTTTGGAAAGTCGTATATGGTATGCAGACGCGTAACCAACCCAAAGGCAACACAAGAAGACAGCCCTAGCAGTGCACAGTGGGCAAAATCGAGCCAAAAAACGGAACTTATTTTTGCCGCTGGTTTGAAGCAATAAAAAGTATGTACCCCAAAGGAAAAAACCATGCTAAATCGATTGGTGATGGTCTCGTGACCGGCAGGTGACGGGAAGTGGCCTCTTTGGCCACTTTTAGGTCCCGAACCTGGTTTTCCGGGTTCCGCACCAGGCTATTTTCAATCAAATCAGCTAAATATAGTGCGGCACATCATTTCATGTCTATTTTTGGTAAGGATGTTAGTGGTGACTATTTAAGACCTCACCAAGGTCATATGGCCACTTCCGGATCCTGGTCCAGTTCCTCCGGTTCCGGATTCCGGCCATTTCAAGTGAAGTCACCTAAATATACAGTGCGACATATCAATTCATATCTATTTTCAACAGGCATGTGTGTAGTAACTGTTTGAGACCTCACCAAGGTCATATGGCCACTTCCGGATCCTGGTCTAGTTCCTCCGAACCCAGATTCCGGCCATTTCAAGTGAAGTCAGCTTTATATACGGTGTGACATATCAATTCATATCTATTTTCAATAAGCATGTGAGTGGTGACTATTTTAGACCTCAACGAGGTCATATGGCCACTTCCGGATCCTGGTCCAGTTCCTCCGGATCCAGATTCCGGCCATTTCAAGTGAAGTCAGCTAAATATACGTTGCGACATATCAATTCATATCTATTTTTAATAAGCATGTGAGTGGTGATTATTTTAGAACTCACCGAGGTCACATGGCCACTTCCGGATCCTGGTCCAGTTCTTCTGGATCCGGATTCCGGCCATGTCAAATGAAGTCAGCTATATATACGGTGCAACATATCAGTTCATATCTATTTTCAACAGGCATGTGAATGGTAACTGTTTGAGACCTCACCGAGGTCATATGGCCACTTCCGGACCTTGGTCCAGTTCCTCCGGATCGAGATCCCGGCCATATCAAGTGAAGTCAGCTATATATACGGTGCAACATATCAATTCATATCTATTTTCAATAAGCATGTGAGTGGTGACTATTTTAGACCTTACCGGGGTCATATGGCCACTTCCGGATCCTGGTCCAGTTCCTCCGGTTCCGGATTCCGGCCATTTCAAGTGAAGTCACCTAAATATACAGTGCGACATATCAATTCATATCTATTTTCAACAGGCATGTGTGTAGTAACTGTTTGAGACCTCACCAAGGTCATATGGCCACTTCCGGATCCTGGTCTAGTTCCTCCGAACCCAGATTCCGGCCATTTCAAGTGAAGTCAGCTTTATATACGGTGTGACATATCAATTCATATCTATTTTCAATAAGCATGTGAGTGGTGACTATTTTAGACCTCAACGAGGTCATATGGCCACTTCCGGATCCTGGTCCAGTTCCTCCGGATCCAGATTCCGGCCATTTCAAGTGAAGTCAGCTTTATATACGGTGTGACATATCAATTCATATCTATTTTCAATAAGCATGTGAGTGGTGACTATTTTAGACCTCAACGAGGTCACATGGCCACTTCCGGATCCTGGTCCAGTTCTTCTGGATCCCGATTCCGGCCATGTCAAATGAAGTCAGCTATATACAGGGTGTTAGGTTCCTGAGTGCAAACTTTTTAAAGGGTGATAGAGGACCATAAATGGTGAAAAAAATTGTTCTACGCATATGGTCAAATCTCAACCGTTACGTAGTTATTGAACTTTCCATGTTTTTGACTCTCATTGCCTTAACTGGCTATAACTTGAAAATGGTCAAACTTATCGCAGTTTTTTTTACCCTTATTCGAAAGATTATTGAATTTTCTATCAAATCGCATCTTTGAATCGATTGGTTTAGTTAAATAACTAAGTTTTCTAGATCGAACTAGCTCAAAATAGCGTGTTTAAATTTGTTTTTGTCAATTATCTTTGAAAGATGCGTAATAAATTAAAAAAAATCTTTGGCAAAGTTGTGGCTCCTGTTCCACTCTACAGTTCGTTCTTTAACATTAAACGTCTATCTTTTATCGTTTTCTTGCAATTTTGATTTAAACATCGCATTTCAGGTCAAAAATTTGCAACTGTCAAGGTAAGCACTTTTTTGCGCACTGTGCCGCACATTTAAATCGAAATTGCAAGAAAACGATAAGAGCTAGAAGTTTTGTATCAAAGAACGAATTGTAGAGTTGAACAGGAGCCACAACTTTTCCAAAGAAAGAATTTGAATTTATTACGTATGTTTCAAAGATAAGTGACAAAAACAAATTAAAACACACTATTTTAACCTATTTTGCTCTAGAAAACTTAGTTAATTAACTAAACCAATCGATTCAAAGATGCCATTTGATAGAAAATTCAATAATCTTTCGAATAAGGGTCAAAAAATTGCGATAAGTTTGACCATTTTCAAGTTAAAGCCAGTTAAGGCAATGAGAGTCAAAAACATGGGAAGTTCAATAACTACGTAACGGTTGAGATTTGACCATATGCGTAGAACAATTTTTTTCACCATTTATGGTCCTCTATCACCCTTCAAAAAGTTTGCACTCGCGAACCTAACACCCTGTATACGGTGCAACATATCAGTTCATATCTATTTTCAACAGGCATGTGAATGGTAACTGTTTGAGACCTCACCGAGGTCATATGGCCACTTCCGGACCTTGGTCCAGTTCCTCCGGATCGAGATCCCGGCCATATCAAGTGAAGTCAGCTATATATACGGTGCAACATATCAATTCATATCTATTTTCAATAAGCATGTGAGTGGTGACTATTTTAGACCTTACCGGGGTCATATGGCCACTTCCGGATCCTGGTCCAGTTCTTCTGGATCCCGATTCCGGCCATGTCAAGTGAAGTTTACTAAGCATAAAGCACAGACAAACAGACGTAACACTCTTCAAAGCGGCTTGGCACATGCATTTAACGATCAATTCAAATTTCATTTGATTTGCGCGACCGTTCCACCAGATGCGCTAGTGTTCGATCGCTTTGACGTTTGCCAGTGTACACGTCGCTGAATGATGCAAACGGAAATTACAGGCAATTTGTGTAGTAGTGTGCGTGTGAGCAAAACATCAAATCGAAATCCATCATGGCCGATATTGTCGCGCGCGGTTCTACCAACAGGTGGCGGTGTGCTCATAAAAATGACACCGGGCAAAACTTTTTGATGAATTTCCTCTAAGAGTTACGTCTGTTTGTCTGTGCATAAAGTGCAACTATCATTTTATATCTATTTTTGGTAAGAATGCAAATGGTGACTGTTTGAGACCTCACATGGCCACTCCGGGATCCTGCTTCAATTACTCCAATTCCGGGTTCCGGCCATTTCAAGTGAACTCAGCTGAATATGCGGTGCGAAGAACGAAATATTTATTCAGTGTAACTTCTATTTGAGTCCTTGTGTTTTTGTAGGCAAATAAACAAAGCAGTTTTTTTATTTCCGTGGATAAAATTACAGTTAAGCAAATGAATGTATCGATTTAACTACCGGACTAACATTTTTGCTGAATAAGACCTTAAAAGAGCTTTCTTCCGATTGCATTTGTATGATAGCAAAATGGTTTTCATAAGAAATTGCAGGGGAAAAGCTGGAAGGGTTTGTTCAGTGAATTTCCAATGTATTGTAAAATAATTTCCGAAAAAAATGCGTGAAAGAATTTACAAAATATATTTCAGAAAGAAAATCAACCAGCAGAGGATGTTTCATATAAACTCCTGAAAGAATTTCCACGGGTTTATTTTAATGGAAATACTGTAAGGTAACTTCCGAACTTATCAGGCTTTTGAATGGTATCCAGACTATTTCATATAAATAACCTCCATGGAAAAAGGGATCAAAATCCAGAGTTTCATTTCGGAACTACTAAACGCACTAAAACGCAGTTAAAAAATTAATTTGATTTTTTTTCTTCAGGGCGAGCTATCACTTTATTGATTGTCATTTATCAAAGTGAATCACATCTGTTTTGTTAATTTGACTACCTAAATGAAAATATTGAAAAGCAAATAAATGATGTTATACTCTAAAAATGTCTTACTTTGTTTAGAGTACGAAAAATATAAATATTTTGTTTTCTAAAACATCATTTGCCGATGAAACTTCAGAAAGAAATAGTCCTAAAGGAGTAGCCGAAAGAATAATAAAATGAATTGTTGATGAAATTTCTTAATTAGTTCTCGTGAAATGTCAAAGAAATTCGTCTGTTATTCTGATTGGATTTTTTCTTCAAAGAAATTCGACAAAAAGTCGTAGGTAATATTTCAGATATAATTTTGTTATTATTCCTCTGGAGACGAATTTCTGCAAAGAACTCCTGACGGAATCAATGAATGAAAACAGTACAGTTGTATTTTCTGGAGATTCCTTCAGTCATTATTCAAATAAAATTCACGATCACCATGCAAATATTCTTCAGAAACTTATAGAACAAGTTTTGTAGGAAGTTATTGTTGAATTTAATGGCTATTTTGAACTTAATTTCTAAAAAATATATTATAGACAAATTTGAAAAAAAAAATGGGTTGTTTAGTGAATAAAATATTGCTATTTTTATAGCCTAATCGAAAGAGCTCATTTTTCTGAGTATAACGTGATTTTATTGAATTTCAATAGCTTTGTTTTGATGGTTAAATTAATAGAACAGTTTTAATTTTCGTGAATTGAATTCTATTCAATCGATAAAGTGACAGTTCGACCCGAACAAAAACATTTCCCCATACAAACTTTAAATGCGTTTTAAAAATAGTTCCCGGACTCCAAAAATTATGAAATTTTGGATTTCGACTAATTTTTGAGCGGAGAATCAGATTATGAAATAATCCGGATACCCCTAAAAACCCAATTCAGGAAGATTTTTTCCCAAATTATGAGTAAAAAAGTTGCATACAAAATTATAGATAATTCATGAGAAAATTCTCCAAAAAATAACAATTGCCAAAGATATGCTGAAAGCATTTCCAATTATATTGTGGAAGAAATTCGCAATGAAATTAACAATGGATTTCCGAAACAAATTGTTGAAGAAGTTCTTAAAGAAATTACTGAAGTTACTTTCAAACAACTTGCCAAAGGATTTCCAAAAAGAGTTACAGAGCAAAGTCTAGCAAAATGGTTAGGGACTTTTTTAATCATCTAGCCAAGGGATTTCTATAAAAACTCAAGGAAGTATTTACAAAAAAAATGTTGAAGGAAATGTCGTAATAATTCTCGAAAGATTTTTTGAAGCGATTTCCACAAGAATCGGTCTCTTTAGTAATATCTAGATTTCTTGACAGTTCAACTTGAACTGTTATTTTATCCACGGAAATTAAAACTGGTTATTTGACTACAAAAACATTAGAAAGCAAATAAATGGTGTAACATTTACTCTGAAAATGTGTTTCGTTCTTCGCACTGTATATTCAGCTGACTTCACTTGAAATGGGCGGACTCCGGATCCGGAAGTAGCCATATGACCCCGGTGAGGTATAAAATAGTCACCACTCAAAAGCTTATTGAAAATAGATATGAATTGATGTGTCGCACCGTATATTTGCTGACTTCACTTGAAATGGCCGGAATCAGGATCCGGAGGAACTGGACCAGGATCCGGAAGTGGCCATATGACCTCGGTGAGGTCTAAAATAGTCACCACTCACATGCTTATTGAAAATTGATATGAATTGATATGTCGCACCGTATATTTAGCTGACTTCACTTGAAATGGCCGGAATCTGGGTTCGGAGGAACTGGACCAGGATCCGGAAGTGGCCATATGACCTTGGTGAGGTCTCAAACAGTTACTACTCACATGCCTGTTGAAAATAGATATGAATTGATATGTCGCACTGTATATTTAGGTGACTTCACTTGAAATGGCCGGAATCCGGAACCGGAGGAACTGGACCAGGATCCGGAAGTGGCCATATGACCTTGGTGAGGTCTTAAATAGTCACCACTAACATCCTTACCAAAAATAGACATGAAACGATGTGCCGCACTCTATATTTAGCTGATTTGATTGAAAATAGCCTGGTGCGGAACCCGGAAAACCAGGTTCGGGACCTAAAAGTGGCCAAAGAGGCCACTTCCCGTCATCTGCCGGTCACGACACCATCACCAATCGATTTAGCATGGTTTTTTCCTTTGGGGTACATACTTTTTATTGCTTCAAACCAGCGGCAAAAATAAGTTCCGTTTTTTGGCTCGATTTTGCCCACTGTGCAGTGGCTCAAAACTATCACCAACAACCAGAAAATCAGCAACCCTTTCACATTTATCAGACGCATCAACACAAGAAAGTTTCACCTTCCCGTAAATTCGAATTTTGTTTCCACTGTAGTCAAGTACAGGAGTATTCTCAAAATCATGAACTTTAATATTAAGCTTTCGAACGACGTTGATTGGGATACAATTCACATCCGATCCGGTATCTAATTTGAATTCGACCCGACTTCCGCAAACGAGATAACCTTTCGTCCACCTGTCTACTCGACTGTTATGGGATGATGGTCCACGTACGTTAGCACTTACTCTATAGGGAAAAATTTGAGAATCAACACAAAAGTCATTATATCGTGCACTGTCGACCTGACCTGAACATAGAACATTACCTGCGTCACTCCAGTTTACAGAATACGCCGCTTTTCCGGATGTCGATCTCGGTTCCGTCCTCGATGCCTTGGCGTACTGCTCATCCTATGATGCCCGCTTCCGACAGCACTTCCTGAAGTGACCCACGTCACCACACGCAAAGCATTCTACTCGAATCGCCGGGCAGCTGCGGTGATGATTGCGCACGTAGGGGTGTCCACAATTGAAGCACTTTTTACGACTGATAGCAGCAACTTCCTGAATTCCGTCCTTCGATTTGGTATCGTCTGTCATCTCGATGGCCTTGATTTCCATGCCCGCATCCTTTCTATCGAGCAGCAGTCGATTTTCCGTCGCAGCTTCAAAAATTTTGCACGTCTCCACCACTTTGGAAAGTGGCTCATCTTTTCCGTCGAGAAGTTTGAGTTGCAGTTTTTTGTCGTGCACTCCGATAATAATTTTATCCCGCAGCATGCGGTCTGCGTATGAAGCTTGGCAAGAAGAACACTTGAATTCGCAGAATTGACTTTGGGTGCGCAGCTCCGTTTCAAATTCACCGAAAGGTTGTTTTTCCTTTTGTGTTATCAAATTAAATTTGAACGCCTCCATCGTTACGTTTCTGCGCGGCAAGCAGTATTCGTCGAATGCCTGAATGACTGCTGCAAGTGTGCGTGAAACGTTCTCCTGTGCATCAGCCGTCGCATCGGCAAACCTTTCTTCATCGTTATCCTCTTGCTCGTCGTCTTGTCCGAACATGTTCTCGATGTTTCCACTGTTGGGGTAGAGCGTATTGAAAATTTCCACACCTCTCGGTCCAATCAGCCAAAGGAACGTTGCGATTTTATTGGCCTCACTCTCCTTGATTTTATTAGTGGCTCGTAGGAAAATTCCAAACGCTTGCTTCCACGTTGGCCACTCTTTCGCCAGGTTGGACCCGTCGAGCGGCTGGGGCAGCCGCAGATCATATCCAGAAGCCATAATCAATCCTCAGACACCACTTTCTCACTTATTTCACTGCCTGTCCTACAAACTACGCACCGAATAAGTTATTCGGGTCCGTTACAGTTCAAAATACGCGCTTTGGTTCACTTTCTGACACCATGTTTAAAAGATCGCAGACTAGTTTTACGAAGTACGTTTATTCAGTCTAACGGTACAAGCTCAACTGAGAAAAATGTTGAAGGAGTGACGCGGTCCTGCACTAGCTATAAATGTATAGGTTAGTTCATCCTACGGCAGTGCACATTAGTGTTAGTAACGCGAATAGAATGTGGTGACCATAGATATAAAGACAGATGAATATCTTTACACCAGCAACATCGCCCGGAAGGCTTCTACCAACCGTGGAAAGAGTCCGGTAGAAGATGAGCAGCTTCATGTCATAGGAATTTTTACCGGATTACTGAAAGCTTGATTGAAGGTAATTTATCATTGGTGTTTCTGTTTTCCCGGAAACTATTTTTATCTTCAATTTACAGTCCCCTCAAAACGGAGCAAAAATCATGAGGATCGCGGAGCCAATGTCAATTGAGCAGGAAACGACGAAGGATACTCGGAAAAGCAGCAGCTGGTTAACCAAGTGATCAATTCTGTTGCCGTTTATCTGCTTCTTCATGAGGTCCCGCAATTTTCCGCTGTGTAACGTTCCGTCACCGTATTCGGCCAGCAGCTGCTTCCGAGGCACCTCCTCCCATATGTCACCAGCAACCGGAACCCGAGCCGGAACATAGCCGGAAACGGCACAGTAAAAGCATGGTTATTGTTGTTATAACTTTTCGTCCGAGCTATTTCAATAAAACGATAATAAATATTTTCACAAAGGTGTTTACTTATGTCTGTTTATAGTTTAAATTATGATTTTAATGTGGATTTTATACATAACTATTAAATACTACCCATGCATAAATATTAAAAACTTTACACATAATTTTTATGCAACACCCTTTTAGATTTCATTTACTTCTAGACATAATTTTTATTTGTGCGAAATTTTATAAAAAAAATGTTTGCAATCATACTTTTTAAAGGTGATTCCAAATTGCAAAAAAATATGTAGTTTCACACATAATAACTATACGGAAAATATCCTCAGTGTATCCAGCTTTTTACGCTGGCTATAAAACAACGGGGGGTGATTCGTTTTTGACAATTCTTGCCGACAGTTTTTATAGCTTGATCCTAGTAGGCAAGGTATTCAGATTGGTTGACTCATCTGTCAAAAATTTTCACTGTTTGGAGGCCACCGTTTTTTTAAACTTCTCTAGCGTACCACATTAAATTTAATTGTTAATTGATTTTTATACTATTTTAGGCATCCGAGGACCGCAAAACTGAAAAGGGCTTGAGGAATGAGATTTTCCAAAAGTTCATCGTAACGCCGATGCTGACTGCTGAAATCACAACGAACAGTGTACATTACGGGGCTTACACTTTTTTTGTGATTATTTAACTTATGTTGTCTTTCGTGCCGCACTATATAAATACAAGAACAAAAATATACAATCCTAAAGCGCCTCTCCACTTCCAACTGCAATTGGGTTTTGATCAGACTCAATTGGTTATTGATTAAAGGTAGAGGAGTATACACTCAGGCTTATTCTGCGCGTCCTGTAAAATGAGACGAGTCGGATTGGGTGACAAAAATCGGCTCAATCCCGTTTGATTTGTATTAGTCACCTCAGAAAAAATACGTCTCATGTTTCCAACATGCAAGGTGATAAATTAGAGAGATTATTTGGTATTAATCAGCCATGTTTTTGAGCAACTGGCGTTTAACAAAGTCGATAGATCGTGCTACACCGAGAGCGGGTATAAGTGAAACCATAAGTGAAGTAATTTCGGGCAAAAGCAAAGCATGAAGGCCGTCAAATCTCGCTTGATCTCGGTCCTTATAGGTCCTGTCCAGTAAAAAAAAAGCCTAAACCTGGCTCAACTGGATGGCCGACACAGGTGTTGACTCGTTCGAACACAATTTGGCGTAGTCTCTCAAATATTTATGGTAAAGCCATTTTGAAATTTGCGGCTGATTCCATATTTCCTTCCTGCTAGTTATCGTCAGCAAGCTAGAATAGTAAAAAAAATAAGAAACAAATTGAAAATCAAAGAAAATTGAAATTAAATTTCTCTTGTTTCCGGAGGCGCGAAAATTCTTGACGTGCCATTTTGTCAACATTGAAAATTTTGCACAAAGCTTACTTTGATTTAACCATAATGGGATTTATAGTGTCGGCAAGAAATGTCATTCACAGTTTATGGCACACTAGCGTAAAAAGCTGGATAGTTTTGGAAATATACGAGATCAATATTTTCTTGGACTTCTGGACGGAGTAAGGCCGGTGGGTCACTGGGTCAAGTCGGGCAAAAATAAGGCCAAGTACGATTTGCACCCCCATAAATTTCTTCTTAACGAAGGTTTTCAATGGAAGTTTGCACATTCCGTTGCCTAACGATAGTTGATGTTGCTACAGGTTTGAATTTGAGATTATCCGATAGGTTTCTTGAGATATTCATCATTTCTGAACCATCCAAGTCGTTATTTGCGTTTGTTGTTTTCAAATGAAATTAAACACGAGATATTATTCCCTTATTGACCCCATAGGCCATCGGAGACATCTTTAGAACATGTGTTGCTCTTGTAGTACTATAAATATTTCCTGAACATCTCGATGGGTTGTCCGAATTGTCCTTACAAAACATGAACACTCGAAATAATCACCAGGGATTATTTTCAATTATTTTTTATCCTAGGAAAATTTGATGACCTAAGCGAAGTCATGTCTCGACTTCAGAGAACCGTAGATGGACAACAACAAAATTTTTTTTTCACGCAGAAAACAACGGTTGGCTCCATAAGCCAATATTACATCGAACTGGAGTTAGTGAATTCCTCGACTAGATACCTGAGTACTCAGGATATCTTGATTGAAGTCAGGCCTTGAGCTGTTGATGAAATGTAATCACATGTTTTACCTGTGTGGAACCTCTTTGGACTACATAATATTCCCAGTGAATTTTGATAAACTAAGCGAAGTCATGCCTTGACTACAGAGAATCGTAGATTGACTATAATTAGGCTTATTTGCATACGGAAAACAATGGTTGCCTCTAGAAACGAATACTACATCGAACAGGAGTAGGAAAAGTCAAGGCATGAGCGAATGAGTTTATCAAATTTCCCAAGAAATAGTTTTTAGAGACCTACTCATTGACAAGTGGTGGAATATGAGTTTATGAAGTGCACAGAGATTCCACACAGGTAAACATGTGATTACATTTCATCTACAGCTCAATAAACTCAAGGCCTGACTTCAGCCAGGCCATCCCGGGTACTCAGGAATCTAGTCGATGAATTTATTTACTCCTGTTCGATGTAGTGTTGGTTTCTGGAGGCAACCATTGTTTTTTGCGTGCAAATCACTCTCATTGTTGAGTATAGAATTAGCATCTAAGTTAAAATACACAAAAATAAAAACTAAAAAAAACTCTCATTGTTGTCCATCTATGGTTCTCTGAAGTCAAGGCATGACTTCGCTTAGGTCATGACATTTTCCTAGGAATAGTTGTGCGAGACCTTCTCATTGACACATGATAGAATATGAGTTTATGTAGTGCACAGAGGTTACACATAGGTAAAACATGTGATTACAGTTTAACTACAGCTCAATGAACTCAAGGCCTGACTTAAGCCAGGCCATCCCGGGTACTCAGGAATCTAGTCGAGGCTAGTATTTACTTCTGTTCGATGTAGTATTGGTTTCTGGAGGCAATCATTGTTTTCCGCATGCAAATATGTAGGTCTAATTGTAGTCCATCTACGGTTCTCTATAGTCAAGGCACGACTTCGCTTATTTTGTCAAATTTCCCTGGGAATAGTTGTGAGAGACCTTTTGCCTGACACATGATGGAATGTGAGTTTATGTAGGCAATAGAGATTCTACACTGGCAAAACATTTGATTACAGTTCATCAACTGTAACATGTGCATGTCCCATAAAATTAAAAATAAATATATAAATTATGTAAATTGTTTTATGTTAGGAGTTAGGTCTAAAATTGTTAAATTTTCCTTTAAAAACGCCCAATTTGCACACCGTCGTTGCATCATTCCCCCCACACGCGCCCATAGAGTGCAATAAAAAATTAATTAGACGAGGAAAAGAGGGATAAAATTAGACGAGTTGGAGCGAGCCCCATCCGGGACGGATCCCCGAGCGAAGAACCCGCTCTCTTTGGTTTGAGCTTGGGATGTGAACAGGTGTGTGCTCGAGTGCTCCTAAAGTTAATACCACTAACCGGAAAAAGAGTCCCTGATTTCGGATGTGCTACAGATCGGCCGTCGTGGCCTTGTGAACCCGTGATCCTCTGTAATAAGTGGCCGCGGTAATTGCCCGTTGTAACAAAAAAAAAAAGGGGAAAGTGAGTCGTGAAATCGAAGTGATCCCTAGTCCCGACTCCGGTAATCCCACGTGGGTGTGTTCAGGCCCGGATTGTGGTTAGGCCTAGAGAACGAAGAAGGCCAGCAATCGGGAAATCGTGGATTGAGCCTGTGGTAGAGATCTCGGAAGAAACGTTCTACCGTCTATCCGTCGCGAGTGTGCGAAAAAAACCCCAAATCAAACGCCTATCCGAACCTCCGAAGAGAAGAAGTGATTCCCCGTCTCCAACCGGACAGATACGTCCGTGCGCGTAGTGGGTGCGATCCGACCAGCGAAGCGACGACCAACGACCAACGACGGTGTGGGCCATCGTAGCCCCCCCCCAAACTCACTCTCATCAGGCTAGGTGCCCCTGGGATGAGACTCAGGTAAGTCACATGCTCCTTATCTACTATTAAAGGCCAATAGCCTACTTACATTCTGGCGATCCAACGAAAAAAAGGCTCTTGAGAGTTAATTTTTTCATTGGTCGTTGGGGGAGTTTCGACGGTGTTTGACGAAAGGAGGTTAAAAAATTAACTCTCCAGTCGAATGGTAAAAATTGTGTTCACACAGCTTCTCTTTTGTCCCAAAGCGGCGGCGTTCCACACATTGCTGGTTGATGCAATAGGCAGTGCTAGAGCGCGTGCTTTGCTGGATAGCAATTTCAGTCTGCACACAGCAGATACTATATATCAATAGAATAACCAATTTTTTTTTCTGCACACTCCGAGTGCCTATAGGCCTATACCGATCAAAAAAAAAAACATCTTTTTTTTGCAAAGCCGTGCCCAAACTTCTAGATACTTTTTTTTCAATTCCTCTTTGCATGTTCTTTCTTTGCATGTTTTTGTAGCTCAAAATACGCAATCGAGAATCCACATTATAGATTACAAATCGGTTTTGTGGCAGTACGGCAGAAACATGACTGTCGATTTAGAGAAAGCCTACCTAGAGGAGATGGTGGTAATATTCCTCACTGATGAAGAGCTCAAATTCGAGCTGGAGATCAGAAATTTAATTGACCACAGAGATCGTTCGATCACGGTCAATCGCAGAAAACTGAAAAATGCGTTGCGCGAAGAAGTAGAGGGGGTACATCGGGTGTATTCATATCATCGTAAACCGAGAGAGGAGCTGAACTTATGCCAGCGTAGACTAGAGAGAGTGCGGGGTGAGCTTGTACTGGACGATATAGTAAAGGATACGTCCAAGACCGGTTTGCTACATTTGTACAACCGCTTAAAATTGTTTAAAAAAACGTATGCCACGCGAGATGGTATCAATGAAGCAAATTGGATTTTTTCAAACGTAGTCCAGATTTATTTGGCCAATTTTGCCGAGCGAGTCCTTTTGCCTACTCCGCCTGGCTCTCCTAATTTGGTGCAGTTACAGGGAGCGGCTAGCCATGAAGCTCAAATAGCGACGTCCAGCGATTTGATCAGTTTAACGCAACCAGTGGTTCTCAACGATGAAATTCCATTGCCTGCGAGTACATTCCAAAGTCAGTCTGTGCAAAATGTGGCTGATCTGTTTTCTAGTGTGTCGATCAATGCGGTTAGTGCTAGTGAAAGTGTATCACGTGTGGGTGAAGACGGACAATCGGTGGTGTCTAGCAGCTTAGGAGCAGTTCCGCGTGTAAGCAGCCGTGATGTGCCTGTGACGAAGACAGTGAGCTTTCCTACGGTTGTGACGTCATCGAGTACGTTCACCAGTGTTTCCTCATCTGGACCAATGCCTCCCATCTGGTCTACGCCGCGGTATCGAGTGTCAACTAGTGTACAGCAGTCCAGACAAGTGCGATTTGATTCCGCGCGATCGTTTGCTGACATTCCGTTCATTGGTGCCGCATCAGTGTCGTGTTCCAGTGGTGCATCGGTAATATACACATTTGCGGGAGCCGGCGATATGAATTACAGCCAACCGAGATCGTTTGTGCCTGTACCAGAGACGGCTGTCCGCTTGGACTGGACCCGCCCACTACTTCAAGGTGTTCGTCCGATGGATGCACCTCCACCAGTGACTCACTGGTCAGATCCTTGGCAAGGGACACAGAGTCACGTACCCATTCAGCAGAGTTTTGCTAATTGCCCATCATCATCTTTTGAAAGAGTTCCGGTTAGTGCTTTTGAACCATATGTGGCTCCTAGGAATTATCCTCCGGCTGTCTCTAATGCTTCTCAGCATTATTACAACGTGCCGGCAGGAAATGTCTCTCCTTCGAGGCATTTCATACCACAGCATAGCCTTGGGGAAAGTCGATTGCCGACGACTGACTGGTTAGGTGGCGGCTCGAGAGCACCCCCAGTCCCAGTTCCAGCCCCAGCGCCTAGCATAAATCCTTTTGAGGATTTCGATTTCGATCCACTTCAACATCGCGTGAAAACAGTTCCCGTAGTGAAATGGCCAATGAAATACGCCGGCGAGGATCGCGGCATGGGTCTAAATGACTTTCTATGGGAAGTGAGCGATTGGACGAAATCCGAACAGATTTCCGAAAATGAATTACTTCGTTCCTTTGGAAATTTGCTTACTGGTCGAGCAAAAATGTGGTTTACCAGCAACAAGCATAGGTTTGCCACATACTCGGAACTGATAGACAACCTGAAGCTGACCTTCCGACATCCAGATCTGGATCACTTTGTGTTGATGGACATCTACCAGAAAAGGCAGCAGAAAAATGAGACCTTTTTAGAATTTTTCCTCGACATCGAGAAAAAATTCAAAAGCCTTACGGTACACATTCCGGAAACCGAAATTGTGCAGGCCGTGAGAAGAAACCTCCGCCCGGAATACAAGCGAGCGCTGATTGGACGAGAGCTCAATGATTTGTATTCTCTTCAAATGGCCGGACAAGAGATAGATGCAACCAACACATACCTGTTTGTCAAACCGCAAGCACCCTCACAAAGTCATGCGGTCCAGGTAGCAGAAAACCGAGGAGGATTCAACGCCAGCAACCCTCGAGACAGTCGTCCAGCACGATTTGGCGGGAAAGGGCAGCCCAACAACTCAAAGTTTAACCCTCGCCAAGGCCCAGGTTCAGGCGATTCGGGAGGAAAGCAGATACATCCAAAGAAACCAGAGTCAGGTTCGCAGCCACCGAAGGAGTCCGGTAAACCGAAACATGAAGTAAAACCCAATGCAGCTACCAACGAAAATAAAACGACGACAGTGGAGAGCAAGATCCAGGATTTTGTGCCATTGAACGATAAATTTATTTGCTTCAACTGTCGGAGTCAGGAGCATTTAACATACCAATGCTCGAAACCATACCAGGTGCATTGCCAGGTTTGCGGGTTTAGAGCCTACCCGACGCACCGCTGTCCGTTTTGCGCAAAAAACTCCGCGCGCCGGAGGGAGTCCGGCCAGCCGAAAACCAACTAACGGATTTACCCGATATTCTGTTCGCTCTTGGGTACGAACCAAGATCTGATAGCGACATCTTATCCAAATCCGATATCCAACCAACATCAGTCTTGCCGGTTCTGACGGATAAGAGGCCCTTCATTGAAGTGTCAATTTTCGGTCGTGCAATCAAAACCCTTCTAGACAGCGGCAGTCAGAAGACTCTCCTTGCTAACTGCACCTCTCCTATTTGGAGATTGAATAACACGAAAGTCTTTCCTTCAGATTTAAAACTCACAAGCGCTTCTGGTGACCCATTGCAAGTTTCTGGTCGAGTCTATCTTCCATTCACTATGCAGGGAAAAACCAGAGTCATAGAAGCAACGATAGTTGACGATCTACCAGTTGATTGTATCGCTGGAATCGACTTCTTTGACGTTTTCGACATACACATTTCAATGGACAATGCGTATTTGTTCCAAATAAACGCAGAAGAGTGTCCAAAACCCCCACCTGAACTCGTTGAGCTTAGCTCCGAGCAGGAAAGAGAGATAAACCGTGTTAAGAGACTCTTCAAACCAGCTATGTCAGACCAGCTCGAGGCAACCTCGCTGGTCCAACACTCCATAGAACTAAAAGACGAATTTAAGAGCGCCGCTCCAATTCGTGTAACTCCCTTCCCATATTCTCCCGCCATTCATAAATCTTTGAACGAAGAGATCGATCGGCTTCTCGCGCTCGGTGTTATTGAAGAGTCGAATTCCGATTGGGCTCTGAACGCGGTACCGATCAAGAAACCGAACGGTTCGATTCGTTTATGCCTTGACGCGCGTAAGCTGAACGCTCGAACAAAGCGTGATGCGTATCCTCTCGCGCATATAGGGAGAATATTGGGTCGGTTGGGGAAAACGCGTTACCTGAGCACCATTGATCTCAAGGACGCATTCCTCCAAATCCCTCTGAGTCCAGAGTCGAAAGAGTTAACCGCTTTTTGTATCCAGGGTAGAGGTATGTTTCAATACACTCGCCTACCTTTTGGTCTGACCAATAGCCCTGCGACTCTTTCAAGACTTATGGACAAGATTTTAGGAGCGGGAGCTTTGGAGCCTCAAATATTCGTCTATCTGGACGATATTATCGTAGCTAGCGAAACCTTCGAAGAACACATTAAGCTTCTCGAGGAATTAGCTAGGAGGCTACGCAAGGCAAATTTGTCTATAAACATCCAGAAATCCCAGTTTTGCCGCTCAGAAGTCCCGTTTCTCGGGTATCTTTTGTCGAACGAAGGTCTTAAGCCAGATCCACCCAAGGTTCAGGCCATTCTAGACTTCGAAGCTCCTAAAACTGTTCGGCAGATTCGTCGATTTTTAGGGATGGTAAATTATTACCGTCGCTTTATCGGCGACTTCAGTGCCATTACAGCTCCCATCTCGGATCTTTTGTCCGGAAAACCGAAAACGGTGAGATGGACAAAAGAAGCAGAGCAGGCCTTTCGTCTCATAAAGGAACGGCTGATTACAGCTCCTATTCTCTCAAACCCTGATTTCGACCAGGAGTTTGTCGTCCAAACCGACGCCAGCGATCGAGCTGTGGCAGGAGTTTTGACGCAGATTCAAGACGGAACGGAGCGTGTAATCAGTTTTTTCTCGCAAAAGCTAAATTCCGCCCAGCAAAATTATTCCGCTACGGAAAAGGAAGCTTTGGCGGCGCTTTTGGCGATCGACAAGTTCCGTGGATATATTGAAGGATCACACTTCACGTTGATCACCGATGCGTCGGCTCTTCAATATATCCGAAACAACAAATGGCGCCCATCGTCCAGGTTAAGCCGGTGGAGCTTAGACCTCCAACACCTGGATATGACTATTGTACACCGACGAGGATCAGACAACATTGTGCCGGATGCACTCTCCCGTAGCATCTGCGCCGTAGGACCCTCCGACTCCAAGACTTCGTATGATGAACTTGTACAAAAGGTACAGGAGAATCCCGAGGAATATTCCGATTTCCGGTTCGAGGACGACCAATTGTGGAAATACGTCGCCGTCGATGATGAACCATTTGACGTGAGATTTGAGTGGAAGTTGGTTCCTCCACCGGAAAATCGCGACCAGATCATCGAGAAGGAACACCTGGATAGTTTTCACCTGGGAGTTGAGAAAACTGTAGCCCGTCTAAAACTGCGGTATTATTGGCCTTACCTAGCTTCCGATACCCGGATGTGGATCCAGAAGTGCACAGTTTGCAAGGAATGCAAACCCTCGTACGTGCCAACCATTCCGGTGATGGGAAAACAGAAACTAGCCGATCATCCTTGGCAAATAGTCGCCATGGACTACGTGGGCCCATTGCCCAAAAGTCGAACCGGATATATGCATATACTCGTGATACAGGACCTCTTCAGCAAGTGGTGTCAACTCCATCCAATGCGCCGGATAGAATCCGGAAGCCTATGCAAGACACTACGGGAAGGTTGGTTCCTACGGAATTCAATTCCGGAAATAGTTCTAACCGATAACGCCTCGACATTCCTCTCCAAAGAGTTTGAAGCCCTGCTGACACGGTACGGAATCAAACACTGGACAACAGCCAGACACCACAGTCAGGGGAACCCGGTGGAGCGGTTAAACCGGTCCCTTAACGCGGCCATTAGAACGTACTGCAAACAGGATCAGCGTGGATGGGATGTCAGGATTCCGGAAATTGAACACGTTTTTAATAATACGGTACACGCAGCAACCGGATTTACTCCATTTTTCATCACACGCAACCACGAAATCGCTCTGGCGGGCGAAGATCATCAGCGGATGCGTAGAAAGGAGGGTTATACAGAGGATTTGCGTGCCGACAATCAGAAACAGATCAGCGAAGAGATCTACGATTTAGTAAAGAAAAATCTGCTGAAAGCTTACGAGACGAATGCAAATCGTTACAATTTGCGGAAACGATCTCGCCCAGAGGACTTTCAACCAGGACAGCTAATTTACAGACGAAATTTCAAAGCTTCAAATGCGGGAGAGTACTACAATGCGAAGCTTGCCTCCATGTACCTACCCTGTCGCGTAATCGTTAAGCGTGGAAGTAGTTCCTACGAGCTAGAAGACGAGGATGGCAAAAACATAGGCGTATGGCCTGCCGAGCATCTAAAACCGTAATCATGTGACTCTCTTGCGTATTCTCCTATTTTCTCTGTTTTTATGTGTATCACTGTTATCGTTCTTGTCTCCGGTTGGTTAATTTATGATTGTCTCCGAAGAGAGTTTAAATCCCGCTTACTCTCATCCACAGGTAAATTACTCTCTCGAGTGCACAGAGAGGGTAAAATTGCATGTTGTGATTGTGTTGATTCTACCCTGTAGCGTCCAGTGTCCCTCTCAGGTGGAGTAGGGTGAATAGGAAAGCCTAGGAGAATCAATACTCATTGAGTAGCATACTTCCCATTGATTTCAATATCAATGACCATTAAGGCCGGCCGAAAAAGTAATATTTCATCAATTTGAGATGAACACAGGTGAATAGGAACTAGGTGTGTCTTTCATAACGAAAGACGTGTAACTAGCATGACCTATTGACCTCCAGGAGTGTGTAATGGAATGATTTGCAAATCCCTTCGAAAGACAAGCTGTGAGAACCAATCGCGTAAAAAGAAATTGTTGTGGTCCACCGGGTAAACTCAGTAGGAAATAGTTGAATGGATAACATGAGACTTATCAGGGTCGTTTAGATGGGACGAAAATAATTAGTTACCCAGCGCGGCTCTCGCTATGCGCGAAGCCATACGAGTGTTCGATGAGTCCGAGAAAACCGAAATAGGACCCACCGTGATGGCGTGCCAGATCACGGGAGTCCCCCAATTGCGCGAACCCGACTCGAGCACTCAATAAATCCATAACCTCTGTTGATTGATTGATATTTGTAGTAATTCCTTTTGTTCTAGTTTTTTTTGTTTTGATTTTCTTTGTTGTTGATTATATTATTATTCCCTTAAATTTCTTTGTTTTTTTTGCTCATTGTTTGTGTTAAAAAAATATATTTCATACATTTTTTTTATTGTACCCCGGGGGAAATGTAACATGTGCATGTCCCATAAAATTAAAAATAAATATATAAATTATGTAAATTGTTTTATGTTAGGAGTTAGGTCTAAAATTGTTAAATTTTCCTTTAAAAACGCCCAATTTGCACACCATCGTTGCATCATTCCCCCCACACGCGCCCATAGAGTGCAATAAAAAATTAATTAGACGAGGAAAAGAGGGATAAAATTAGACGAGTTGGAGCGAGCCCCATCCGGGACGGATCCCCGAGCGAAGAACCCGCTCTCTTTGGTTTGAGCTTGGGATGTGAACAGGTGTGTGCTCGAGTGCTCCTAAAGTTAATACCACTAACCGGAAAAAGAGTCCCTGATTTCGGATGTGCTACAGATCGGCCGTCGTGGCCTTGTGAACCCGTGATCCTCTGTAATAAGTGGCCGCGGTAATTGCCCGTTGTAACAAAAAAAAAAAGGGGAAAGTGAGTCGTGAAATCGAAGTGATCCCTAGTCCCGACTCCGGTAATCCCACGTGGGTGTGTTCAGGCCCGGATTGTGGTTAGGCCTAGAGAACGAAGAAGGCCAGCAATCGGGAAATCGTGGATTGAGCCTGTGGTAGAGATCTCGGAAGAAACGTTCTACCGTCTATCCGTCGCGAGTGTGCGAAAAAAACCCCAAATCAAACGCCTATCCGAACCTCCGAAGAGAAGAAGTGATTCCCCGTCTCCAACCGGACAGATACGTCCGTGCGCGTAGTGGGTGCGATCCGACCAGCGAAGCGACGACCAACGACCAACGACGGTGTGGGCCATCGTAGCCCCCCCCCAAACTCACTCTCATCAGGCTAGGTGCCCCTGGGATGAGACTCAGGTAAGTCACATGCTCCTTATCTACTATTAAAGGCCAATAGCCTACTTACACAACAGCTCATAGAACTTAAGGCCTGACTTCAATCAAGATGTCCTGTGTATTCAGGAATCTAGTCGAGGAATTTACTTACTCCTGTTCGATGAAGTATATTGGTTTCTGGAGCTAACCATTGTTTTCCGCGTGCAAAAAAAACTCTCATTGTTGGCCGTCTATGGTTCTCTGAAGTCAAGGCATGACTTCGCTTACGTCATCAAATTTTACTAGGAATAGTTGTGCGAGACCTATCTTGACGCATGATAGAAAATGAGTTTGTGCAGTGCACAGAGGTTCCACATAGGCGGTTCGTCAATTTTGCCTCCTTTTTGATTTTAGTTCATATCTAGTGTAATCAACTAACGAAATTGGACGTAGGAAAGTTCTGTAGCTGGGATTTTCCTTGAAGTTTCATTGTGTGCAGGCTCCTGTTCCTGAAGAAAGGTTCGATTTTGTCTGCGATAATCCAGTACAAGTAGGAGACGAATATACTGTTGCAAGTGGATCGAGAAAAAGGCTGCGTATATCTGGTTTAAGCCCTGGAGAACGTTCGGGTTTCTGGCAGCCCATGGAAAATAGCACCAGGAAGCAAGTTGGATTCCAGGAAGGATATAAAACTACATGATGACGACAATGGTACAACTTATGGCAAAAATTGGGTACACTTCTATCATCATCATCATCATCATCATCATCATTACAGAGGTTCCACATAGGTAAAACATGTGATTACAGTTTATCTACAGCTCAATTAACTCAAGGCCTGACTTCAGCTAGGCCATCCCGGGTACTCAGGAATCTAGTCGAGGCTTTTACTTACTCCTATTCGATGTAGTAAAGTGTCTTGAATAAAATATAATAATAATAATAATAATATTCGATGTAGTATTGGCTTCTGAAGTTAACCGTTGTGTTCCGCATGCAAATAGATATAGAGTAATTTTCCAATTGTTGCACGGCTAAAAATTCGTTAATTGTTGCACACCTCATAAGAACAACATGGAGTGTGCAACAATATTTAGGCGAGTTTTTAGCCGTGCAACAATTGGAAAATTACCCTAATTGTAGTCCATCTACGGTTCTCTGTAGTCAAGGCATGACTTCAATCAGATCGTCCAAAATTTCTACTGTTCGTTGATTTAACAAACATTATACAGATGTTCAAGTATTGATGCAAATAAAGTCGATTAAAAATAATTGAAAATAATCCTTGGTGATTATTTCGAGTGTTCATGTTTTGTAAGGACGGTTTTGGACAACCCATCGAGATATTCAGGAAATATTTATAGTACTACAAGAGCAACACATGTTCTAAAGATGTCTCCGATTACCTATGGGGTCAATAAGGGAATAATATCTCGTATTCAATTTCATTTGAAAACAACAAACGCAAATGAACACTTGGGTGGTTCAGAAATGTTGAATATCTCAAAAACTCAAGAGAAACCTATCGGAAGATCTCAAATTCAAACCTGTAGCAACATCAACTATCGTTAGGCAACGGAATGTGCCAACTCCCATTGAAAAACTTCGTTAAGAGGAAAGTTATGGGGGTGCAAATCGTACTTGGCGTTATTTTAGCCCGACTTGACCCAGTGACCCACCCAAAACTATAGTGTTGTGCGAGTTTGTTTTCAAAATTTGGTTGAATTCTGTTGACGATTTTTTTGATGAAATCCCAGCGCAGTGATTATCTCAACCGGACAAATTACCCGTCCCGGGATTCTCGTGATACGGAAGAAAGGAATTCCACGGACTACGTTTTTACACATCTATTTACATCTACGGACTAGTACGGACTAACAAGTATGTTTATAAACAACATTCACTCATAACACACATCAGCATTTATGCTTCGTCAGCTGTCAAACTCATACGCACACATTCATGGACACTCACGAGCATCTGTCATTGTCATCTTACCAGGGGGCTGCCACTACACTATTCCAACACTCCTCCTTAGTGCAGCCCCTCAAGTACACGAATATACTCCTCCTGGCTCAAAGCTGAGACCTTAGGGCGCACTTACTGCTTCAGGTAGTACAACCCTTCATTTTTCTCACCAATAGCAATGACCTTATTACCATCCAGGATTCGGCAACTTGTTGGTCCAAACACCACTGAATACCCCTCGTCGGTGATACGGCTGACAGACAATACATTACCGGACAATTCAGGCACATACAGCAGCTCCTTCAGCTTCATGTCTATGGATGCCCCCTCTAGTCTGTAACTAGTGGGCGATCCCTGCCCAGCACTGGTGAGACCCCCCTCCTTCAACTGCCTCAGGGTCGGCGTACGCGCTTGACTATCGCGGCCAAGGAAAACACTTAAACACTTTGCTTAATCACAAACCCACTTTATTCTTGCTTTTACACACACACTAGGTACCTTTATTGATTGCTCTTTATCCCACTTTCTTATTAGCTATCTCCTACCTCACTTTTCCTTCTTCTACGCAGTCTTCGGGGCCCCTTCTTCTCGCTCCGCTACTTCACCTTCTCCTTCGTATCTCCTTCGGTGTCCTTCGCTGTCGCCTTCCGTTGGGTTGGACGGCCGTTCGGTGCAGTCCGAGTCGCGACGGTTGGTTGAGCGCGTGAACTCCAGGACACGCTTCCAAAATGGCCTCGCCTCTATTGTGTGGCGTCAGAATGGCCAACGATGGTCTATTCGGTCGACGGAGTGGCGTTCTTGACGGTTGGGCCAATCTCCGGACCACGGATGGTTCTAACGGGGTTAAGGTGTGCTTTCGGCAAGCCTCCAAACTTGGTAGGGTAGCACTATCACAGGTAAGCACTAGTTTTAAAACTGTAGCACAGGGAAGTACTAGGCTTTCAAAACTTAAGCCCAGGGGTCCTGGGTTATAGGGGTGATGCAGGCGGTTAGAATGGTAGGTGGTCTGAGCACAGAATAATCACGAAGTTACCTGGATGCTTTCCGTATTGTGCACTTCCGTTTTACTGGCTTTTAATTGAACCTCACTTTCACAGTGAATTTTAGAATATCCAAGGTGACTTGGTATTTCGTGGATAGCTATCACGTCCTTCGCTTTCAAAAGTTGCAAGCTAATTCCCAGTTAAGCGATGGCGGTTTTTGCGCGCTCCTTCGACCGTTGAAATTTCTCCTCCAATCTTATTTCGCCCCATCATGGCCCCTTTACACCACCCACAATGGCCGCCCAACATGTCCTTCTGCGATGCCTGGTGGTGAGTAGCGGAACTCCTAGCTGCGTTACATCACAGTGGGTGTTGGGTAGTGTGCAAGTTCAGACATTTAAGGACTTCCTTGGTACAAGATTACAACACAACGATAAACAAAATCACGATAATCTCACAAATCTTGGACACTTCAACACACCACTGGTTACACTCTCCCCCCGCTCGGGTTAAAAAAAAATTCGGTGAAGCCGAATTTTTTTTTTTTTTGTTTTCATACACAAGAACAACAACTTTGTGACGCGTACCTCTGAACCAGGGTCTTCACAAACAGAACAAAACTTACTCACACACTCTTTTTTTAACACTAATTGACTCCTGAAAATCTCAAACCTATTCAAAAATAACGAATCAAAGTTGTAAGCTAGGGAAAAAGTAGCGTTTTACTAGTATCAGCCATATTTTGGGTCGGGGTCATAAGTTTTCATCGTTGGTATTCCAACTCCACTCTGTTTCGAGGCTTTGGCCTCCTACTGACCATCAACATCTTACGATTCCGGTCTCCAGCGAACCCATTAAACTGTACATAAATTTTGGACCAACATTGAAGCAAAACGAATTAAAATATATACGAACATACTATAATAACAAATTAAAAAAAAAATAACATTTTAAAACATGCATTTATCATTTTTAATGATCATGCAAAGCTTAAATCTACCATGGTATTAAAAAAAAAGAATTCCGGAATAATATTTACAACATTTACAAATTTACTCTAGAGTACGGTATGAAATATTTCACTAACGTTTCGTTTCACTATGTCGGAGTCACAGCCCATCAGTGAAATCAACTGTGGCTTTGATGACATTATCGGTCTTATCAGTGTGTGCGTACGAATGACTATGAATAACCAAGCTGTCAAATCTATTGTGTTTACAATATGGTGAAACGTGGTATGGTGCGGATTAGTTTGATGAATTTGTGGCTAAAATCGGTTAAAATTTGGTGCATTTTGAGAATTTATTATCATTTTGATGACGCGTCGAAGAAAACAATTTGGCCAGTTGATCATTTTGATAGTTTATTTCTCAAAATCTCCTATTTTTGCTGATCTTAGCTAGAAGTTCATCAACCATGAAAATTGCATGAATGTTGAAAAGGTAAGTACCAAATGGTGGTGATAATGAATAAAATGTATAAGTGACATGTACTATGTACATCAAACCGGCTAAAACTAAGTGATATACAAGGATATTGCACGTGTTGATTTGGTCTTGATTACGATTAGGCCATTCATTAATCAATGCACACTCACACTCTCACACCCTATCATACACTGCATCGTCGACTGCTCCTCATGCAATTTCAAATGATCAATGACGATATTGCATGCAAGTCAGTAAACTGCATAATGTGCATAATGATGTAATAGAAATCTTAAAAAATGATTGGACATTTATACACGAAACAAAATTTTATAAAACAATTAAACATAACACATTAAAACATGATTTTTTTTTGTTGAATGCATTTTCTTCAGGGAGGTTTACTGCAGACACCTATCCCCTATTCTAGTCCTGATTCCATCCTCGATGCGGAAATTACGCAATAGGATTCAAGTAGACTGATCCAAATGGAGTTTTCACGGATCAGTCACTTTCCTCTCAATTGACCTTCCCTCACTCAAGAATCAGGCTAGTAAGTTAATGATATCACGTATGATTCATAAAATTCTCCTTTCAGGCTTTGAGATCTGCTGCGGAGAACACTCCCAGCGACCTGCCGTTCATGTCGGCCACCTCGTAGGAGCTATTACCCTTCCTGGCGACGATGACGCACGGCTTATACTGTGGGCCTAACTTCGCGTTGAAGTTCTTCCCAGCTTCGGACAGAGCGAAACTACGCTTGAAAACTCGCTGTCCGACAGTAAATGTAGGTGAGTAGCGTTTGTGACGTAGGTTGTATTGGGTTTTGGTGTTCTCATATGCTCTTTTTAGGTTTTCTTTGACGAGGTCGTAGTTCTTCTTGCTGATACCCTTCAGCATCTCAGCACGATCATCCCCTGAGAGCTCACTCTCTGCTTCTCTGCGATGGTCCGATCCACGTGTGACCATCTCGTGCCCGAAGATGATCTTATGAGGTGAGAACTTTGTTGACCCATGGACTGTGTTGTTGAGGACGAATTCGATTTCAGAGATTTTAGTATCCCAGAGCTTCTGATCGGTACGGACGTACGTTCGAATCATCGAATTAATCGTTCTGTTCAGTCGCTCTGCGGGATTGGCTTGGCTTCTGTGTCGTGCATTAGCCCAGTGTTGAATTTCGTACCTCTTCAACAAGTCCTGAAATTCCTTGGATAGGAAGGTCGTCGCATTGTCGGTGATGACATACTGCGGAACGGACAACTTACGGAACCATCTTTCCTCCAGGATTGTGCACAGGTTTCCAGACGCAATCTTCTTCACCGGAGCAAGCAGGCAGTACTTAGAAAAGATGTCTAAGACGACTAATAAGTGGGCATTGCCCTGCTTGCTTCGAGGAAGTGATTGAATATAGTCCATGCACACAATCTGGAATGGTCTGCTGGCTATCCGTTGATTTCCCATTTCTGGAGCAGTAGATATGGTGGAGTGCTTGCTTTCTTTGCAAGTCTCACACTTTGCAATGTGCTTTTTCACGTCAGCACTCATTCTGGGCCAATAGTACCGACGCTTGACCTTTTCGATGCACTTTTCGAACCCAATGTGCATCATTTCGTCGTGCTCCTGTCTAATGATGCGCTGGCGTTCGGACTCTGGTACACACTCTTTCCATTCAAATCTGTAGTCCAACAGATCTGACTGTGCGGCTACAAACTTGAACAGTTTCCCGTCCTGAATCTGGAAATCAATCAATTTTTCGGGATCGTTCTCAACCGATTCATACAAATTCCGGTACCATTTGTCCGACTCTACTACATCCAGCGCTTCAATAGACCGGGACAAAGCATCGGGGACGATATTTTCCTTCCCTTTACGGTGTTTTATCTCCATATCGAAATGCTGCAGGGTGATGCTCCATCGGCTCAAGCGAGACGACGATCTCCACTTGGCTCTCATGATAAATGAGAGTGCCGATGAATCCGTCACGAGAGTGAAGCGTGTGCCTTCGATATAGCATCGAAATTTTTCAATGCAGCGGAGGGCTGCCAAACCTTCCTTCTCCGCCGCATGGTAATTAAGTTCGGCACCTTTCAGCTTCTCCGAGTGGTACGCAATCACTCTTTCCACGCCATTGTGGACCTGAGTGAGCACACCTGCGAGTGCTGTATCGCTGGCGTCCGTCTGCACGCAGAACGGTACACTGAAGTCAGGGTTAGCCATCACGGGGGCAGTAATTAACTTCTCTTTGATGGCTATGAACGCGTTTTCTGCTGCCTCATTCCACCGCACTTTCTTGGGTTTGTTTTTCAACAGATCCGTCAAAGGTGCGGTGAGTTCACTGAATTTGGCGATAAACCTGCGGTAATAGTTCACCATACCGAGGAATCTTCTCAAAGACCTTATCGATTTGGGTGCCTCAAAGCCCAGGATCGCTTGGACTCGATCCGGGTTAGGCCGTAATCCTTTCTCGGAAAGGATGTATCCCAGATAAGGCAATTCGTGACAGCAGAATTTTGATTTCTCCAGATTGATGAAGAGGTTTGCCTCTTTCAATCTTCGCGCTAATTCCCTCAACTTCGCCATATGTTCCTCAAAAGTGTGGCTCGCCACCACTATATCGTCGAGGTACACGAATATAGCGGGCTCAAGTTCGCCATGTCCTAAGACCCTGTCCATGAGTTTACTCAGAGTTGCCGGGCTATTTACTAGTCCGAAAGGCAACCTGGTAAACTGAAAAAGACCTTTCCCCGGTACCGAGAAAGCAGTAAATCTTCTCGATGCACGGTTCAACGGTACTTGCAGGAAAGCCTGCGAAAGGTCAATGGTTGTTAAGAACCTGAATGGACCAAGTTGGCTGAGAATGCGATTTTGATGTGGGAGAGGATATGCATCTCTCTTTGTTCGCTCATTCAGCTTTCGAGCATCGAGACACAGCCGCACATCATCGCTATCGCGCTTTTTAACGGGTACGACAGGTAAAGCCCAATCCGAGTTCGAAGGTTCGACCACTCCGTCCCTGATCATATTATCCAATGCACGGTGGATCTTTTTCTGGATCTCAGGACTCCACGGGTACGGGTTCTTTCGAACAGGATCGGCCTTCACAAACTCGTCCTTCAGCTCGATGTGGTGCTCAATGAGACCTGTTTTGCCCAGATGGCCTGGACTCGCTGGGAGAAACAAACTTTTCACTTCTTCCAGCTGCCTCATTTGATCCTCGCTCAACTCACTCATCTTTTCCAACGGTTCTCTTTCAGCTTCCTCGATCGCATCGATATGTTGAGATACCGTAGGACGGATCCCGAAAGCCTGCCAGAAATCGTAGCCGAGAATGCAGCGACGACTCAGATTTGGAGCGACCAGAACTGGTAAGAGTTTGGTTTCTCCGTTAAACGTTATTGGAACGTCAGTTGTCCCAGAAACCTCTAAGCTTTGCCCTCCAGCTGTTTTTAAATCTATTCGCGTGGGTCTCAGTTTCAATTTCAAGGCGTTAATTAGTTTTTTACAGCCTATGCCTAAAACTGTTTTAGCTGCTCCACTGTCTAGCAGTCCAATTATTGGGATCCCCAGCATTTCCACTCTCACGAATGGTCTGGGGTCATCGCTGAGAGTCACGAGGATGGTTGCTAGCTCGGCCTCATCAGCAGTATCTCCACTCACTCGTGAGTAACCCAGCTGTTCGAGAGAGTCTGGAACTGCCGGCTCTGTGTGAGGTCTTGTGGAGATCATTGCAAGACTGTCTTGCCTCTCTAGGCAGTCTTGGGCAAGTTTTTTAACTGGCAATATGGACAGTTTTTAGTTTTGAAACCTGGGAACCCACAACGGAAACAAAACAATTTACGCTCTGAGTCCAGCTTGTTGCAGTCCTCAAAGCTATGCCCACTTTCATGGCAATTTAAACAAACATTTTTCCCGGGAGGAACATACGCGTTCACGATTCGCTGAAGCGTGTTTGTTCCACTGGTTCCAGGAGCTGGGTTGTTTTGCCGTTGTGCATTGTCAGGCTTAGGTTTGGGTTTCTCATGTTCTTTCTGCTTCTCATCGGATTTCTGGCTGTTGGGTTGCTGTTGCTTCCAAGGACGTTTTGGGAACTGCTGTGAGTCTGGGTGAAACTGCTTCCTACTCTTCCAATCCTCCCTATCTTGGTTTTGGTTCTTGTGCCTGTCCTGACTATCTCTAAACCGCTGCTGACCTCTAATCTCGTCGATTTGAACTACCTCTCTTCGCGAAAACCTATTTTCTTTACGTTGGTACATTTGCCAATTTATGGAATCAAAACGCTTACCAAAATCTTTCATTTTAGGTATCGTGTTCACATTGGCTGCCAGCATCGCGATCCTACAGTCTTCACGAGTGTTCCGGAAAAGGACGTCAAACTTCCGTTTTTCATCCCAGGGGCACGACATGCTACGGAAGATCCGGACCATGTCCAAGTAAAAGTCCTGGAACTTCTCTCTGGGACCCTGCTTCCGGTTGTTCGCCTGCCGTTCATAGACATAGTCAATGTCGACCGGTAAGAACTCCTTCTTCAACTCACTAACAAGCTCGTTCCACGACCCTATCTCTCCACTAACCTCCATAAACCAGGATCTCGCCTTCTGCGTAAACAGATGGTGAGCACCCTGCAACAGCTCCGCTTCAGAAAATCCTTCCGAGCGAGCGTTGAATTCCACCTCCTTCAGGAATTCATTCAACCTCCTACCGTTATCCATTCCGTCATACCTTACAGACCACTTATGAATGGGAAACTTGCTCCCACTCTTCAATGACCTGCTATTTTCACTCTTCCCTTTCAGTCTGTTTCCTACAACCTCACCATCATCTGAGTTTTTCAGCGTTTCAATTGACTCGTTCCTCTGTTTTAACCAGCCTAAGAAATCCACTGATTTTTCCTGTCCTTTTTCTACATCTTTCTCCTCTACTACGTGTCTCTCAATCTGAGTGCTGTTAGCGGTACCTGCATGTACATTCTGAGACTGAGCAACGGGTTGACCAGCCTCAAGAATTGTGATGCGTTGCAGTAGTTGAGTCACTACCGCCGTCAATTGTCGGATCTCAGCTGCTAATCCCTCTTTCTCACTTTCGGTCGTTCTCTCGGGTTGACTACCTGCATTCTCCCTATCTGTTTCCGCATTCCTACTGTTGGGTTCGACCACGCTTTCGTCAGTCGACCTTTCATCTGTCCTACCATTCGCGTCATTTTCTCCTTCATTGCCCTCACCTAACTCATGCTCACGCCTAATGTGGTTCAAACTCTCATTAATTATCGCTAATTCGGCATCTCGCACTTCTGAGAGGTGAGAGGTGGCGGAATAGTACACATTAAGCAGTTTCACACACTCACCAGCAATCACTGCGAGGCTGTTCAAATCCTCTTCCTTCTCTGCGTGGTCTTTCAACGTCTGCATTCGGAAGAGAATGTGAATTAACCTGGTTTTGAACAGCTGGTCTGGTGCCTTTTTAGACACTCGTTTGTCCAGGTGGTTTTTAATCCCATTTAGCTTGTCGTCACAAACCTCTAACTCAGCAACTACAGAATCACTCACAAACCGCTTTCTAATCTCAGACTTGCCTTTCTCCTCTTTCAGATGGCTACGCAGTGTCCGCTCAGCTGCGCTACGAGAGACGTCCAGAGGAATGTCCCTGATTTTCATCTCGTGCTCCAGCTCATCGAGGGTGAGATGCCCAGGATTCATCGCGTGGTACCACGCCACGAACTGGGGCATAGCCATCTCTTCGAATGCCATTCAACAAAGAAAATCAGAATAAAATTTGAAAAGAAACTAAAACGGTGTTCAAGTGGGGGTTTCCACTGAACCAAATTTGAAAATCCTAATTAGAAAACGCTTCCGTTAGCTTGAAAGCTGTAAAAAATTGAAAAAAAAAACCTAAAATTTGTTCACGCTCCCTATTGAAGCAAATAATTTAAAAAATCCTAGTTTTAGCTCGCTTATTTCAAATAAACGTTTCGTTCTTGTTTGGCGTTTTGTTTCACAGTCTGAAAACCACACAACACTGTTCGAGATTCCGGAATTCACCGCGAAAACTCTCCGACTTCGTTCGTATGCTTTTATTAAGTTTTGCTCAATTGTTGGTAGCTAGTCAGACCGTTCACTCACATCCAAGACCCCTCTTTTAGAATCGATTATATTGACTCCCATTCATCAATCGGTTACCTGTTTTGTGTGCTTTGGTCAAGTTCGTCCGCGAAGTCTGGAAGTTTTCCCAGAGACTTCCGCAAAGACACGCAATCGTTATTCAAGTGTACCCGGGCTCTGATAGTCTACGCAAATTTCAGTTGGGCGCCAAGTGTGACTAGTGGGCGATCCCTGCCCAGCACTGGTGAGACCCCCCTCCTTCAACTGCCTCAGGGTCGGCGTACGCGCTTGACTATCGCGGCCAAGGAAAACACTTAAACACTTTGCTTAATCACAAACCCACTTTATTCTTGCTTTTACACACACACTAGGTACCTTTATTGATTGCTCTTTATCCCACTTTCTTATTAGCTATCTCCTACCTCACTTTTCCTTCTTCTACGCAGTCTTCGGGGCCCCTTCTTCTCGCTCCGCTACTTCACCTTCTCCTTCGTATCTCCTTCGGTGTCCTTCGCTGTCGCCTTCCGTTGGGTTGGACGGCCGTTCGGTGCAGTCCGAGTCGCGACGGTTGGTTGAGCGCGTGAACTCCAGGACACGCTTCCAAAATGGCCTCGCCTCTATTGTGTGGCGTCAGAATGGCCAACGATGGTCTATTCGGTCGACGGAGTGGCGTTCTTGACGGTTGGGCCAATCTCCGGACCACGGATGGTTCTAACGGGGTTAAGGTGTGCTTTCGGCAAGCCTCCAAACTTGGTAGGGTAGCACTATCACAGGTAAGCACTAGTTTTAAAACTGTAGCACAGGGAAGTACTAGGCTTTCAAAACTTAAGCCCAGGGGTCCTGGGTTATAGGGGTGATGCAGGCGGTTAGAATGGTAGGTGGTCTGAGCACAGAATAATCACGAAGTTACCTGGATGCTTTCCGTATTGTGCACTTCCGTTTTACTGGCTTTTAATTGAACCTCACTTTCACAGTGAATTTTAGAATATCCAAGGTGACTTGGTATTTCGTGGATAGCTATCACGTCCTTCGCTTTCAAAAGTTGCAAGCTAATTCCCAGTTAAGCGATGGCGGTTTTTGCGCGCTCCTTCGACCGTTGAAATTTCTCCTCCAATCTTATTTCGCCCCATCATGGCCCCTTTACACCACCCACAATGGCCGCCCAACATGTCCTTCTGCGATGCCTGGTGGTGAGTAGCGGAACTCCTAGCTGCGTTACATCACAGTGGGTGTTGGGTAGTGTGCAAGTTCAGACATTTAAGGACTTCCTTGGTACAAGATTACAACACAACGATAAACAAAATCACGATAATCTCACAAATCTTGGACACTTCAACACACCACTGGTTACAAGTCCACGTCCTATAATTCTTCCTTGGCCTCTTCCTTTGGCCTTCACTGTTCTGCCATCCGCCAATGTTACCTTCTCTTTCCACAAAGATTTTCTCACAAAACTTTCCTCCGAACCAGTCATATGCTTTGTACAACCGGTATCCAAAATCCACTTCGGACTAGTCAACACGTCTGCTCCAGTCGTCGTCGTCGTAAAACACACTCCTCCTGGATCTGGGCGCCGAAAGACCTTCGACGTTACTCTATCCTCTTGTGTATTCATCTTAGCTTGTACTTCCTCTTGCAATACAGAACAATTTCTCCACAGATGGCCTTTCCAAGGGCGTAGCCAGGGGGGGGCAGGGGGGGGCCGTGGCCCCCCCTGACCGTCCAACTATATTCTAACTTAACCGAAAAACTTAGATGATCAGAGCTGTTTTTGACTAGTAAAAATAAAATTCTCCTGCATCCTCGTATTTTTTTTTTAATATATGCAGGAATTCCTTCGGAAATTCTTGGAGGAATATCTTCGAAAATTCCTGAGGGTATTCCTTCGGAAAAACCTGGAGGAATTCCTTTGGAAATTCCTGAAGGAATCCCTTCGCAAATTCCTGGAGGAATTCCATCGGAAATTCCTGAAGGATTCCTTCGGAAATTCCTTATGCAGTTCCTTGGGAAAATCTTGGATGAATACCTTCGGAGATTCCTGGAGGAATTCTATCAAAAAACCATAGAGAAATTCGTGAGGAAATCCTTAGGTGAATTCCTTTCGAAATTCCTGGACAAAAAAAAATCCAATCTTCCTGGAGGAATGCTTTTGGAAATTCCTGGAGGAATTCCTTCGGAAATTGCTGGACGAATGTCATATAAAATTCCTAAAGGAATTCCTTCGAAAAGTCGTGGAAGATTTTTTTCGGAAATACTTTTTGGATTTTTTTTTGGAAATTCTTGCAGGAATTCCTTCGGAAATTGCTAGCGGAATTCCTGGAGTAATTCCTTCGGAAATTGCTGGACGAATTCCTTTGGAATTCCAGGAGGAATTCCTTTAGGAACTCCTGGAGGAAATCTTTCGGAAATTCCGGGAGGAATTCCTTCGGAAATTTCTGGAAGAATTCCATTGGAAATTCCAGGAAGAATTCCTTCGGAAATTTTGCAATAATTTCTTCGGCAATTACTGGAGGAATTCCTTCGGAAATTGCCGGACGAATTCTTTTGGAAATTCCTTGAGGAATTCCTTCGGAAATTCCGTTAGGAATTCCTTCAAAAAATTCCTGGAGGATGTCTTTCAGAAATTTTGGGAGGAATTCCTTCGGAAATTGCTGGACGAATTCCTTTGGAGATTCCCGGAGGAATTCATTCGGAAATTCCAGGAGAAATTCCTTTGGGAATTCCTGGAGGAATTCTTTCGGAAATTTCTGAAGAAATTCCATCGGAAATTGCTGGACGAATTCCATTGGAAATTCCTGAAGGAATTCCTTCCAAAATTCTTGGAGGAATCCCTTTCGCAAAATCCTGGAAGAATTCCTTCGGAAATTTCTGGAGAAATTCCATCGGAAATTCTTGAAGGACTTCGTTCGGAAATTACTGGAAGAATTCCATCGAAAATTCCTTGGCGAGGTCCTTCCAAATATCTTAGATGAATACTTTGTGAATTTTCTGGAGAAATTCTTTCAGAAATTCCGGGAGGAATTCCTTCGGAAATTGCTGGACGAATTTCTTTGGAGATTCCTGGAAGAATTCATTCGGAAATTCCAGAAGTATTTTTTTTAGGAATTCCTGGAGGAATTCTTACGGAAATTCCGGGAGGAATTGCTTCGGAAATTTCTGAACAATTCCTTAAAAAAATCCTGGAGGAATTCCTTAAAAAATTGCAGAAGGAATTCCTTCCAAAATTCTTGGAGGAATCCATTTGCAAATTCCTGGAAGAATCCTTTCGGAAATTCCTGAAGAAATTCCTTTGGAAATTCCTGAAGGAATTCGTTCGGAAATTCCTGAAGGAATTCCTTCGGAAATTTCTGGAGGAATTCCTTCGGAAATTCCTTGGGGAGTTCCCTCGAAAAATCTTGGATGAATACCTCCGGAAATTTCTGGAGGAATTCTTTCAGAAATCTATAGAAAAATTCCTGAGAAAATCCTTGGATGAATTCCTTAGAACATTCCTGGAAAAAATCATTCTAAACTTCTTAGAGGAATGCTTTTTATGATTCCTGGAGGAGTTCCTTTGGAAATTACTGGACGAATTCCTTTGGAAATTCCAGGAGGAATTCCTTCGGAAATTGCTGGAATAATTTCTTCGGAAATTACTGGAAAAATTCCTTCGGAAAGTCCTAGAGGTATTCGTTCGGAAATTCCTGGAGGAATTCCTTCAGAAATTCCTGGAGGTATTCCTACGGAAATTCCTGGAGAATTTTTTTCGGAATGTCTTTTTGGATTTTATTTTTGAAAATTCCAAGAGGAATTCCCTCGAAAATTCATGGAGGAATTCCTTTACAAATTCCGTTAGGAATTCCTTCAAAAATTCCTGGAGGAATTCTTTCGGAAATTGCTGGACGAATTCGTTTGAAGATTCATGGAAAAATTCCTCCAGAAATTCCTGCAGGAATTCTTTCGGAAATTCTTAAAGGAATTTCTTCGGAAATTCGTGGAGAAATCCCTCCGAAATCTCTTGGATGCATTCCATCTGAAATTCGTGGAGCAATTATTTCGGAAATTCCTGGAGGATTTTTTTTAAATTCCCGGAGGAATTCCATTGGAAGGATTTCATTCAGGATTCCATTGGAGGAATTCCTTTGGAAATTCCTTCGCAAATTCCTGGAGAAACTCTTTTGGAAATTCCTGAAGGATTTTTTTTGAAATTTCAGGAAGAATTCCTTCAGAAATTCCAGGAGAAATTCTGTCGGAAATTCCTGGAGAAATTCCTTTGGAAATTTCCGAAGGAATTTCTCCATGAATTTCCGATGTAGTTTCACCAGGAATTTTGCGAAGGAATTCCTTCAGGATTTTCCGAATGAATTCCTCCATGTATTTCCGAGAGAATTCCTACAGGAATTTCGTGGCAATTCCTCCAGGAAATTTCGGAAAAAATCCTCAACAAATTTCTGGAGGAATTACTCTAGGAATTTCCGACGGAATTTCTCCAGGCATTTTCAAGGGAATTCCTCTTGGAATTTAAGAAGGATTTCCTCCTGGAATTTCCGAAGGAATTCCTTCATGAATGTCCGAAGAAATCCTTCCATGAATTTTCGAAGGAATTCCTCCATGAAGTGCCGAACGAATTCCTCCAGGAATTTTGACAAGGAATTTCTTAAGGATTTTCCGAAGGAAAGCCTCCATAAAATTCCAAAGGAATTCCTCCAGAAATTTTTCGACGGAATTCTTCGAGGAATTTCCGGAGGAATTCCTCCAAGAATTTCCGAAGAAATTCTTCTAGGAATTTTCAAAGGAATTCCTCTTGGATTTTTTTAAGGATGTCCTCCTGGAATTTCCGAAGGATTTCTTCCATAAATGTCCGAAGAAATTCCTCCATAAATTTCCGAATGAATTCCTCCAGGAATTTTGCGAAGGAATTTCTAAAGAATTTTCCGAAGGAATTTTTACATGAATTTCCAAAGGAATTCCTCCAGAAGTTTCTCGACGGAATCCCTCCACGAATTTCCGAAGAAATTCCTCGAGGAATTTCCGGAGGTATTCCTCCAGGAAATACCGAAGGAATTCCTCCAGGAATTTTGCGAAGGAAACCCTAAAGCATTTTCCGAAGGAGTTCCTCCATGAATTTCCCAAGGAATTGCTCCAGAAATTTTCCGAAAGAATTCATTCACGAATTTCTGAAGAAATTCCTCCACAAATATTCAAAGGAATTCCTCCAGGAATTTCCTGAGAAATTCCTCCATGAATTTCCGGATGAATTTCTTCAGAAATTTCCGGAGGAACTCCTCCAGAAATTTTCAAAGAAATTCCTTCTGCAATTTCCTAAGGAATTCCTCCTGGAATTTCCGAAGGAATTCCTCCATAAATTTCCGAAGGAAATCTTCCAGCAATTTCCGAAGTAATTCCTCCTGGAATTTCCGAGAGAATTCATGCAGTAATTTCCAATGAAATTCCTCCAGGGATTTTCAAAGGAATTTCACCTGGAATTTTCAAAGGATTTCCTGCCGGAATTTCCGAAGGAATTCTTTCATGAATGTCCGAAGAAATTCCACCAGGAATTTTCGAAAGAATTTCTCCAGGAATTCCTTCACGAATTTCCGAAGGAGTTCCTCCATAAATTTCAGAAAGAATTTCTTCAGGACTTTTGCGAAGAAATCGCTCAAGGATTTTCTGAAGGAATTCTTCCATGAATTTCCGAAGGAATTCCTCTAGAAATTTCAGGAAGGAATTTCTCAAGGTATTTCCGAAGGAATTACTCCAGGAATTTCCGAGGAAATTCCTCCAGAAATTCCCGAAGGAAATCCTCCACGAATTCTCGAAGGAATTCTTCCAAGAATTTCCGAGGGAATTCCTCCAGGATTATCCCAAAGAATTCCTTCATGAGTTTGTCCAGGTATTTCCGTAGGAATTCCTCCAGGAGTTTTCAAAGGAATTTCTCCTGGAATTTTTAAAGGATTTTCTCCTGAATTTCCGAAGGAATTCCTCTACGAATTTCCAAAGAAATCCCTCCCGGAATTTCCAAAAAAATTTCTTATGGATTTGCCTTGAAATACCTCCAAAAATTTCCGAATGAATTCCTCCAAAAATTTTTGACGGTTGTCCTCAAAAAATTTCCTTAGGATTTTCTCTCATAATCCCCAAACGTGTTTCTGAAGGAATGTTTGAAGAAGTTTCTCAAGTTTTCGTAAGAGTTCCGCAATACATTTTTGAATGAATTTCTTGAGGAATTTCCGAAGAAGCTTCTCAAGGATCTTTCGCTGGAATTCCTTGAGGAATTTCGTAAAGATTTATAAAAAAACCGAAAAAAATCCTCAACGAACCTATCAAACAATTTCTCACGAAATTTCCGAAAGTATTCCATAAGACATATCAGACATATGTCAAAAAAAAAATCCAAATGAACTCCTTTAACAATTTCCGAATTTTCCTTATCAAGGCATTTTTAAAGGAATTCTTCAAAGAATTTCCGAATGAGTTCTTCTAGGAAATAAAAAATCACAAAAAGCATTTCTTCAGGAATTTCCGAAATATTTTTTCAAGGAAGTTTTGAAAGATTTTTAAAGAAATTCCTTATGGAATTTCAGAAGGGATACCTCATGAGACTTTTAGTGGATTTTTTTCAATATTTTCGAAAAAATTGCTTCAGGAATTTGGGAAGTAATTCTCACAGAAATTTCCGGATGAATTCCTCCAAGAATTTTTGAAGGTATTCCTCAAGGAATTTTCGGAAGAATTCCTCACGAAAACTCCGAAGGAGTTCCTCAAGGAATATTCTAAATCAGGAATTCCCGAAGAATCTTCTAAAGGAAATCGTAGAAGAACTCTCGAAGGAATGTCTTATGGAATTTCTCAAGGAGCTCTAGAAATTAAGAAATTCCTTAAGAAATTTCTAAAGAATTTGTCAAGGAATTTCCGGTGGAATTCCTCAAGGATTTTCGAAAAAAAATCCTGAAATTATTTTTTAATTGAATCCAATAAAAATTTCCGAATGCATTCCTCTAGCAACTTCCAAAAATATTCCTCCAGGAATTTCCGAAGGAATTCCTTTAGAAATTTTCAAAGAATGTTTTCCGGTAATTCCGAAGAAATTTATTAAAGGATTTAACGAAGAAATTTCTCCAAAAATTTCTTAGGGAATTCCTCAAGGAAAGAAATCTTAGTTTGATTGGAATTTTTAAAAGAATTCCCGGAGAAATTCTTAAAGTATTTTCTGGAGCTTCTTAAACGGATTTCTGGTGGAATTAAGAATGATATTTGTAAAGAATTACTGGGGAAATTCTCAAAAGAATGCATGGTGAAATTCGTAATAGAACTTCTGGAGGAATTATTGAAGAAATTTCTGAAGACCTGTATTCCCAACGGAATTATTGCAAGTTTTCCGAAGGTAATTTCTGCTCGAATATCTACATTAAAATAACCTGGAAAAATATTAAAGAAAGTTCTGGAGAAACTGGTGGATAAATTCAAATTCATGATGGCATTTGTTAAGAAATTCCTGAAGCAATATCATGAGGAATTCCTCAGAATTATAATCATATATGATTCTTCCATTGAACCATTCCTATTAATCACCCATATTTCATACTTCACTTTTATTTTTTTTAATGATGAAGTATTTGAACTCCTTGTTACTGCAAAGTGGTTTTCAGTGTAAGGGTGCTCGCCCCCCCCTGGCCGAAAAGCTGGCTACGCCCTTGGGCCTTTCGCATTGCAATGATAACACATCCTCACATTTCTTCGTTTTTCGGGCAGCGTTGTGGTCACCATGGCTCTCTCTGGAACAATATTTTGGCTTTTACCTTCACATTTTCTCCGCCATTCATCCAGAAGCTTCCCCTTCACATACTCTAGCTTCAAATCTTCCTCCGGACGACCTTCAAGTGCGGTGACGAGAGGGTTGTATGACTCGGGTAGACTGGACAAAAGAATCGATACCACAAGATGCTCCTTTAATACTTCCCCCATCCTCGCTAAACGGTGAACTAGCTCTGCAGCTTCCATTAGATGACAAGACATACTAGCTTCTTCGGTCAGGCGCATCGAACACAGTTTCCGCAAAATATGGACCTTGTTGGAAAGTGACCCTCGCTCGTGATATCCTTTGAGAATATCCCACATTTCATTCGCACTAGCCGCTCCCATGATGTGGCTCAACTGGTTATCCTCCAGTGCCAATCCTATTATTGCTCTAGCCTTTTCGTCTTTCCTTATCCATTCTGTCGTTATGTTCTCTGTTTGTGGCTTGGATTTCTTCACGATCGACCACAACTCCTCCCTCATCAGCAATAACTCCATCCTGAACCGCCATGTACTCCAGTTGGAGTCGTTTAACCGGTCGAAAGTTATTCTCGTTTCAGTCATTTTTCTAATTAGTCGCTATTTTGCACTAATAAAATCACCACTCTGAACCACTGTGCAACACTCCGCTATCGTTTTTCTTCAAAACAATGGTGTCACTTTTTCAATCTGTCCTGTCGAAACACCATCGGCGCAACGGTTGCAATCGCTCCTCTTCGAAATATTTTCGCCCCGTACCGTCCGTAATCGATTTATTCCGCTCAGTGGCCGTCCAAAATAACTCCAACAGCACTTTTCCGATACACTTTCTTTCAAACTTGTTTCCAAATCTGCTATTCGACAGCAGTACTCGGGTGTACCCTCCGGGGGCAAGCAAACTTCTTTCACAAAACGTTCATTAAATGCCTCTTCGAACAGAGTGCATTTTTAATTCACTTTCTTCACGAAACCTGGGCCCATAACCTGATGAAATCCCAGCGCAGTGATTATCTCAACCGGACAAATTACCCGTCCCGGGATTCTCGTGATACGGAAGAAAGGAATTCCACGGACTACGTTTTTTACACATCTATTTACATCTACGGACTAGTACGGACTAACAAGTATGTTTATAAACAACATTCACTCATAACACACATCAGCATTTATGCTTCGTCAGCTGTCAAACTCATACGCACACATTCATGGACACTCACGAGCATCTGTCATTGTCATCTTACCAGGGGGCTGCCACTACACTATTCCAACATTTTTTAACTTTTATTTTTTACCTGGGGTTAAACGGGTTAAATTAATTTAGAAAATGGAAAAAGGGCCCTTAGTACGAAAATATAAGAGATACGAGTTTGTCGTCTTCGACAAAAATGTGTGATAGAAATATGTATGAAAAGTGTTCGGAACAAAGTATTCCTGGGGAGCGGACCTGGTGTAATGGTGAAAGCACGCGACTATCATGCCGAGGACCTGTGGTCGAATCTCATTCCCGACACACTCACAGAATGTGACTTCTTCCTCCGGAAGGGAAGTAAAGCGTGGGTCCCGAGTTGAACTAGCCAAAGGGCTAAAAATCTTGTTAATACAAATCACAAAAAAAATTAAAAAAGATAAAAAAAAAATTGAAGAAAAATTGAAAGAATATTTCGACAAAATGAGCCAATCAAAACATATTGGAAGAAACCCGATTTTTTTTTTCTAAGGAATTTTAGTTCCTGGTCCGTGCAGTGTTGCAGTGTTTAAATAATTACCTAATTGTAAATGTTCCGATTATAGCAAGGTTGTGAGAAAAATAATTGAAAATAAACAAACATAGATAATTCACATTGATTATAATTAATTTATTATCATTCTCATACAATAATTCACTTGCACATACATCAACTTATCACGCATAAATCACATCATTCTCACGCTTATCCCATTCACACATATCAATCACACAGTCACCTAATTAGGCTTTCACTTTTCTATTCAGTTCATCGAAACTCGTCAGCTCCTTCACCACCAGTTCCGGTTTGTTCCGATAGTTCGGGTACAGCTCTCGGATAGCCTTCTGGATCTCCGCGTTCAGATCATCCGGTGAAATGCCAGTCGGAACCACTATCTCCCGCTGTTCAAACTGCCTTCCCTGGTTATCGGTAACGGTCAGTGCACTGGCCAGCACGGCCACCATCGACAGCACAACCAAACTCTGAACCGCCAAACCACTTTTGAACGCCATTATGTGGCTCTCCTGGAGGTGAATCTTCACGAACACGAACCACGCTTGCTAATCGACCAACGATGACTAATCATTCTGCGCTCACAATCGGTTCCATTTTATACCGCCACCGGCACGGTTCGGGCCCGGACCGTAGTGGAAACGAAGATGCATCTCGTCGGTCGATGTGCAGCAGCCCCAAACCAGTCAGTCCCAAAATCGCACGAAATTGCATAATTTAAAGTTTCAGCGCACGCGACCGGCAAAAGTTCGCGAGCTGTCTTCTTGGGGGATAGGTATAGAGAAGAGACAATGTCGGTGTGTGGAAAAGTGCACAACCTGTTGAGGGTGATATCCATAAATACATCAGTCTGTGGATGGAGACTGGGCTCAGCTGGTTATGCGGTTTTTTTTTTGCGAGAATGGAACTGGAACCGACGGTTATTATTAAATGAAATGTCACTCCAAAGAAGAGCAACAGCAACGACTGGTTTTGCTTGGAAGATTGGTGACACTTCGTAATAGAAATACACTAGAACTCCAATGGCGCTGTTCTCAGTTTTCTTATTTAATTATTTTAATAGCTTTAGTTGTAATAATTGATTATGTTCAAGTGCCCATCTTGTAGAGGACCTTTTGTTTTGGTAAACAAAATTTGTTTGACACTTGTAGTACCGCTACTGACGCTGTAAGGGCGAGGCAAACTAGATGTTAGTCACACGAACAGTCACGACATTGGATTTCTGTGGCTGGTTATTCTAATCACTTCGTGGTCACGGTTTCAGTGAAATTGAAAGCTAAGGAAACTAACCGGGATAGTGCTTATAGGGACTATATCTAATTCCCGTCTATATAGGCACCGATCAATAATGATCGAGAATATTCTTGCACCTCACCTAATGTCTCATTGCCAATTTGGTATCAATAACTAATTTACAAATTAACTTCCATATCGTGTGAAAAAAAAAAGATCTGGAAGAAATACAATTTTCTTGCAATAATAAGATTAAGTAATTGTCCCTCGAATAGTCCACGTCTATTTCAGGCACAACTTGAAATCAATTCCCGGTACACCTTTTAACACCACGTAACAGTGTGGGTATAGGATGATCAAAACTTATTTATTTATTTACTAGCTGTCCCGGCAAACTTTGTCTTGCCAAGCTGTGGTGGTTTGACAACTGTTGAGGTCAAAACGTCACCGCACTCTAGATTGGTTTCATTTCAATAGTGGTGATTTCCTTCCCAGCTCACGAAAATCAGTACTTTATCAATTTTCTTACTTTTCTAGTTGTTTTTCGTAACTTTTTGGACATAAAAACACAGCCAACACGAATACGAACCGAACCGTGCAAGAGTCAAGCTGATCGGTTCATCCGTTATTGAGTTTTGTTGCCTCAAAGGAACTTCAAACTCATTTGTATATATATAGATTTATAGATTTATTTGCTTTTAATTCAACTGGCCTCAAGTCTTATTGAATGACTTATTACTAAGGAAATTACAATAGGGTATCGCGCCACTTGGGCGGTGGCTTCTATATTCGTCTGTTTTCCACTATAACTCAGTCAATTTTGAACCAATTGAATTGAAATGTTGTACACGAGTAGATACTAAACCTATCTCACCACATTTCAAAAGTTGTGTCAATTGATTCAAATTTGACTGAGTTATAGTGGAAAACAGACGAATATAGAAGCCACCGCCCAAGTGGCGCGATTCCCTACATCGAGAATATTTGACAGCAAAACACAAAAGAATAAATTGAAACAATTGACAACCAACACATACAATCAAAACTCCGTCTTACCCTACACGGGGAATCGAAATAACTCAAAATCGAGTTAAAAAGTACGCAAAAAAAAGTATTGTTAAAACACTACATTTTTGGATACTTTCCTACTCTGGTTTTTAAATACATTTTACTCAAACTATAAGTCAACCGAAAAGACTACCTTCTGGGTAATTTTATACTTTCGACATTTGCTTTGTTTTGCTTTCCATCTTAGAGAGTATCCAAAATCAAGAGTTGATTAGGTACTCAATTTTGGATGAAAATTTTATTCGTTCGCCATATTCATTTTCGACCCGAGTCATTAACAACGAGCAAGGCATAAAAGGTAAAGTTAATTATTCGTTTTTCATGTAATTTGTGTAAATTAATTTCCATCACTTATCAGGAGAACCGTTTACTTACGAGCGACATCAATAGTGGCACCGTGGCACTTACGGATCATCCCTTGGATCGGACATCGGAGTGTTCAAGAATTCGGAGAAAAATTGAAATGACGAAGTTTGAATGGTAAGTGAAACTGAATAAGTACCTACAATACGAAATTTTAGTGAATGTGTCCCAAATCTCCTTCATTACAGCAAATGCCATGATGACATCCAAAATGATGACGATACAGCAGGAGCAGCACCTAGAGCAGCACTCACGGGAACACCGTTTGGGATCCGGACAACAGTGTAAAGTGAATGAAATAAGTGAAAATATGTGAGATGTATTGTAAGATTTGGAGATCAAATAAAAACACAGTATTTAATTTCACTACGTATTTTATCATTTATCTATAAAAATAACGAAAATCCACAATTCCGTAAAAAAATCCAGCTTTGGCAAAAGACTCGCTTTTGAGTAATTTTAATTCAATGGTTACTGTTTGCGGAACAGTTAAATTTACGCAAAATGAAGTTAGAGTGAAACAACTCAAAATTGAGTTTTACGCAAAGAACTCGAATTTGACTGGTTTTACTTAGGTGTCAAGATGAGTGAAAAAGACCTAATTTTGAGTTATTTCGTTTCCCCGTGTACAGCTTTTATAATTTCAAATCAATCGGTAACATGCTTCTTCTTCTTCTTCTTTATGGCTCGACGTTTGCAATGGAACTTGGCCTGCCTCTCTTCAACTTAGTGTTCTTAGAGCACTTCCAAAGTTATTAATTGAAGCACAGAGATTAAATCTGTGATTGAAGGGCTTTCTTTGCCTGCCATTGCATGAATTTGTACATTGTGTGGCAAGTACAATGATACATTTCGCCCAGGGAGTGGAGACAATTTTCCCGATCGGAACGGAGATCGAACCCGCCGTCTCCGGATTGGCGATCCATAGCCTTAACCGCTAGGCTAACTGGAGACCGGTAACATAAAATTAATCATTAAACAACAAAACCAACATCGAACAAATGTTAGCAGTTTTACAAAGCTCATACAATTTTCCATGTTTCGTTTTGTCTATTGAAAATTTTCCTGAATTTTATGTTTCTCGGCCATGTTGATGGATTCATAACTCGGGCTTTCCAATTTTTTATTTAAAACTACCTTGAAAGTGTTGGAAATATCGCACAGTGGACAACTTCAACAGCGGACGGAAAATCAACGGCGGACGGAATTCACGGACCGGAACGAAAGCAAAAACACCGGTGTACTTTCTAACAGTACTCGAACGAATGATTTATTCACTATATTTACAATAACAATAACAACATTCGACAACACACAATCACGGTGTACCTACATTACATAAAGGTCGTCTCGATATGAGGGTTGTCTGATTGGAACATAATACACATTCAACACGCCCCCTCAAGTCGACAACCCGAGTACTAATCACAGTCTCTATATCACAGATCTATCAATGACAGTCCAACACAAAAACAAAAAAAATCGATAACTTGGTCTTCCACAAGTTCTTCGCATCATCTGAACTTCAGTTTTGTCAAGTTCTACAAAACAGACCACCGCTTCCAAAACACATTTACGGCATCAAACATCTATAAAAAACAATTCTTCTTCACTCGGTCGTTTCTGCTCTATCCGTCATCTTCCTTCATGCAGGCTAGCATGGCAGCAACCTCATCATCTTTTCACTAACACGAAACGTCCAACACATATTGTTTACCGTTATGCTGTCCAACGGCCATCACCATCCCGTTTCTCACTATGTGCGTCCTGTTGCCGACGAACCTAACCTCCAATCCTGCTCTTGTCACTCGGTTCACTGACAGTATGTTACAGTTCAATCCGGGGAGGTACAACACATTTCGAACTTCACATTTCTTCTTCTTATTTCCTACTGTCGCGTACAGGACCACATCACCACAATAGTCTGCTTTCAGCTTTTCGCCGTTCGCTACCAGCACTTCCACAGATCGTTCCAGCCGGCGCATCTCACTAAATACGCTGGAATCCTTCACCATGTGGTTCGTCACTCCGGATCCACTCCGCATTCCTCAGCTCTTCTTCTTCCTTTGACGCCAAAAACACAACATCCGCGCGATCCGAGCGGCGGTCCTCTTCATCTGCTACTTTCGCTTCACTGTTTCCAAATTTTCTCCACCTATGCTCACTCGGATCGGGATCCGCTAACAGCCGCACACGACAATCGGCACGCTTGTGCCCGAATTTGCCACACCGAAAACACGTAATCTTCCTCCTGCTGTGCCTGCTCACCATGGCAACGCCGTCACCATCGCCATCATTCTCCACAAGATTTCTTCTTTTTAAGTCTACATCGAGTAACCGCTTCTTTACGAAAGCCATTGTAACACCACCAGGAAGCGTCTCAATCGCGGTCACCACCGAATCGAACGACGACGGGAGGGCCAACAACAAGTGACAAATCGCATCCGAGTCTTCTACTGCTGCACCACTTTCTTTCAACTCGCGAATCAGCCTATCGAAATGCAACAAGTCAGGCCAAACATTTCAATAGGTCCTATCTGCATTTGAGAGGCTCTCTTTGTTCACTTTCTCTTTCAATTATTGCAATGTAATGGAACACTTTTCAACTATTTTTGCAGTACAAATTAAAAGACGACTGTTCTGACTATCGTTCAAAACAAGGAGACAATCATAAATACAAATAAACAGCTGAGATATTAACGAAAGAGAGGAAAACCAAAGAGAGCCTCTCTTCTGCAGATTGGACCTTTAGACATGTTTGGCCTGAAGTGTTCCGGCAAACTAACACCGCCCCCTCAACGTAACGCAAGTTGACGAGCTGTTTCCTAACGAAAAGTTGCCCGGCAACACCGCGACGCTCAAACACTGCCCTAAGCGTATCCCATATCCGCTTCGGGGTCGCGCAATCCTTCACCAACTCGAGCTGATTATCAGCGATGGCCGAAATTATTAGCGCCTTGCACTTTTTCTCAGCACCAGTTCGCACAACCATTTGCTTTTTCTTCGCTGCTTTCACTTCAACCGTATCGGCAGCCATCACTTGCAAATCTTCCATTTCGGCAATTTCTCGGTGCACACAATCCAGTAAATCGTACGTGTCCAACACGGTCTCCATCCGGAACTTCCAATTGTGGAAGCCGCTACCGTCGAACGCGGCGATTTTCATTTTCTCGTCCATGCCTGGGACCCACAACCTGTTGGAAATATCGCACAGTGGACAACTTCAACAGCGGACGGAAAATCAACGGCGGACGGAATTCACGGACTGGGACGAAAGCAAAAACACCGGTGTACTTTCTAACAGTACTCGAACGAATGATTTATTCACTATATTTACAATAACAATAACAACATTCGACAACACACAATCACGGTGTACCTACATTACATAAAGGTCGTCTCGATATGAGGGTTGTCTGATTGGAACATAATACACATTCAACAGAAAGAAACATACTTTAATAATCTACGACAATTCCATTTCGACACTACTTTTGAAATATCCATTAGTTCGGGTTCAGGAGAATCAAGCACACGAGAGACCAGCAATAGAATATTTCTTTTTTCACTGAAAATTTGCATTGCTTCGCTGAAGAGCTTGACGTTTGCTTCCAGCGAAAGCTTACGCGATACAGCAATTCGCTAAATTTCACACTAACACAGCAAAAAATCCGTCAACAATAACTTAATACACATGCATTTTCTGCGAAAACCTCTATTTGCATGACAACAAACCACTCCCATAACTAACGGGCGACCGCCGTCAAATATCAGGATTGCCAACTATCCGGCGACTGCTGTCATGTTTCTTTGTCGCTGAATCTGATGCTGGGTCTTCGGCGCGGAAACCCAAAGGTGGGAATACATTTTTGGGGTTTGCGCACAATATCCAAAACATATGACAGTGCAATGAAGAAATCCTACTCTGTGGTTGTGAAATACTTAGTTTCTTATGTAGAAAATCCATGCACATATTTGTTTGCATCCTTCTTGGACGAAGACAACATGTTGTTTACATTTTACCGACGAGAAAAAATGATTTATTCAATTAATTGAATAGCCCTTGCTGCATTTTGCAGCAATCAAATTCAACTTTGAAGTGCCACAGAGCTTTTGTGGTTGGTTCAACAAGTAAATCCCATGAAGTGAAGATTGAGCGATGAAGGAGAACAATTCGGCTAGCTGCTGCTTTGGTGCGGTTGCCTTCGTCGTGCGTAAAACAAAAAAAAAGTTCAACTCGTAAGTGGAGTGAAATTGGAACGTGAAATTTCGCGTAACTATTCGATTTCCAATGCTATAGGGGTTGATTATTGATAGTCTAGATCTTTGGAATTTCTGTAATTATTAGCTAGGTGACGTTGGGTATTATCGGCAGGTTTGTTCTCTTCGTCATGAGGGGGTTTCGTCGGCCAAATTTCCTGAAACTTGGTCGAATAATTTAGTTGGTTTTATTGGTTGGGAAGGATTTGAGACCAACTCTGAGTTCAACAGCTTTCAAAAAAAAAATCCCCATGACGAAGAAAACAAAACTGCTGAAAATACATAATTTCCACTATTTTCCGTCTGATATGACGGGAATCAGCGCATATGAGGAAAACTTTTCCTAAGAAATTATTTCCATTCAACTGGTATTCGTGTAGTGGTGTACACACGTCATCGAGGTTACTCAGAGTGACTCAAGGCATGCCAAGCTCCTCAGATCAAACACATATTTTTTTTCATTCCAGTATAAGAATGTGCTTAAAAAAAAGAAAAAAGCATAATTTTACTCAAGCTCTACGAATGTGTTTATAAATTGTTTGGGTCTAGGGAGTTTACTTGAGAAATTGTTCCGGAGGTTTTTCAGAATACTTTCCAAAACTGCTTTCGGAAGTTTCTGCCAGAACTCCAACCGAAATTCTCCCACAAATTCTTTTGTGAACCTTCAAAGGATTTGTTTTTTTCTTCATTACTTTAGAAACTCGTACAGAAATTCCTAACAAAATCTCAATGAGGATTCCCCCGAAATTGCTCTAGGAGTTCCTTTCGTAAATAAAAGGATTCCTACATCGATTCCATCCAAGTTTTCAAAAAATCTTTCAAGGATTCATTAGAACTTGTTTTTTTTTTAAGGTTTGCTTTACTAATTCTCTCACGGATTGCTTTTAAAATTCATTGTAGGATTATTCTATAAAAAAAATCAAGGATTCAGAAAATTTCCCACGGGTTGCTTAATGAAGTTTTACATTGGATTACTCCAGAAATTAGATAGAAAAATATATTAGCAAATTTTGCATGGATAGCTTTAGAAATTATACTTTGTCCTTTGTCCAGAAACTTTTTCAGTATTTTTTTTTAGAAATTTAGTTTTTTTCAGTTATTTTTTCTGCATCTGTATTAACGATTTTTTTTACGAATTTATTTAGAAAATCCTTTAGTGATTCCCTCGGAAACTCTTCCAGGAGTTTTTCAGAAAATTTTACGAAGTTTCCAGTAAATGCCTCTAAAGATTCTACTAAGATTTCCCGCAGGAATTTCTTTAAAAAAATCTTCAAAAGATCCTTTAAGAGTTCAAATGGATTTTTTTTCTGGAATTGCTTTGAAAATGCCTGCTAATTTCCTTCAGAAATTTGACAAGAAATTTCCCCAATTTTTCACTTTTTTTCTGCAGATGGTTTTTTAAATGTTCGTTAAGTTTTCTTTTTGAAAACCTTTAGATTTCCTCCGAAATATCTCCATGGACTCCTATAGAGAATCATACATAAAATATTCAGAAATTTCTCCAGAGAGTCTTCCAGGACTTACTTTTGAAAATCACTCAAAGATTTCTTAAGAAATTGTTCTAGAGGTCAGAGTCAAAATGAAATTTGTATCCGCCTAAAATCTTCTAGAAATGTTTTTGGAAACTTTACGAATGGTGTATTTTAGAATACCTTCAATTGATGTAATTCCTAGAAGACTTGCAGTAAGGTATCCAGTGATATCTCAATATTCGTCCAGAGGTTTCTCCAAGTGTTCCATCAGAAAATCTTCCATGGATTCTTAAAGAATTTCTTCCAGGAAATCTATTTCAAATATTCCAGGAATGCTTCCAGAATTTCCACCAGAGATTTTTTTTGTGTAAAATTATTTTAATTCGGAATGTTCTTCAGGGATTTCTTCAGAAATTTCTCCATGGATTCCTTTTGGGGAATCCTACATGGATTTATTAAGAAATTCCTCCAGAGAGACTTCCAGGAAGTTTTGTAACGATTTCAAAATATTCCTTCGCAGATTTCTTCAAGTATTCCATCCGAAAATCTTTCATGGAATTTTTAAGCATTTTTTCCAAGGGTTATAATATAAACATCATTTCAAAATAGTCCAGGGATGCCTGCAGAAATTCATTCAGGGAAACTATTTCTGAGATTAATCATATTTTTTTCCTCAGAGATTTTCTTTCAGAAACTCCTCCATAGATTCAGAATTTTTCAGGAAGTTTTCCAGAGATTCCTTCTCGCAATCAATCAGAAAATCTTCCATGAATTCTTCAATAATTTCTGCTAGGGGTTTTATTATTCTAGGAATGCCTCCAGATATGCCTCCGGAGATTCTCTCTGATTTTTTTTTCTGAGATTAAGAAAAAGAGATTCAGAAATTTTCTTCTTCAGAAACTTCTCTATGGGTTCCTTGAAAAAATCCTACAGGGATTTGTTCAGAAATTCCTCTAGACAATTTTCTCGAGATTTCTACCAGAGATTTATTGAGAAAAATTTTCATGGATTCTTCAAGAATTTCTACCAGAGTCTCGATTTCAAAACATTCCAGAAATGCTCTCAGAAATCCCTCCAGGGATTTTTTCAAAAAATCTTTCCTAGAATAATTCGATTTTTTTCTTCAGAGATCTTTTCAGAAGCTCCACCTCGGATTCAAATTTTCCAGGAAGTTTACCAGAGATTTCTTAAGATTCCTCCATCAGAAAATCTTTCATCATGAATTCTCCAAGAATTTCTTTCAAGGATTCTATTCTATAAAATTCTAGGGATGCCTCCATATATTCCTGCAGGGATTCTTTCCTAGAATCTTTCCGATATTAATGCGGATATTTTCTCCGAGGGTTTCTTCAGAAACTCCTCTATGAATTCAGAAATTACTCCAGATAGATTTGTTAAAATTTCCAATGATTAATCTAAAACTTGAAGAAATTCAAGTATTGCATCAGAAAAATTTGAGGAACTCCTCCAAAAGTATCTCCAGGGATTATTTTTTAAGAATTTTTTTAGAAATATTGAATTGGTTTCGGATTTTTTCCAGTGATTCCATCACCTATTCCTCTAGGAATTCCTTCAAAAGTTTTTCGAGGATTTTTTCTTCAGATAATCTTTTAGAGAATTCTTCAGTCACTCGTTCAGGTAATTCTTCACAAATACTTTCAGGAACTCATTCTGGAATTTCGCCAGGAATTCTATTGTCAATTACTTGGAATGTCTCCAGGAATTGCTTCACTGATTCTTCCAGAGTTTTATGCATGATTAACTTCAGTGGTTCCTGGTGGAAGACTTCTAGAGATTTCTGCAGGAATTCCTACAGATATTCCATCAGGAATTCATGCGGGTTGCCTTTTTCCAAGATTTCCTCCAAGGATACTTCTTAGAATGTCTCCACGACATCTTTGAGGAATTCATTTCAAAATTTCTCCACAAATACATATATCCCCGAATTTTCTGCAGGAACTGTTTTAGGAATTTCTCTAGATAATTTCCTAAGATTGGCCCTACATTGATTTCTTTCGCTTCAGATATTCATTAAAACTTATTTTCAAGAATTATTGTGTGATTTGTGATTTGTGTAGTTTATTTAAAAATACCATCGAAAATAAATTTTGAACTTACTCCTGTGATTCCTTCAGATTTCTCCAGGGAGTGTTTTAGAAATATCTCCAGAGACTCCTAAAATATTCCAAGGATTATATGATAAATTTCAGCAGACAATGGAAAGTCCTTTAGTAATTCCTTTCTGGAATTCATTTGGACATTCCTCCCAAAATTATCCGAGCTTTTTCAGAAACATCACTAGGGATTCCATCAGAGATTCCTCCAGGAATTCTTGAATATATTAGTCAAGAGATTGGGAACAGTTATTCAAATACTGCTCATAGGAGCAATACTGAGGTTATTTCCATTCTTGAAGCATATCTTGAGTTACCAACCCTGATTTTACCATGATAGTACTGCCCGTGATTCATTTGCCCATTAGCACTTGCTCTTGATTGGATGTGTTAATCACCGTTAACTGATATTTATTTGTTTTATTGATGTTTCTCGGTGAGCCAATGAAAACTATTGGTTTAACGTTGTCACAACGTTAAACCAATAGTTTTCATTGGCTCACCGAGAAACATCAATAAAACAAATAAATACTTGCTCTTGATGTTCATTTATTTTCCTGGTTTCCTGGCTAGCTACGTTCGTATACCTATTGTGTTTTATGTATCCTTCCAAATGTGTTCTTCTTAGTCTTCTAAGTCTTCTAAGTCTTCTTAGTCTTCTTAGTCTTCTTAGTCCTCTTAGTCTTCTTAGTCTTCTTAGTCTTCTTAGTCTTCTTAGTCTTCTTAATCTTCTTAGTCTTCTTAGTCTTCTGAGTCTTCTTAGTCTTCTTAGTCTTCTTAGTCTTCTTAGTCTTCTTAGTCTTCTTAGTCTTCTTAGTCTTCTTAGTCTTCTTAGTCTTCTTAGTCTTCTTAGTCTTCTTAGTCTTCTTAGTCTTCTTAGTCTTCTTAGTCTTCTTAGTCTTCTAAGTCTTCTAAGTCTTCTAAGTCTTCTAAGTCTTCTTAGTCTTCTTAGTCTTCTTAGTCTTCTTAGTCTTCTTAGTCTTCTTAGTCTTCTTAGTCTTCTTAGTCTTCTTAGTCTTCTTAGTCTTCTTAGTCTTCTTAGTCTTCTTAGTCTTCTTAGTCTTCTTAGTCTTCTTAGTCTTCTTAGTCTTCTTAGTCTTCTTAGTCTTCTTAGTCTTCTTAGTCTTCTTAGTCTTCTTAGTCTTCTTAGTCTTCTTAGTCTTCTTAGTCTTCTTAGTCTTCTTAGTCTTCTTAGTCTTCTTAGTCTTCTTAGTCTTCTTAGTCTTCTTAGTCTTCTTAGTCTTCTTAGTCTTCTTAGTCTTCTTAGTCTTCTTAGTCTTCTTAGTCTTCTTAGTCTTCTTAGTCTTCTTAGTCTTCTTAGTCTTCTTAGTCTTCTTAGTCTTCTTAGTCTTCTTAGTCTTCTTAGTCTTCTTAGTCTTCTTAGTCTTCTTAGTCTTCTTAGTCTTCTTAGTCTTCTTAGTCTTCTTAGTCTTCTTAGTCTTCTTAGTCTTCTTAGTCTTCTTAGTCTTCTTAGTCTTCTTAGTCTTCTTAGTCTTCTTAGTCTTCTTAGTCTTCCTAGTCTTCCTAGTCTTCTTAGTCTTCTTAGTCTTCTTAGTCTTCTTAGTCTTCTTAGTCTTCTTAGTCTTCTTAGTCTTCTTAGTCTTCTTAGTCTTCTTAGTCTTCTTAGTCTTCTTAGTCTTCTTAGTCTTCTTAGTCTTCTTAGTCTTCTTAGTCTTCTTAGTCTTTTTAGTCTTTTTAGTCTTCTTAGTCTTCTTAGTCTTCTTAGTCTTCTTAGTCTTCTTAGTCTTCTTAGTCTTCTTAGTCTTCTTAGTCTTCTTAGTCTTCTTAGTCTTCTTAGTCTTCTTAGTCTTCTTAGTCTTCTTAGTCTTCTTAGTCTTCTTAGTCTTCTTAGTCTTCTTAGTCTTCTTAGTCTTCTTAGTCTTCTTAGTCTTCTTAGTCTTCTTAGTCTTCTTAGTCTTCTTAGTCTTCTTAGTCTTCTTAGTCTTCTTAGTCTTCTTAGTCTTCTTAGTCTTCTTAGTCTTCTTAGTCTTCTTAGTCTTCTTAGTCTTCTTAGTCTTCTTAGTCTTCTTAGTCTTCTTAGTCTTCTTAGTCTTCTTAGTCTTCTTAGTCTTCTTAGTCTTCTTAGTCTTCTTAGTCTTCTTAGTCTTCTTAGTCTTCTTAGTCTTCTTAGCCTTCTTAGTCTTCTTAGTCTTCTTTATATCCTTAATTTACCATATTACCTGGTTTGTGTTGGTTCATTAACCCGATTATTTCGGTAAATATCAAAGCTCCTAATTCAAGATTTTGTTTTTAAATGGAAAATTTTGACCTTTTGCAAATCGTTCTAGTTAATGGCATTGATCCAATCCGATTCCAACTCGCATTTGCATCCCCCCAAAATTTGGTCAGTTTGGTCACTTCCACCAAATGCATCTGGTTCAAATTTATTCAAACAGATTTGTGTTCGGTCATAAAATACAAACCACTATGCTAATTTGGTCCCACACCATATTTTTAAGTTTGCAGATCCGATGTGTGAAAACGAACTAGCGAACCAGTTGCTGAATCATAAAAGAAATGTCAAAGTCCTCGCATATTGCTTTTTCAAGGTCGCATCGCAAACAAACTTTATTATGCAGCATAGTTATAAATCAGCGCGAAATGTTCCATCTCTAAACAATATATCCAAACACCTTGTTGGCGGCCACCAGCATCGGGTAAGCTTCGTTGAAGCAGTCTCCAATAAAGTCGTCCGTGTCGATCGTCCAGAACATGATGCCTCCCAGTCCCTTTTGTTTCACGTAGTTTGCCTTGATATCGACCGTGTCTCCATCGTCGTAAGTAATCCACTGGTCACCCTGGACGGTCACTTTCACTCCCACGTTACGCAAGAATGCCATTTTGCCCTTGCCATCCATCAGCATGGTGCAGAGCTCGTTATAACCCAAAACGCCGACACTCTTGGTAAATGGTCCTGCCCGACCCGGACCCTGAACGGCAGTTCCCGTATTAACGTTGGCCGTTGCTCCCGGCTTCAGTGTGTACGTTTTGGCCATGGTTGAAATACCCAAGTTGATCTTGGCCAGAGGGCAGCCACTCTTGCGAATGTAGGAAATGGCTCCGTCGATTGATTCCGATCGCAGGACAGGTTCCGAATAAAGAGGCCCATCTACGCTGGTCTTGTCTTTGACGCTGTAGTCATACCCCATCAGGGATACAAAATCGACCACCTCACAGATGGCTGGCATATCGTAGGCCGCTTGAATGATAGCCGGAGACCCACTGATGGCCGTTGAAAGGATTTTGTTCCGATGGCGGAACTTTTCACGAAGGGCCTGCAGCAAAAGAACGAAGTTTTCTCGATCTTCTGGGATCCCTCCCCGCTAGAAAATTTGAACTTTGTAATATAATCATATTGAATGAGGCTGTCTATGTACCATAGTAGGATATTCCCAATCGACATCCAATCCATCAAACCCAAAGTGAGCCAAGAAGCGTAGAGCACTATCGGCGAACGCCACCCTAGTCTCTTCCGATTCCGCCATCTTGAAATGACAAGTTAGTAATGTATTCTAATGCAAACCATTTGTACTAGTCCATACCAGTGAATATTTTTCCGAACCCTCGTTCCATCCACCAATGGCTAAAAGGACCTTCAAACACGGATTCTCCTCTTTAAGCTCAATGATTCTCTGGTAACCCTCTGAAACGATGTTTTCGGTGAAATTTTGAATTTGTTATCAGAAGTGACAACGTGACATCCTCAATGCCACGTGGTCACTTCTCATCCGATTTACAACATCCTTACTGTGCACATTGATGTCATTATGGTAATCCAACGAATCGACCCCACCGCCCAAATTCAATCCAGCGAATGTGTAAACGATATGGGTACAATAGCTCGGGATGATGTAACTAATGTTGAACGCTCCTTCCCCTTCGCGATAGACCGACCAACTTGCCAGGTTACAGACGACATTGTATTGTTCTGAAAATTATCGGAGAACTGTTATAATAAAAATGATGGAAGCTACGAACTACTCTTATACTAACTCTCTGCACAATTATTTGTCGCCCCAAACACCGGACCAACAAGCACAAATAATGCTATGGTTAAAATTAAAACCATTATTACTTGGAGAAGGTTCACACTTTAGTGCAGTCCTCTCCGGATGGCAATAAGGAAGCAAACGGAATTATGCCCAATTGACATTGATTATCATTTATGATTGCTTTTGCCGCAACATGTTTCGTTAAAAGCATCCGAATGCAAAGATAGCATCCGATGGACACCCTTTGGAACAATCTTCGGTTGGTGCAGATTGTTTTTGAACTACAATATCGGTTTGGTTATTGCTAAATCGAAATAAATGAGAAGTTTTCTTGTAATTTTTGTCACATATGCTGCTAGTGCTCAAGGTGTAATGAATAAATGAACTAAGATTTTTTTTTTCATGCAAGATAGAAGGTAGAAGATACATAAATAATTATAGCACACTGACTTTAGAGATAGGATAGAAAATTCGAAAACAAAAGATAGAAGATCGAAATTCTAGACTAAGAAGACTAAGAAGACTAAGAAGACTAAGAAGACTAAGAAGACTAAGAAGACTAAGAAGACTAAGAAGACTAAGAAGACTAAGAAGACTAAGAAGACTAAGAAGACTAAGAAGACTAAGAAGACTAAGAAGACTAAGAAGACTAAGAAGACTAAGAAGACTAAGAAGACTAAGAAGACTAAGAAGACTAAGAAGACTAAGAAGACTAAGAAGACTAAGAAGACTAAGAAGACTAAGAAGACTAAGAAGACTAAGAAGACTAAGAAGACTAAGAAGACTAAGAAGACTAAGAAGACTTAGAAGACTAAGAAGACTAAGAAGACTAAGAAGACTAAGAAGACTAAGAAGACTTAGAAGACTAAGAAGACTAAGAAGACTAAGAAGACTAAGAAGACTAAGAAGACTAAGAAGACTAAGAAGACTAAGAAGACTAAGAAGACTAAGAAGACTAAGAAGACTAAGAAGACTAAGAAGACTAAGAAGACTAAGAAGACTAAGAAGACTAAGAAGACTAAGAAGACTAAGAAGACTAAGAAGACTAAGAAGACTAAGAAGACTAAGAAGACTAAGAAGACTAAGAAGACTAAGAAGACTAAGAAGACTAAGAAGACTAAGAAGACTAAGAAGACTAAGAAGACTAAGAAGACTAAGAAGACTAAGAAGACTAAGAAGACTAAGAAGACTAAGAAGACTAAGAAGACTAAGAAGACTAAGAAGACTAAGAAGACTAAGAAGACTAAGAAGACTAAGAAGACTAAGAAGACTAAGAAGACTAAGAAGACTAAGAAGACTAAGAAGACTAAGAAGACTAAGAAGACTAAGAAGACTAAGAAGACTAAGAAGACTAAGAAGACTAAGAAGACTAAGAAGACTAAGAAGACTAAGAAGACTAAGAAGACTAAGAAGACTTAGAAGACTAAGAAGACTAAGAAGACTAAGAAGACTAAGAAGACTAAGAAGACTAAGAAGACTAAGAAGACTTAGAAGACTAAGAAGACTAAGAAGACTAAGAAGACTAAGAAGACTAAGAAGACTAAGAAGACTAAGAAGACTAAGAAGACTAAGAAGACTAAGAAGACTAAGAAGACTAAGAAGACTAAGAAGACTAAGAAGACTAAGAAGACTAAGAAGACTAAGAAGACTAAGAAGACTAAGAAGACTAAGAAGACTAAGAAGACTAAGAAGACTAAGAAGACTAAGAAGACTAAGAAGACTAAGAAGACTAAGAAGACTAAGAAGACTAAGAAGACTAAGAAGACTAAGAAGACTAAGAAGACTAAGAAGACTAAGAAGACTAAGAAGACTAAGAAGACTAAGAAGACTAAGAAGACTAAGAAGACTAAGAAGACTAAGAAGACTAAGAAGACTAAGAAGACTAAGAAGACTAAGAAGACTAAGAAGACTAAGAAGACTAAGAAGACTAAGAAGACTAAGAAGACTAAGAAGACTAAGAAGACTAAGAAGACTAAGAAGACTAAGAAGACTAAGAAGACTAAGAAGACTAAGAAGACTAAGAAGACTAAGAAGACTAAGAAGACTAAGAAGACTAAGAAGACTAAGAAGACTAAGAAGACTAAGAAGACTAAGAAGACTAAGAAGACTAAGAAGACTAAGAAGACCAAGAAGACCAAGAAGACCAAGAAGACCAAGAAGACCAAGAAGACTAAGAAGACTAAGAAGACTAAGAAGACTAAGAAGACTAAGAAGACTAAGAAGACTAAGAAGACTAAGAAGACTAAGAAGACTAAGAAGACTAAGAAGACTAAGAAGACTTAGAAGACTTAGAAGACTTAGAAGACTAAGAAGACTAAGAAGACTAAGAAGACTAAGAAGACTAAGAAGACTAAGAAGACTAAGAAGACTAAGAAGACTAAGAAGACTAAGAAGACTAAGAAGACTAAGAAGACTAAGAAGACTAAGAAGACTAAGAAGACTAAGAAGACTAAGAAGACTAAGAAGACTAAGAAGACTAAGAAGACTAAGAAGACTAAGAAGACTAAGAAGACTAAGAAGACTAAGAAGACTAAGAAGACTAAGAAGACTAAGAAGACTAAGAAGACTAAGAAGACTAAGAAGACTAAGAAGACTAAGAAGACTAAGAAGACTAAGAAGACTAAGAAGACTAAGAAGACTAAGAAGACTAAGAAGACTAAGAAGACTAAGAAGACTAAGAAGACTAAGAAGACTAAGAAGACTAAGAAGACTAAGAAGACTAAGAAGACTAAGAAGACTAAGAAGACTAAGAAGACTAAGAAGACTAAGAAGACTAAGAAGACTAAGAAGACTAAGAAGACTAAGAAGACTAAGAAGACTAAGAAGACTAAGAAGACTAAGAAGACTAAGAAGACTAAGAAGACTAAGAAGACTAAGAAGACTAAGAAGACTAAGAAGACTAAGAAGACTAAGAAGACTAAGAAGACTAAGAAGACTAAGAAGACTAAGAAGACTAAGAAGACTAAGAAGACTAAGAAGACTAAGAAGACTAAGAAGACTAAGAAGACTAAGAAGACTAAGAAGACTAAGAAGACTAAGAAGACTAAGAAGACTAAGAAGACTAAGAAGACTAAGAAGACTAAGAAGACTAAGAAGACTAAGAAGACTAAGAAGACTAAGAAGACTAAGAAGACTAAGAAGACTAAGAAGACTAAGAAGACTAAGAAGACTAAGAAGACTAAGAAGACTAAGAAGACTAAGAAGACTAAGAAGACTAAGAAGACTAAGAAGACTAAGAAGACTAAGAAGACTAAGAAGACTAAGAAGACTAAGAAGACTAAGAAGACTAAGAAGACTAAGAAGACTAAGAAGACTAAGAAGACTAAGAAGACTAAGAAGACTAAGAAGACTAAGAAGACTAAGAAGACTAAGAAGACTAAGAAGACTAAGAAGACTAAGAAGACTAAGAAGACTAAGAAGACTAAGAAGACTAAGAAGACTAAGAAGACTAAAAAGACTAAGAAGACTAAGAAGACTAAGAAGACTAAGAAGACTAAGAAGACTAAGAAGACTAAGAAGACTAAGAAGACTAAGAAGACTAAGAAGACTAAGAAGACTAAGAAGACTAAGAAGACTAAGAAGACTAAGGACTAAGAAAACTAAGAAGACTAAGAAGACTAAAAATACTAAAAATACTAAGAAGACTAAAAAGACTTAAACATCCATGCCGCACAGGGACTGTGTTGGAAACACGCATTTTTTTTAAATTGCTCGTACGCTCACTTGAGCATGCATTTTGCAATAAATTCGATATGGCAAACTCACTGGGTTTATAAACCACCTTCAAATACCGAGAAATATTGATATTTTGCTATTTTGCAAAAATGTTAGCGCACGAGCAATTTAAAAAAATGTGTGTTTTCAACACAGTCCCTGTACGGCATGGGTGTTTACTAAAAATGAGAGTTTTTATTTTAGAGAGTAAGGGTCTGTTCCAATTGGCGAATTAAAATTAATTTTCACTTAAACTTGACAGTTCGATAATTATTTCCTTAGGAGAACTGTCAAGTTTAAGTGTCGAACTGTCAAATTTAAGTAAAAATTAATTTTAATTCACCAATTGGAACAGACCCTAAGAAGACTAACAAGGGATTCTACAGGTTTTGCACCTATCCTGTCCTGTCCTTGATCTTTCGGATAATAGTCCGGTTGAAATCCCCGGGGGACACCATCGTAACATGTAACTTTCCCTCACAGACAAACAGACGTATCATTCTGATAATTCCCATCGTACACCGATTTAAGGACAGACTTGTTAGAATCCCAAAATGACCGCCACAATGGCCGACTTTGGCACCTACTCACGATTTTGAGGGCACAAATCTCTTCGTAAACAAAACCAGCGCACCTGAGCTTTTTATTTCAAGCTTATTACAAGTGAGCAAGAACAGAATAATAAAATGCATTGTTGTTTGAAGCTTGCTTCTTGAGATTCGTGCATCTGAAGTTGTCATGTACTGTTGAAGCGGGATGTCAAGACGTTTGTCCTTAACGGACTATTAAAAAAATTGATAGTTATGCAGTTAAAAAGCATTGTAGTTAAACCATTTGCACCGATCGAACGTCTACTGGTCTACTGTAGTCCATTTTACGAGCCGATTATGAATGAAATTTTGACAGGAGCATGCGTCCTAACCCGTGAAAATCAATATCATCATCAACATTGTTGTCACTTCGTAAAATGGCTCATACCTTTGTTTTGTTGGTCAAATAAACAAAATAGTTTTATAACAGACAAACAGACGTAAAACTGGCATCACAGACAAACAGACGTATTATGGAACAGAATGCGATAAAAATCCCGAATAAAACGGTATCATATAGCGTATTTAGTTCACTACTGGACTATCGCACTAGTTTTTACGAGTGCGAAAACGCTAATAAAAGTGAGCGATAGCATCAAATCAACTCGGTGTCTTCAGAGCACTTGTTCATCATAGATTGAAGAAATAGTGCGCCGAAGACATCAACCTGATTTGATGCAATCGCGCACTTTTATTTACGTTTTCGCACTTATGAAGTCGCAGTTCGCAGTCCAGTGGTGAACCAAATGCGGTATACATCAATTGTTCAGTGTGTGCTGTTTCCTAATGATTTGTGTTATCATAAACTGGATTATAAATCAATGATATAGCGCATTTAGTTCACCACTGGACTATCGCACTAGTTTTCACGAGTGCGAAAACGCTAATAAAAGTGCGCAATTGCATCAAATCAACTCGGTGTCTTTAGAGCACTTGTTCACCATAGATTTAAGAATTAGTGCGCCGAAGACATCAACCTGATTTGATGCGATCGCGCACTTTTATTTACGTTTTCGCACTATAGAAGTCGCAGTTCGCAGTCCAGTGGTGAACAAAATGCGGTATACAACCAATCATATAGATGATAACAGTTATTATCTTGGGGTTTTTAATGGTAGAGCGAATGGGTTGTTAAGTATCGTTACCATTAAAAAACGCCAAATTTCTCGAACAAAATATTTGCGGGATCGTACGTCTTACATATAATCACTTTATCACAACTTTATGCCCGAATAAAAAATACAGTAGAAAAACCGAATGTTGTATTGTTACAGTACTATTTAGAACCATATTGTTACAATAAACACCACTGTAAAAATAAAAAATACAAAAACAATAAGATGTATTGTAGACACCCATACAGTGAATTGTAAATAAGATTTTTACAATATACTATACGGGTTGTTAAGTATCGTAACAATATAAAAAAATATTTTTCTCCATATATATTTTTTTACAAACCATATATTTTGTGGCTTTAATATACCGTACATTGTATGGTACACGTATGGTTTCAAACAATAAAATGTACCGTAAATATATTGTTTTTAATTGTAATTTCACTACTGGTTATAAATTTAATCATGGTTTTGGAATGGTTCTCTTTTGTTATGTTGTATTGTTTTACATTAGATAAACCATATAATGTTATATTATCTCGTCATGTTCCTTCGATAATGGCAGTTCTAGCCAAACTAACCTAAACTCGTCTAAGTCTGAGTAGCCTCTGATTGCATTAACAGTTGAAGCTTAGGCTCCCATGTCCCACCAGCCAGATAACTGGGTTTTGCAAACTAAGCATTATTTGTGGCAACACTTTGAGCGGCATGATGGAACTATGCCTAGCGCGCTAAGTGTTATTAGACCACTAATGTAGTTGCATGAAGTGGGTGACGAGGTACATAAGTATCATTACAGCGTGCTTAACCGTTATTGCAATATTGAGGCTCCAGTTTGACTGAACTATGAAATATGTACATAACAACTCATGAGAAAACTGTCAAGTTCGATTCAACTATAAGTTAGGTTAAAAAGCGAAGACGAACTTATATCAGAAGTCGTTTCAGTGTCCAGTCCTGTCCTTATGTTAAAAATGTCAAAGATAAATCGCATTTAATTCGGTTGTTGTACAAGGCAATTTCACATGAGAAAAGAAGAGAAAAAATAGTGTTGAACTCATCCACTGATTAACGGTAATCTGGCCTGCGTCTTTCCGGGTTGACCTAGCCCACCATATATCTTGGATATACAGTCCTTAGGACACCTGGTTTACCACTTTATTTAAACATTTTATTGACTTTAAATAGATGTTTCAACTTATTCACTTTTTTCTCTTTCATTTCCTTTGCAACCAAAATGTCACGAACATCAACAAAACAAAGCACGGAAAAAATCATAAACTGAATAAATAATTAAAAATGCACGTAAAAAGATTGTTTCGCAATACAGTCGGGACCTGATGGTTGGGGGTTTAATACGAGGTTTAATAGTTGGTTGACTTTTTAGTTGGGTCTCCGTTAGTTGAGCTGTCAGCCAACTAAAAAGCACCTGGATGTCATAATTCAATGTCAAACTGAAAATGACAACCAATGTGTAATTCCGAGGGGCGACCAAATGAGTTTTTTGGTTTCTTAAACATTACTGATAATCGAGAAGAATTTCTCATTCATTTTTCTTAAAAAAACAATATGTATGATTACCCCGAAACAAATGCAAAACATCGACAATCTTTATTTTGTCGATCATTGAAAGCGTTTTGTACTTGCACTTTGGACTAGGTGGTTTCATAATCATCTGTATTTTCACTTCACCGACTAAAATGGATGAAGATAATTAATTCTCGTATTGGTCATATATGTATCTTTCATAACGTTTCAGTTTGGCTCTAAATGTGAAAATAATTGAAAAATTTACAAAATTTTACTTTTTACTTCCAACCTAAACATGATAAAAAAAAACAATGCGCACGCCCCTTGTGCTGCTGTCACTTCACCCAACTAACGAATCGAATTCGTTGGTTGGGTGAAGGTTGTGGCTCAACGAGCGAATTCCGACTAGAGAATGGTTCAAACGTAAGAAAAACAGTATAATATATTGTTACATAAAGATCGGATGTAAATGTATAGTAGCTACCAATGTGCAAAGCTTTTAGCGAACCATTCCATTACAATACACTATATTGTAGCTGGTACACTGTATGGTACAGGAATGGTTTTCACCAAATACCCTATGGTTAGTTTTTATCCGGGTGGTTCGGTGAATAATAAAAACAGAACGGAAATATTTCACCAAATCTGTTTTACCGATCGGAAAAAAGCACACCCCTGCGGGCACTTGCAGGACACTGTCATTTTTTTTCTATGATTGTGTGAATCGTTGTTTACATTAACAGTGTTTTTGTTGTGTCGGGAATCGAACCGAGTAAGATTCAGTTTGACAACTCTTCGCGTGGTGCTTACGCACTATATACCAAACTGAATCGGTGTTCGCGGTAGGTTGAAACGCGTTGGTGTTGTGAATATGAAATAGCAATTTGTGAACTTATTGACATCGGGGATCTGCAATAGAAGCATTCTGGGTGAAAAAGATCCTTTGAAGTTGTCGATTCCTGCATGCTATGGCATCCGGTAAAGGTAAGATTTCAAGTGCTTCGTAAAATTCACAGAACAGCAGCTGTTGGCGTGAAAACAGCAGCCGCCAAGAGTGGCAGTTTTTTTGGGTGACAAAGTGATCCTCGCTAGAGCAAAATGGAACCATCACTGCAATGCAAAGTTGTTTTTGGTGATCAAAGGCATTTAGAAGTACGTAACTTTGTCACTGAAAACGAAACAGTAACGCATAGTATCGTAACTATGTGCCATTGCATTGTTTTTACATTGAAAAAGTCCACAAAAGTTGCCAACTTACCGGAAAGGTATTATTAGAAATGATTCATGTATCATTGAATGTATGGTTATCGCAAGTGTTATGATACTCTAATAGTATTGAATAATGTCAATTTTCCAATTTCAATCATCGTATTATAGAACTATTATTGCTTTTGTAATACAGTGCAAGAAATAAGTATAAAGACAGAGCCGTTTTCCATACAAAATAATCATGTTTAGGGATCAAAATCACTTTTTCTAGCGATTCGATTGTTATGGAATTTTGTCTGCAACCTTAAAATAACTAGAATTTTAGCTAGAAATATAAAACACCATCCATGAAAACGTTTATATCGTCTTTTCAGATTCAAATAAATATAAAGACACTTATTTCCATATAAAAATTTGTCTTTATATTTACTTGAATCTGAAAAGTCGATTTAAACGTTTTCGTGGATGATGATTTGTATTTCTAGCCAAAATTCTAGTTATTTTAAGCTTTAAGCGGTACCCACTTTACGTAATTTATGTTTAGTCCCTTACTGTCAGAGCTGTCAGATCGGTGTAACACGCTAAATATAATTTACACAAAAGGCTATTTACACGGAAAAAAATACACGGTAATGAATATTTATTGGGTACCGGGCTGGACACAGAAAATTTAATGGTTTTCTTTGGTACATCGAGGTCTTGAAATTAGTCTATGGTAATAGGCTCCTAAAGGTCTATCTCAATTTCTGCATAAATCGATCAAGCATTGATTAATATGACTTATTTACTCATTTTTTAAGTATTCCTATTTTAGGTAAAGCCCATAAAATAACTTTTTTAAATATTTAATATTTTTTGCAACACTCCTTGTTTAGCACTCAATTTTGGGTAAATTTTGTTTACCGTGTATGTCAAACAGGAACATTTGTTGTCAAAAGTGAGCCAATGTGATGTCTTTTGCAACCCGCCTTTCCACTTTCGTTACGTCTAGGTTGATCTCGAATGTCAAATAAGACCTGCTCACCATTATTTTATTTTCGAATTTATTAAGTATTCTGTCATTGTTTAAGTTCGAAAAAATACTATTGAAAAGCATGCTTCTTTCGTGTTATACAGCAAAACCGGGAAAATACTTTTCATTTTAGGACCCTATTGTAAATTGCTATAGAGATAAGTGACATTTCAACACACGAACACTAGCGCAAATTTTTCCTCACACAAAAGTGCACGCCGATTGAAAGGCTATTCAGATTGCATATGCAAATATTACCCAATCGAATTGGGTAAAACGGGTAAATAATGATAAAACTAACGTCCGGGGCAAGAGTGCAAATATTTTCCTCGCAGTTTCACAACTACATCTACTAAAAAGGCACGCATACATTTGAACGTGATTACCTCTATGCGGGAATATATATATGAGACTCTTGAAACGCCCACTGATGCACCCCTCGTTTCAATCATATCATCGAAACCATCATCGCGCGATCCGTCATCATTGACAGCCATCGGTGCGACGGGCAACACCAACACAAACGAGCGATGACAAATTCGATTCGCAGTCATTCATCAGAAGCAGTGGAAAATATTTTTATCAAAATTCGGGAGTGTTTTTGCTAGTGAAATTGCAGTGAAATCGTGATAATTCTTCGTGCAAAGTGTAATTTGAAACGGCCACAACAGTGATAAACCATCGGCAACCCAATCGAACGCTGCCGTGTGACGTAAGAACGGCTGTTTTGCACGGAGTAGTTCCGACGACGACGGGCGGTGCGATAGTGACATTTTTTGCTGTAGTGAAAAAACTTCCCCTCTTACGACGATCCCCGATCGAGATTGGATTATCGGATACTAGGGCCGGATTGGAATTGACTAGTCGGAAGCTATCAGGAACTCGAAGCTGAAACATTGAAATCGATCGGGAGCAGTAAATATGGTAAGTGGGAGTTCCTGCTTAGGATTTACATATTTGTATACAAGAACATTCTGCATATGTAGGTTCCAATGGGATTCAATTAGTGGGGCGGGAGCAATGCACTATGAAACATTGTGCCAAGTTCACCGTCCAAATAAAACCCATACAGTTTTTTTTCTCTGTTCGGGGCATAACCACTGCGATCGATATGTGTGTCCTTTGTATAGTGTATGTCTTATACTTTATCATCATCATTTGGAATTGATCTGAAAATTGATGAAAACTACTTGTAAAATTTCTTGAGTCGGTTTGGTGGATCTTCAAAACGATCATCCAATCAAACCAACCGTTTACAAAGTTCCCCTACTCCTTTCCGTTTTCAAATTAGGCATTTAGGAATCTCTGAATGATTTCGTGATGATCTTTCTAGTCAGCACGGAAGCATTCTCGAGATGTTTTATGCAGGTATTGTTAGACAAAATCTAGTACAAATTTCTGACTGTACTTTTAGCGTTATTTTTAAATTAATTTAAACTTTCCTGTGGAAAACTAAACTGGAATATAGACCACTACGATAACACCATAAATAAAATTTATTCTTTTGGAATTTGTTTTTTATAATGTTCATGAATTATTAAAGATTCAGAAAAGTAGGGTGACGATGGGTATTATCGGCAGGTTTATTCTCTTCGTCATGATGGGCTTTTGTCGGCCAAATTCCCTGAAACTTAGACGTATAATTCAGCTTGGTTGCGAAGGATTCGAGGCCATCTCTGAATTCAAAAACTTTCAAAAAACCCCACATGACGAAGAGAGCAAAACTGCCGAAAATACACAATATCCTCTATTTGTTTTTTTTAATGATTATTTGGGAAAAAAAGCTTTAGAATGGGTTTAAATTCTTGTTAGAATCCCTGAAGGGTGTCATTAGGAAGGAATCGCTGATGGGTGGGGAGAGACCTATTCAAATTCTGACGAGTTTCGCGACGACACATTTAAAGGACTTTCTGAAATTGGTGGAATAAGAATGAGGTAAGACAAGTTAGACAGACATATCTTGGGTTATTCAATTTTCTTTAATCTTTTTGATTTTTTATGAATTTTAACACTTATGCTAGTTTTTCGTGCACTTCTTCCATCTGAATCAGATACCTTATTGCGTAAACTTGTTGTTAACAGTGAGTGTTGTGAAGATTTTCTGCCGAATAGTTGATTTTGAACGAGTTTACTGCACCTAGTCTAGCACCAATTCTCAGCACCAGTGCCGAACTTCCAGCAAAAGCAAATGGGAAATCACTTCGGCACCCATCTTTGTGCTGGCGAAGTGTACCCGTCTGCGTGTAAAAGTTGTTTTGAGCACTTGTGCGACTTCAGAGTGAACGTGCGGCTTATTGACTGTGGGTCTCGTTGCGGAACTGTTGCGGGAGATGATTACCTACGGAAGTGCGTTTGGAAAATATGGAACAGGTGATATTTTGATTTGTTTTGCTGGTAAGGTGCCGGGAATTGACGCGGGTGCCCAACTATTTCGAAACCCTATGTTGAGTAATTGCTGAACGTGCTGTCGAAGTCACATTTAAAACCCACAAAAAAAAAACTATGATATAATTAACAATCAGGCAGTAATAGAAAGAGTTTCATCATACAGTATCTTGCTAGTAAAAGAAAATCCTACGCACCGAAACATTATGGTCCCGAAAGTGAACTGAGTGTGATTTTTCTCGTACCGCACTACTCTTCAGTTGAGTATGGTTTGCTCATACATTTGTTTAGTATTTCTTCTGAACAATATCCGGGAAGTTGGAAAAGTGGCATAAAGTTGAAATGTTGGTAGCAGGTAAAGGCAACTGCAATGTACATTATGCATATCGTATATCGCGATTTATTTATTCTAACATAAGATGCGGTTTTTCAGCTCTCTTTCAAAATTTAACTAATAATGGCAGTCTTAGTTTCGTAACCATGTTTAGCAAAACAGCGTGTCCGGATGACCGCACCCTTACTTTTGTAAGAAATTCCCTTACTTTTGTAAGAGATTCTACGAATACAAATTAAATAAAACAGCAACAACAACAAAAGCAGGTGTTTAAATTGACCGAAAAGGAATTAAAAATTATGTAGTATCTGGACTTAAAAGAGTGTGGAGAATTAGCATTAAGTTAAAATTCACAAATACAAAGAAATTAAAAAAAATGGACTTAAAAGCTTCTGTTACTATATTCATTCCTGAGAAGAGGGAGGATGTGTGGTACTGAATCTGCATTGTTATTCGACTAGGCTTCCAATGCACGCCAGTAGCACATGGTCTGCCAAATGCATATCAAGCAATCTAGTAGGCATGCAAACTGTCGTCGCGTCACTACTTCGCGAACGTCAAAGTGTAAACACAAGTTACTTCCTGGGGGCACCCGCTTGTCCACAATAGTCCTAAGCTCCACACAACGTTTTCTCTTAAAAATCACTAAAAATGTTCTAGCAATCATTAGCATTGATATTAAGCGATTCGCACAAATTCGTAGGTGGTAGACCGCTAGACCGCTGCTATGAGGGTTTCCTCTTTTCCGTCCGAACCAAAGCACAAAGATTTGGGACTAATATACATCCAAGAGTTTCCTAGATTCCTAAAGAGGTTCCACTTGGCATTCCTTTAAGAGCCCTTGCCAGAATTCTTTCAAGAAGTACTGCGGAGATTTTTCCAGATATTTTTTCTTGGATTTCTTAAGAAATACCTTCTGAGATTCCTTCAGGAGCTCCTAAAGTCCTGCAATTTTTTTCCGAAACATCCCCAGAAATTAATTCTGAGATTCCTCCAGGAATGTCTTCTAGGATTACGCCAGCCATTTTTCCCGAGATTCCTCCGGGAATTGCTTCCGTGATTTCTCCACAAATATATTCTAGGATCCCTGTAAGATTTGCTTCTGTGATTCCTCAGGAGTTCCATCTGAGATTTTTTTTGGGATTTCTTCAGAAGTTGCCTCTAGGATCCTTTCTGAGATTCCTAAAAGATTTGTCCAGGAACTCCTTCCAGGATGCCTTCAGAGATTCCTCCTGCGATTTCTTCCGGGACTTCTCAAGGAGTTCCGGGAACCCTCCACAAATTCCATTTTAGATTCTTCTATGAACTATTAGGAGAATCTAAAATGGAATTCTTCTCAGGGATCTTCTCAGAAATCCTACTGTATTCCTCCAAAATCTTCTCCGGGATACTTCCAGTAACTACTTCAAACTTCTGGGACTGTTTCTAGAATTACTTCTGGAATTTCTTCAGAAACTCCTTCGTAGATTCCTTCGGGAACTTCTTCCGGGATTCCTTTAGGAAGTCTTGCCGGAATTGTTCTGGAAATTTCTTCAGGATCTCTTTCCAGGATTCATCTACAAACACTTTTTTGGTTAACTCAAAGAGTTCCGTTTGGAATTCCTGCAGATCCTTCTGGAATTTCTCCAGAAGCTCTGGAATTCTGGAAAATATTTTTAAAGAACTCATCAATGGATTTCTTGTAGAACTTTTAATGAAATTATTAGAGATTTTTTTTGAGAATCCCCGGCGAATTTATGGTGGATTTTCTGGTGTAACACCTGGAAGAATTTCAATTGAATTTTATGTGAAATCTCATAGAAAAATTTCGTTTGGAATGCCAAAAGAATCATCATTAAAATCCTTCGTGAAACCCCTTAAATCCCCATCAAATTATGTTACAAAAATAAAAGAAAATAAATTATTTACAAAGGATTAACATATCACGAACACATAGAACCTTACAAAAGCACAATATACAGACATCACAAATCGGCACAGCACAACACATAACATAAATGTGCCCTGTTATCCAGATGGATAACTCTTTCTGATCACAGGATGACGAGGTTTCATGTATTGGTTTGGGTCCATCAGTCATCCTGGAATTGTATTTTATTTGGCGGTATGCCTTTTAGTTCACATAGCATTTGTTGCTGTGTTCATAGCTTGGAAAACTAATCCTAATTGGGCATCCCGTTTCAGGGTTCGATACTTGAGCTCAACAACTTGAAGTCCGTGGCAGGGAAGGCTTACATCTCTAGTACTTGGCCGCTGCCCGAAATAGCCTGAAAGTTGGCAATCAATATTGGATTGCATTTCATATTTTGTCAGAACCCTATAAATGTGTATTAAACTCGGGGAATATTTACAACTTAAAATGAAACATTTAGCACAAAGAACGCACGAATATAGAATTTATGACACATTTAACAATTATTCTGTCTTATAATTGTAACAAATATTTATACCCGTAACACAATCCAACGTTTGAGCAAGAATTTTTCGTGAATCGTTCACCGATTCACGAAAAATTCAGCTCTCATATGCTTCATATCCTTCATAACAATAGTGTTAAGGCCATATGCTTAACACTACGATAAAGATAAATAACTTAACCTAAACTCAAAACAAAACCAAAACGAGTGATGCTACCCGAAAGCCACAATGCTTTCCAGAAACGTAGCGGTGAACAGGACTAACAAGTCCCCAGAAAACACCTTTACTCAAAAAAAAAGATTGTTACCCGAAAGCCAAACTGCTCTCCAAATCACGTAACGAATAAATCTAACCTAAACTAAACTTTACTTTTAGGGAGGTTAACTGTCCACAAAAATAAAATGGCCTTAAGACTGAAGTTATAATCCTTCCGGCTAGCTGTACGGGGTTTTTCAGTTGGGCGCCATGTTACAAAACACAACATGGAACCCTACAAATGCAAGGGCCCCACGTTGGGCGCCATGTTACAAAAATAAAAGAAATTAATTATTACAAAGTATTAATTCATCACGATACACATAGAACCTTACAAATGCACAAATTAGGAACATCACATAGACGCAGCACAACACATAACATAAAGTGTGCCCTGTTATCCAGATGGATAACTCCTTCCGATTACAGGATGACGAGGTTTCATTTTTTGGTTTGCGTCTATCAGTCATCCTGGAATTGTATTTTAGTTGGCAGTATGCCTTTTAGTTCACAGTAGTTGTTACTGTGTTGTTCATAGCTTGGTTTTGTCTAGGAAAACTAATCCTGATCGGGCATCCCGTTTCGGGTTTCGATACTAGAGCTCTATGACTTGAAGTCTGTGTCAGGGAAAGGTTTACGTATCTAGTTCTTAATCGCGGCCCGAAATGGCCTGAATGTTGGCAATCGAAATAGGATTGCACTTCATCGGCCTCTATCCTGCCAGAACCCTATAAATGTTAATTAATACTAGGGTAATATTTACAAATTAAAATTCAACATGTAGCATAAGGAACGAACGAATATTGAACTTTAAACACATTAAACAATTATTCTGTCTTATTATTGTAACAAATATTTATACCCGTAACAATTCCCCGTTAAAATTTTTGCCGGTTTTTCATCCAGAACTACATAAAATTAGGGTGGGGTGGGGCAAGATGGGTCACCTAAGGATGGATCATCATAACTTTGTAAATACAAATCGTATTGGTTTGTATTCGTCCTCTACCCTTCAATACACTAGTTAGCTATGCTAAAAGTCGATAAAAAGTTCATTAAATACAAAATATGAGATTAAACAAGTAGTTTTAAAAAGTGACCGCTTTTGCGCCGTGAAAAAAGTGCGGGGCAAGATGTGTCACCTTTCAAGTAATTCACATTTTCTCAACGAAAAACGTCAAAATATAAGATTTGTTCCGTATTCATATATGCTCCATATCCATACTGAGTAAACAAGAGCTACTAGTAAACATTTTATAAATTTATTTAAAAAACTAAAAACTTGGCGATTTTAGTGGTCCTAAGACGACTTCGAAAATCGATGTTTCCACTAAAAAAATATCATAATTTTATGTTATAATTTTAGGCGTTCATTTTGCTTGAAGTAAGTTATGAGATAGTCTTATAATAAAAAATAAACAACTTTTAACTGCTCCAAAAATACGCTCAAGATTGAAGGTGATCCATTGATTATGTGAAATGTATCGCTTTAAAAAAACGGCTAAAACCATTTTATTTTTTTATTTCTAACGAGAGTTAATAATTTTTGAAACGATACCCCAAACGCCTAAACTTTTGTATAAGCATGCTGGTCATCTAACAAAATTATTAACATTATCAAAATATGAGTAATGCGCCCGAAAATGGCACTGACCCAAAAATTTTGTGAGCACAACTCCTTGAAAACCAATATTTTCCTAATTCTTATTTTTTCATATGCCCACAATCACTAGTTAGTCTTCTTTGGAATAAAAGTTTCTGCAATGATCAAAAAATATGTGAGGGTAATTTTTTGAAAAGTGTGCAAAATTAGGCACTAGATACGCTAAGTATTATGCGCTTAATGGTAATAGTTTTTATCGATGAAGCGTTCAGTTGGGATTTGACTCCGTATTATCTAGACCGCCGCTTTAAGGAAAAACTTCAGAGAATACAAACATGGCTGCCACAATGACCGACTTGGTCCCCTACACACGTTTTCAAGTGCACCAAGTGCTCTCGATTTGGAAAGTCTGTCTCTTTTTGCAAGAAAGCAAAGCCAGAACAAACAAGTGCGGCTTGGCTCAATGCTTCGTTCGTCAGATTTGTGCTTCTACCCAGACAACCAGTAATCGTAGAACATGTTGCATAAGATGATAAAGTGGAGGCCATATGCGTACATGCTTCCATTTAGGCGCATGTTAAATGTTACATCTTATTCAACATCTTATACGACCACTGGTTGACTGGGTATAGTTTGTTTGCAAAATTGCAATTTCCTGAGATTTCTTGATGTTTCACCATAACCAACTAAGCCACATAACAAGTAACGATTCTGCGGAATAGAAAACCAAACTGACTCCGAAGCCACACCGTCAACACTCTCTTTTCCCAACTTTAACCCTCTAACACCCAAATTTGATTTTGAACTGAATATCATTTTTCGTCGTCTTAAATCGATTTAAACATGTTTTGAAAGGTGATTTTTTTTAATTCTCGATTTTGTGAATTTCAGTTTTTGTTTTTTCTAATTTTTATTTTTGAACATCCCCACACTTTTATAGTTTTCCTGGAAGCCTATTTGGGAGACGGATTTTTTGAGACGAAAACATTTTGAGATTTTATGATTATTGTTGAAATATATTTATTTTATTTTTTTTCATTGAAAATTTTATTTTCCGTGTAATTTTAAGGAAAATCATTTTAAAGTGTATTCGATACCCTTAAACTATTTTACCACAGACAAACAGACGTATCACTTGGAACAAAATGCGATAAAAATCGTCGTCATAAAACATAATCGCCCAATACTAATTACGCTGTTGTTCGCAAACCCACTGAGTAGATGTCGGTAGTGAGCAAACGTCAAACAGGAGCAAAAACGATGCGAGCGCCATGAGCGAGCGATTTGCGAACTACGGAATATTTGAATAATTCGTTAAAAAGGGAAACGATGCGAAGTATGTAGAGTGAGACGTCTGTTATTTTACTATGTTAGAATGATTTGGGGAAACATTAAAATATGTCATTTGTAGCGAATCAATACAAAATAATCAAAAGCGTCTGAAAGGTGACTAAAACAACAATTTTTTAATGATTTTTAAAAAATGTAAATACGCTTTGAAAGACACCAAAAACCATTTCGAGATATGCAGAACAGTCCTAAGTATCAGCCAAAAATATACAAATTTTGATTATCCACGAAACAAAAATTACATAAATGCTCAAACTATACCCCGTCTAAAGGCGGGGATGGGTTGTAGGATTGTTCATTACCAAAAAATCACCTACCACTACGAAATCAGTTCATCTAATTTTAACGCCTAATTTAAAACTTTAGACCACTGTGCAACGACCAAAGCGAGAGCGCAAAATATTTGACCAATCAACCGAAAGTGGGAAAGAAGAACGCATCGGTTATCAGCTCGAGAGGTATACGTAGTTATCGGCGAGCTTCTGCTTGCTGCAGTTTAGTACAGGCAAGTCTACCGACCAGCCGGGACTAAGTTAAGTAGAAAAAGAAAAGATTTCGTTTTGTGCTCCATCCGGAACGGAACGGTACCAAAGATGTACCTGTGGAATTCCGCCACCTACGACAATTCGGCATTGTACCAGAAGGTGGGTACCCGCGGGAAACCTGTTATTGGAGTTCGAATCGAATCAGAAGCACGAAACCGTGCCAAGGATTGATGCAGTTGAGGCCTTCGTGGCGATGTGTCAATTACATATTTATCAGTGTTTGATAGCCATTTAAATTGATTCTCTATACGCTGAAATAAGGTATTCAATGTGGTGTTTCGGTTGTAGATAACATTGGATTCAAATATTTTGAATTTTTATTTACTCTTTTTAATTTTGTTGATTTAATTGATTAATTATCTGAATTCACGTCAATAATTCACACCTTAACATTTGATCTATTGGATTGCTAGTAGACGACGAACTCATCGACGAGTGTTCATGGAGTTTGACAAACAGTAAACACATTCTAGTATGATGACTGGTAATTCTCTAACTTTGTCCCAATACCCAAATCCAAAATACAAAATACATACGCTTGCAAATCAAAAGCCTCGTTCGCCGGATAATGGCGAAGAGTCTGCACATCTCTTGAAGTGACAAGCCAACAAGGCTTAAAAAATTAACCAAAAATTTACCAAAAAATATTGTTTTTCTAATTTCTTTCAATTTTTTATATAATTCTCCAAAGAATTCTCAAATAGTCATTATGAAGTTTTTTGTCAGTAATTTTCGCTCAAGCTGCCAAGAAATGATTAAGACAAAAGTTCAAATAACTCGTCACAAATATCGCAACCCGAGCAGGGAATGAGAACAAACAAATTGTTAACTAATTTTGTTATTAATAACAAAATGAAATCAAAACGAGTTCTCGTTTCATTTTTTTTTAAATTTAATATCTAATTGAGATATAATTTTGTTATCATTTCAAAAACTTGAACAAAGAGTGATTATTTCTCAAGTTATTTCCAATTGTATATTTGAAAACTGCACCATTCGCACTTTCGTATGGAAATAACGACGATTTCCACAATGCTCCAAATTTCTCACACTTTGATATAAATGAGTGAAAAGAATGTAATTATTATCTTCGCCATAGAATAGCTGAAAGTCTTTTACAAACTGTGGTAATCTTCTTTCGCATTTCTGAATCGTTTCAGTAGTTAAGTTTTTATTTAAGGTGAATATATAACGAAGCCACACCTCGAATTTTAAAAAGCACAAATCTGAAGAGCCTAGTATTGGTTTGCGCTGAAAAGTTGATCGTTTGGTCACCACCAGCAGGTCATCAATCGATCAACATTTCAGCGCAATCCGTTTTTTGATTCCTCAGATTAGTGCTCTTGAAAATTCGAGGTGTGGCTTCGTTATGTATTCACCTCAACAACTAGCTGTCCCGGCAAATGTCGTTCTGCCTGCCTACTGTGTTTTTGACTGCTATGTAGCTGTGTAGAAAAATGCTTCGAAAAATGGAATTTCAAGCTTTCTCGTTTTCGGTGCGGTCCCAGTCAATTTTCAATTATTTTTTTATTCAATTATTTTTTCGTACGAACACGTCGGAGCCCTGCACGAATGAAACACTGAAAGACTGGTGTAGATCCGTTGGCCCGTTTCCGAGCCTATTCATAACATACAAACGTCATTCCATTTTTATTTATATAGATAGAAATGCAGTAGATGAAAGCTGCATAAAATGATCTAAATACTTTCTATTTGGAATTCCTACCATACGCGGACAAAAATAATGTAGTAGAAACATTCTATCGTAACGTTAAAACGTTTTGACGCCTTTTTGGACAGATTTTTCATTGTAACTCTTCTCAGGTACTGGTATCTCACAGTGGTTTGTGTACTTGAGGTTGTGAACATCAAAAGGATAAATCTGAGGATACATTAGTATTTTTTTTATCATTTGTAGGATAATGTTGAAATTAGTGATTTATTTTATTTTTTATCAACTGTGTAGTGAACGCAGTGGACCTATGGACGAGACGCCACTGGTTTTCAATTAGGGGATTGTGGGGCAAGATGGCCACCCTAAGCTTAGGCGCCTTGGGAGCATATACTTTCAATGTTGTTTTATGTCTTTTCCATCTTCTTAACACATAAAAGCATTTTATTTTGCACTACGAATGCAAAATAAATTCATTTGTAAAATGCTACTTTCGACATAGATTTTATGCCATATGGGGCAAGATGGCCACCCCCTCGAGGCAAGACGGCCACAGAGCTATTTTTTTACATTTAGTTTGCTTCAATCCGTAAGCAACGTTCAATAAACCAAGGTCGAATCATCCGCAACGCTTTGCCTACAGAGGGTGTTGTGTTTGCTAACATTTTCTTTATGATAATGTTTGAAATAAAATTGATAGGAATTTCTTTGAAAATGTTCTATGATTTGGCCCATTGTTTAAAACAAACTTGTTTCTCTCGAAACGATTTATCTACGGATACATTACTACTCTTTTCTTGCATTATAATGTAATATATTGTATAACGTAACGAACCCTCTTATGGTGGTTTTAGCTATGATTTTCCAGCCCTGCGCCAAAATATTTAATGAAACCAATCACCGTTCAATACCAAATAACTTCAAAGATGTTCTGAGGTATCATCTCCATCGCAGTTAGTTTTAACTTCTCTAACTAATATGAAAATGCAATTTTCTGTGGTTTTGCAGTATTTCTAAACATCAAAAACAGTTTTGAGGCAGCTTTAGATTGGTTTTTAGATGGCGACATAGACCTTACCACAGGTGGCCATCTTGCCCCGAATAATTACGATACGTTTATCATTTTTTATATGACATAATTAATTTAAAACATTGAAATTTTATTGTCGAGGTTTAACAACAGTCACATATAGACACCATTAAAAATTAAAAATAAGTTTTAAAACGATGTTATTTCATTATTAATCCTTAAAATCAGATAACTTAATACTAGGGAACGTTCAAAAATTACGTCCAAGATTTGGGGGAGGGGGGGGGGGGGGGTCTAGAAAAGTGTGACAGTACGTGTATTAGGTATAGGAAAATAGCGTGACAGAGGGGGGAGGGAGGGGGGGTCTAGAAATTTGAATCTTCCCCTATAAGAAAACACTGTTTTTGAACACTCAAACTTTAAACACTATTTTATAGCAGATTTTCCAAACGAATAGTAACTTTTTCGCACATTATAAACATGAAGCATTGTTTATAATCACAACCCATGCAGAAAATATTTTTGTGTTGCGAAATAATGCTTAAAACACAGGGTGGCCATCTTGCCCCATATGGCCATCTTGCCCCACAAACCCCTAGTTCTCATTCCCTGCTCGGGAAGAAATACCCTGCCATTTAATTCATAACCCCTTCTCCTTGATCTGCCTTCTTCTTCTAGCCGCAAACGCCGATCAACTCGCTGGACGAGCAGGACAAACTGCTTAGCGATGCCATCACCGTGGTACGGGCACAGGCCTTCCAGATGAAGCGCTTCCTGGACAAGCAACGCCTGATGGAGGCCATGCGGTGTGCATCCACGATGCTAGGTGAACTCCGCACGTCGCTACTCTCGCCGAAGAGTTACTACGAGCTGTACATGGCCATTACGGACGAGCTGCGACACTTTGAACACTATCTGCTGGATGAGTTCCAAAAGGGCCGGAAGGTGCCGGATCTGTACGAGCATGTGCAGTACGCGGGAAATATCGTGCCGCGTTTGTATCTGCTGATTACGGTGGGATTGGTTTACATTAAGACCAATTCTTCGCTGAAGAGGAGTATCTTGAAGGTTTGTAGGCGATAGGGTGTCCTCAAACTCTGTCAGTTAAATAGGGGCCTTAAATTTTTACTCGAAATCTTTTTTTTTTCAACAGGATCTGGTGGAAATGTGCCGCGGAGTTCAGCATCCACTGCGTGGGCTGTTTCTCCGAAACTACCTGCTACAGTGCACCAGAAACATCCTTCCGGATGTCTTGAGCAACGGAGATGAACACGAAGGCACCGTCATCGATGCGATAGATTTCGTGCTAACGAACTTTGCTGAAATGAACAAGCTGTGGGTTCGAATCCAGCATCAAGGACACTCCAGCGAGCGGGCTCGACGGGAAAAGGAACGTGAAGAGTTGAAGATCCTGGTTGGAACGAATTTGGTTCGGCTGTCGCAGCTGGAATCGGCCACGTTGGAGATCTATCAACGGTTGATTTTGCCCGGAATTCTGGAACAAGTGGTCAGCTGCCGCGATGCCATCGCTCAGGAATACCTGATGGAATGCATCATCCAAGTATTTCCGGATGAGTTCCACCTACAGACACTGGATCCGTTCTTGAAATCGTGCGCCCAGCTCCAGTCCGGAGTAAACGTAAAGAACATCATCATTTCATTGATCGATCGGTTGGCTTTGTACAATCAAAGAAACGAAAACATCACGAAAACCACATCCGGAACGGAGGTCATCTCGGCCATTCCTGCGGATGTTCAGCTGTTTGAGGTTTTCAGTACACAGATCGCGTATATTGTACAGTTGAGAACCGATATGCCGCTGGAGGATACCGTTTCGTTGCAAGTGGCACTGGTCAGCCTTGCCCAGAAGGTCTATCCCGATCGGGTGGATTACGTCGACAAGGTGCTGGAGACTACGGCGCAAATCCTCGATCGGCTGAACATGACCAAGTATTGGTAACTCTCGGTGTGGCGTCAGGTGGTGATGATTGACGTGAATTTTGATTTTGTTTTTAGTTCACTGTTTTTTTTTTGGGTTATAAACTTTATTCAATATTATTTAGACATCTACGTCAATCACGCATGTGACGCCAATATAACAAGAATGAAAGCAGTTTCTAATCGCCCATATTTCCTTTCAGCATTTCGCATTCCCTCTCGGTAAACCAGGAATTGTCTCGGCTGCTTCGTCTCTGCGTGGACTTCTACAACAACATTTTGACGATCCTGCAGCTGCAGTACTTCACTCCCTTGCTGGAGAAATTCGATTACACATCTCGAAAAGCACTCTCACTTTACATAGTTATGAACATCTTGGAAAACGAAACTCTCATTCCGACGGCCGAGCACGTAGATAGTGTACTGGGAATGATTTCACCGCTGATCCGCGACCAGGACGATCAACCCGGCGACAAAGTGGACCCGGAGGACTTTGCCGAGGAGCAGGGAATCGTTGGCCGGTTTGTGCACCTGCTTCGATCGGACGATCCCGACACACAGTACAAGATCCTTACTGCCTCGCGGAAGCACTTCGGCCTCGGTGGACAGCAAAGGATACGGTACGTGCTGCCGCCGCTGGTGTTCCAAGCCTACCAGTTGGCCTACAAGTACAAATCGATTGCCGCCGAGGACGAAATGTGGGACAAAAAGTGCCAGAAGATATTGCAGTTCTGTCACAGCACGATTGCCGTCTTGGCGAAGTCGGAACTTCCGGAGTTGGCTCTTCGGTTGTACCTGCAGGGGGCGCTGTGCATTGGGCAGATCGCCTATTCCAATCACGAAACGGTGGCGTATGACTTCATGACACAGGTAATTGAGAGACCTTTTAATCAATGGTTAATCACGAGATACCATTTACTCATCAACTGTGTTTCGCGCGATTCATTTGTAGGCCTTCTCACTTTACGAGGATGAAATCTCCGACTCCAAGTCGCAGTTTGCCGCCATCACGCTGATCGTGTCCACCGTGGAACAGATGACATGCTTCTCGGAGGAAAATGCTGAACCCCTGCGTACCAACTGTGCCCTGGCTGCGTCGAAGTTGCTGAAGAAACCGGACCAGTGCCGAGCGGTCGTTACCTGTGCCAGCTTGTTCTGGAGTGGAAAGTGAGTAGAATCAATTAAAAAAAAACTCAATGCTTATATGCCATGTGGACAAAGTTGTGAATAAATACTTATTATCTCATCCTTTCAGACAAAACGGTCAAGAGCTTCGCGACGAGAAGCGTACCCTCGAATGCCTCAAGAAGGCAGCCAAGATTGCCTCCCAGTGTTTGGACGTCGGTGTCCAGGTGCAACTGTACGTGGAACTGTTGAACCACTACCTGTTCTACTATCAACGAGGGAATGCACAGATTACAATTTCCATGCTGAATCAGGTAAGATCTCTTCTTATTTCCACGCCTATCGAAGCTCATCGGCGTTATTTCATTTGCAGTTGATTGCCAAAATCAACGAGGAGCTCCCGAACCTGGAACCAACGGAGGAAACCAAACAGATCGAAATGCACTACCAAAACACGCTGGCCCACATCCGGAGTCGGATGGAGTCCAACGATAGTGGGTTGGAGGTCTCGTTCGCTGGTATTACGCTGAATTAGAAAGGTCTTCTTCACACGATGGCATCGTCAGTGGTGAGTCAGTTCTCATTTTTCAAACTCTCATTATTTGCGCTAGAATGAAAAGCGGATGAATTTAGATTTTTTGTCCAAGGCATTTACTTTTGCGGGATCAAAACGAACAAAAATGGATGGAAAATTTATTTGACGATTATTTACTGACGACAGCGTCCGAGACAAAGTCAAACTATATTAAACGTACGTACGTAGGAGAAAATTTTGTGTGAAAAAAAATCTGAGATATGATGAGAGAAAGAGAGCTACTACAACAACACTAACTTGATAAGACTTCTAGGAAATCAAAGTTAATTGAAGATAGTTGAGCATTGATTATGAATAATCTTTTAGAGGATTACATCTTTGAGTATCGAATATTATTAGGTTCTATATTGCATATATATTGATTGTAATGATTGTGTAATTAACAAACACAATGCATGGAAATGCATGAAAAATATAAACACCGTGTATTAAGTTACCAAGGTAGTACTTTTCTGGAAAGAAATTATTCCTTACCTCACTTCCCGGTCAGAGCAAGGGTCAGACTAAGGCCTGAGTGACCTCTGCTGTACATAGGAGTCGTCTCCATCCTACTCGGACTATGGCTGTGTGTCTCCAGTTCCGCATTTTGCGAAGGGTCCGCAGGTCGTCCTCCACTTGAACGATCCACCAAGCTCGCTGCGTACCACTTTTTTTTGTGGTGGTTGGTTCTCTCAGCAGTTGATGCAGATCGTGATTCATTCGCCTTTTCCAAGTCCCATCTTCTATTTGCACTCCGCCGTAGATGGTACGCAACACCTTGCGTTCCGTTGGTCCTTTGTACATGGAGTCCATGCTTCGTGCTCATAGAGGACTTCCGGTCTAATAAGCGTTTTGTAGATAGTTAACTTCGTGTTACGGCGAACTTCATTCGATCGTAGAGTTCTGCGGAGTCCAAAGTAAGCTCGATTTCCTGCCATAATGCGTCTCTGAGTTTCTCTGCTGGTGTCGTTGTCGGCGGTCACCAGTGAGCCCAAGTACACGAATTCAACAACCACCTCGATTTCATCACCGTCGATAGAAATTCGATTTGCCTGGCTTCATACTTTGATCGAATGTACGTTTCCGCCATCGTCTCAAATTTACGAGCAATAATATCAATATCATCAGCGAAACCAAGCAGCTGAATGGACTTCGCGAAAATCGTTCCACTTGTGTTTATCCCCGCTCTCCTTATTACACCCTCTAAAGCAATGTTGAACAGCAAGCATGAAAGATCATCCCCTTGCCGTAACCCTCTGCGAGATTCGAAGGGATTCGAGAGTGTCCCTAATACTCGAACTACGCACTGAATCGCTCGATCCATCGTCGTCTTGATCAATCGTATTAGTTTATCCGGGAATCCGTTGTCGTGCATAATCTGCCATAGCTGTTCTCGATCGATGAACAAGTTATGTGTGGACACGTTGTATTCGCGGCATTTCTGCAACACCTGGCTGATGGCGAACATCTGGTTCGACGTAGCGCGTTCATCCTGATATTGCCCCACGAACTCTCTTGCAATCGGTGATAGACGACGGCATAAAATTTGAGAGAGTATCTTGTAGGCAGCGCTCAGTAGTATGATCGCGCGGTAGTTCCCGCAATCCAACTTGTCGCCGATTTTGTAGATGGAACACGCGATACCTTCCATCCATTCCTCCGGTAATACTTCCTCCTCCCAAATTTTGGTAATGACCCAGTGTAGTGCTTCTCCACCGTATTTTAGAAGCTCCCTTGGTAGTTGTTCTGCTCCAGCGGCTTTGTTGTTTTTCAACCGGCTAACCTCCTCCTCAATCTCTTGGAGGTCAGGGGCCGGAAGTCTTCCGTCCTGTGCACATACTCCTAGATCTGTTACCACGCCACCTTCGCTACTTGCAACGTCGATGAGGTACTCATCGTAGTGCTGCCGCCACCTCTCGACCACCTCACGCTCGCTCGTGAGAATATTCCCGTGATTATCTCGGCACATGTCGGCTTGTGGCACAAATCCTCTGCGCGAGCGGTTCAGCTTCTCGTAGAACTTTCGTGTGTCCTTAGCGCGGTAAAGCTCTTCCATCGCTTCGCGATCTCGTTCTTCCTGCTGGCGCTTCTTCATCCGGAAGACTGAGTTCTGCCTGTTTCGCGCCTGTTTGTAACGTGCCTCATTCGCTCTCGTACGGTGTTGCAGCATTCTCGCCCATGCTGCATTCTTCTCGTTTTTCAACTGTTCACATTCGCCGTCGTACCAGTCGTTTCTGTGATTCGGAGTCGCGAAGCCTAGTGCTGTAGCCGAGGTACTACCTTAGGCGGATCGGATGTCCCTCCAGCCATCTTCAAGTGTAGCTGCGCCAAGCTGCTCTTCCGTTGGTAGGGCCACTGCTAACTGCTGCGCGTAGTCTTGAGCCACTTCTACGTTACGCAGCTGCTCGATGTTGAGCCGCGGCATTCGACTTCGACGCGTGGTGATAACTGTCGAAAGTTTTGAGCGCATGCATACAGCGACTAAGTAGTGATCCGAATCTGAATTCGCACTGCGGTATGTGCGGACATTGGTTATATCCGAGAAGAATTTACCGTCGATTAGAACGTGGTCGATTTGGTTTTCTGTTTGGTGGTCGGGTGATCTCCAGGTGGCTTTGTAGATACAGGGGATAGACAAAATGATCGGGACAGGCAAAATTTTCACTTTTCAAAAAATGTTCAATTAGCTGTAACTTTTCGAAAAGTGCACCAAATATTTTCAAATTTTTACTGTAAGTTCCTCAACTAGTTGTGTATCAGTGGACGAAATTTGGAAAAGATCGGACATTTCTTCACGAAGTTATGAAGATTTTTGAAAAAGGTCAAATTATCCGATAGCCAACTTTGAGCTGTTATATCTCCAGATTCAATGAACCGAATGCAATGAAATTTTGACCATTTATGACTTATATAATGAGCTATGAAAAACCATTGACTTAACTTAATATTCTTAACACGGAAGAAAATTATAACGATTAGATTATTTTTCTAATAAAACACCAAATTATCCAAAACATCAACATCGTTTCAAAATTCAAGATGCAAATTATAGTTCATTTAGTTTTCCTCTAATTGACTTATGTATAAGTACGTTTTGTAGGAAAGTAACAACATAACCGCCAATAAATTGAAAAAGTAATAGGATGCATATTAAAAATAAACCAATTTACTAAAAAATCGTGAAAAAATTTAAATCGCTATAACTTTTTCGCTTGTTAAAAATTTCAAGTTAAGTCAAATGTTTTCTAGAGTTCATTATATAAGTCATACAAGGTCAAAATTTCATTGCAATCGGTTCATTGAATCCGGAGATATAGCAGCTCAAAGTTGGCTATCGGATAACTTTATCTTTTTGAAAAATCTTTATAACTTCGTGAAGAATTGTCCGATCTTTTCCAAATTTTGTCCACTGATACACAACTAGTTGAAGAACTTACAGTAAAAATTTGAGAATATTTGATGCACTTTTCGAAAAGTTACAGCTAGTTGAAAATTTTTTGGAAAGTGAAAATTTTGCCTGTCCCGATCATTTTGTCTATCCCCTGTATCTTTGCGGGGGAAGAAGGTGCTTCGGACTACCATACCACGGGAGGCTGCAAAGTTTACGCATCGCTGGCCGTTATCATTCGATACGGCGTGCAGGCTGTTTCGCCCGATTACCGGTCTGTACATTTTCTCCCTTCCTACCTGCGCGTTCATGTTGCCGACAACGATTTTCACGTCACGCGACGAGCAACCATCGTATGTTTGCTCTAACTGCGCGTAGAACGCTTCTTTCTCGTCATCGGGTCTCCCTTCATGTGGGCAGTGGACGTTGATGATGCTGTAGTTGAAGAAACGGCCCCACGATGTCAAAGTTGCGGGGATGCAATTCGTCGTAGATAAACCATAACCAGTCGCATCCTGCGAAACCAAGCGACTTGCAATTCCATGTTCCAAGTTTTCAATCGTAGTCGCGAGGGTCTTTGCCAATTGTATCGAGTCGTATTTTCTCCTATGTTATTCGTAATGGGATTTTTTACGGGTGGCTTATTGGGCCTACGCCAACACTCCTGTCCAGCCGGAGGGCCATCGTGCCAGTTCTGTTTAGCGTCCCAACCAACACTGTGTTGACCATGCTAATGGGGCTATCACCTTGGATCTAGCTGGGCGTGGTGCAGCGTTTCTTACTCAGCCGCTGGATGCCAGAACAGACGCTGTTTGAGCTGCACCTCCTTGGTGAACAGACGCTCGGGTCGTAGCTCCTCAATCTAGCTGAAGTCGGAAGGAAAACACGACAACAGTGCCCAGACTGCACTACCAGCTAAGCACACACCTCTTAGCTGGCGGTCTTTGTCATCGCTTGACCCGTGGAAGCATGAGGTAGGAACTTAGGGTGGCCAGATGGTTTTATTCGATATCGGTAGAATTACTGAATAAAAATCGGTAGTTATCGGTAGGCTTGAAAAATAGCTTGAAACGCAGTTCTCAACAAAAACAGACATATCGAGTTGAAACAGAATCAACCTGATGAATCTTTGGGAACATAGATAACCATAGACTCTGGGGCATAGAACATAAAATTCAAATATCATGGGAAATATTGAATTAACATAGGTAAGTACTGAAATAATGCAGCTTATCAACACTGTATTCTACCATCTTCTTTCTAGAGATTATACCGTGGATGACTCCAGATTTTTACTGGGATTCTCTCAGGTATTCTTGCTAGTATTCCTTCAGGATTTCATGCTGAGTTTTTTTGAGATCTATTCTTCGAGAGGCTCTTGTTGGGGTTCCTCCAGGAATTCGTCCAACGATTCCTCCAAAGATTTAATCCAGCCATTCCTCGTGGAATTTCTCATGGAATTCTGTTTAATATTTTTCGAAGAATGCTTTTGAGATTCCTTCACGCATTTAAGTTAACTCCAGAAATTTCTGTGAAGTTTTCTGTATAAATTCTTACTGGGATATGTTAAGCATTTACTGTCGCAGTTACTACAGGAATTTCTCTAAAAATCCATTTGGGATTCCTTTTAGGATTGCTCCAGATATTCCTCCTGTGATTTCTTCAGGAATTCTCCAACGAGTTCATCTAAGGATTTTTCCGGAGATTCTTGCGTATATTTGTTTAGAGATTTCACTAAGGGTTCTTTTAGAAATAAATGTATCTAGAGATTCCTTCAGGGATTGCTCCAAGCATCTTTCCAAGAATGTCTCCAACAATTTCTCCTTATATGCCTCCAAGAACTCCGGGATTCCTCCAGGTATTTCTGCTGGGATTGATCTAGGGATTTCGGTATGGATTTTCCTTCTAAGATTTCGCCTGAAATTCCTTCTCTAAAATTTCTGCTGTAATTCTTCCTTTCGTGATTTGTTCAAGGATTCTTCCAGGAATTTCCTGAGCAGTTTTATCTAGCGATTCCTTTGAGAATATGTTATGGAATTTATCTAACAATAACTGCTGAGATTCTTCAAGCAATTTCTGCTCCTGAGATGCATCCATGGATTTTTTTCCACTGTTTACACATATTCACTGTTATCACATTTTTTTGTTAATATAATGAAGATTTGATTTGTTTTATTATTTAAACAATTATTTATTTATTTTTCATAATAACTTTAAAACTTGCCCAGAGAATCGATTTAAAATTTATTGGAAGAACTCATAAATAAATTTCTAGATAAATTCCTCAAGAATATAATGATGCCTTTCGAGATTCTTAAACGATTCCGTTGTACCGTAAACCGGGGTCAAATTGATCAGCGGGGTGAAATTTATCACTTGGGTACTACATTGTAATTACATACCAGGAACTTCTAAGCGTCGCAATGATTTCAAACTTCTTACTTTACCTAGTTCATAGATGTCTAGGGATGAGTTAATCTATTATTTTTTTTGAAAAATGTTAGTTTTGCCTTATTTTTTAAAAGAATTTGCAATGTATTTCTCACTTAGCTGAAATCATTGCTTCTAAACAATCGATTGCCACTACGACTTCCCGTAAATTTTTCGTTCTAACATTTTTGTGGAGCCTTGGTTGGAAAGTTATGAAGCTATTCTGAATATGAATAAGTTTAAAAAAAGTTCTTTTTTGACGAAAAAGTCATTTATTGTAACATAAATCACTAATTTCAAAGGAAATTGCCTACCTTTAGGCGTTAAGGGGGAAATTTCAAAATTTAATTTGAAATTTCAAGTGTCAAATCCACTAGTTGTAAGAGTTTTGACGCATTATTCGGGTTCAGAAGAGCAAAATTAAGTGGATAAGGAAATGTTTCTTTTTAACCGATGCTTAATTGTACACTGATCAATTTCGCCCCAAAGTTGCATCTCCATTTTTTTGATTTTTGAAGTAATTTAACTAAAAGTTTAAATTTGTTGATCAAAATTCTGTCACATGGTTTCATGAAGATCCACTGGGTACTGATTTTACAGAAATTCTTTTGGCAATATTTTGATTATCACTAATGTTATCCGCAAAATTTGTTTTAAAGCGATCAATTTGACCCCGGATTACGGTACTCCAAGAAATAACTATGTTATGCCATTGACAATTAGATAAGCATCACTTAAACTAATTTCAGGCTGGTTCATGACGTCAAAAGTTTTAAATTGCCTGTTGTTACTATCAGAAAATTTCATCTTTATCTTCAGAAAGTCCTCCTTATTCCAAGCAACAACAAATGTCGTTGTACTACCAGTTTGTCAGTAAATTTATCAAAATTCGGGGTAAAAACCCATTTTTTTTTTAAATTTTAATATGCAATGCCTTCTGCCAAGTTGCTAAACTCTGGTATTTTATGAACATTCCATGAATATTTTTTTTTACAAATTTAATAAGCATTCTGTAAAAAAAATCGCCACGCATTGCTTCCAACATTTGTTTAAACACAGGAGCAAAAGATTTTTCCAGGAAGTAAAAAAAACACTTTTGAATTGACCACAAATATTTACCAGAAATATCATCAGAAATTCATTTAGCATTTATTTAAGATGCCATTCCTCCAGGGCAAGAGTGTTCTTTAGGGCTTTCAGTTTTAGTAAACATTAGGGATTTCTCCTTTAATTGTTCTTCAATAAATTTATACAAATAATTTTACACAAAATATTCCAAAACGATTCTCCAAAACTTCTACAAGTGCCTCATTAAATATTTTATCAAAAATAATTCCACCGAACTCTTAAAAAAGTGGCGTAGCTTGCTTTTATTAATTGGTAAAGTAAAACAATTCCGGAAGGAATCCCTCTGGGTATTTTCGGAGGAATCTCTGGAGATATTCCAGGAAGAACTCTCCTGAAGCATTTTTGGAAGTATTTCTAGAATATTACCTGGAGAAATTCCTGTGGGAGGCTCTAGAGAAATTCATTTAGGATTACTTGGGAAATTTCCCTAAAATTCTTTATCAGTATTTCAGGAGCAAAATTGCTTGAGGAATATTAGTATATATTACTAGATGAATTCCTAGCTGAATTTCAGGAGAAACCCAGAGATAAAACTTCTGGAGACAATTCTGTAAGAATCCTTGAATAAATCACAGGAGGAAGATTTATAGCAGACATTTTTGAATTGTAATTTCTGGCGGAATCCTAGAAGAAAGATCCCTACAGATATTCCTAGACCAATCCCAGGAGGAACACCTGGAGGAATCCCTGGAATTGCTAGAGCAATATAAGTAAAAAAATCCCGCAATCTAGGAAAAATGCTTGGAGCAATCCCAGAGATTACTGGACAAAACTCAAGATACATTTCTTGATGAATCCCTGTTGAAATCTCATAAAGATTCTCAGAAGGAATATCTACAAGAATCTGCAAGAAACTAAGATGAACTCCTGGAAGAATTCCTGAATCACAGGAGGAATTTCTGGAGAAATACTAACTTAAATCCCAGCACGGATTCTTACAGGAATTTCTGTAGTAATCACAACAGTAAATTATTGAAAAATTCCATCACGAATTCAAACATGTATCTTCATATAAATTCCTAAAAAAAATGGCAAGCTCTTTTAATTTAAAAGTTATTGTATCTGATTTAAAAAATGCATGCCAACTTTGATTCCAAACTTCAATTTTTTTTTAAGATTTTTTAACATTGTTGATTCAGGATGGAAAATCGGTAGTTTTCGGTAGGAAATTTGAAAAATCGGTAGTTTCAGGGCTGGCGTCTGTGAATCGGTAGGCGTGTCGAAAATCGGTAGGACTACCGAGAAATCGGTAGGTCTGGCCACCCTGCTTGTGACGACCAGAGCTATGTCGGACGCTCTTCTTATCAACTCACGGTTTTGCAGTCCAAAGAAAGCTTTGAGAAATTATTCCCCGTTGTATATTAAGGGCATAGGTGTGCGGCTTGTGACATTCGCTGCTGTTAGGGCAATCAACTATAATTTCGCACGCAAGAATATCCGAAAATACACCTAGCGACATTCGAGTTGGACACATGCTTCCATGTACACCATGTGCTGGTCAACGGTTGACATTTGTCGGACGCCATAGATGTGAGGTTTTACTACAGGGATCCGAACATTGACTCGCATCATTGTCTAGTAGTTGCAAAAATTCAGGCGCCATTATCTAGCTTCACGAATTCAAGAAACTACTGAACCGTGCGAAACTATCCAACGCTTGTCAGTCAAAGGGGTTCCTGCTCAGTACCATCAGAAGCTAGACGAGAGGTTATCTGGCGATGTCTATAATTAATGGGAATTTAAGGTGAAGGCTGCTAGAGATCATAACCAAAAGCCTTGTACTCGCACGACCCACCCACCTAGCCACCCACTCAATCAAAACAAATTGAACGTCGCATAGTGTTGTGTAACTTGGTCAAAGAAACGAATAAAATAGTTTTGCCGATCTGAACCGTGTGGACTTTAAGTAGTATTCGGTTCACACATTTGACTGTTAGCATATATATGAAGGATTTTTTGGTTCATTGGCACATTTTCTTCTAAAAACCAATCAGATACAATCTTTTTGCACAATATTGTTGATATTTATCCCACTGTGCGCTGCTTTATTTACGTTTTTTGACAATATTCTCTCCTCTCCTCTCTCTCACTTTTTCTCTCAAACCATAACAACCTACCGTGGTATGGAGTGGCATAATTTGTCACAATTACAACTCATAAACAGCATAAAATAGTTCTTCAATATATAAATAGATATCGAAATAGAAATATTAAATTCAATATAATTGTTATGATTGGAACAGACACAACTTTGTTTCACGGAAAATTTGAACAGCGATTTGGACAAGTCCACCCAACAGTACACAATATCACTCAGTTCAACGGTAGGCTTTTCAGTTGTAAATAACCGCGATTGAAATTGCATCACTTTTTCGACCAAAAAAGTGGAAAACTCGAAGTTTTTCGACAGTTTCCCACAATCGATCAACTTTTCACCGTGCTTGGTAGTGTATAAAAAAACAAAACAGTGATATGGAAAAAATTAGCGACATGCTCGTCGGGAAAAAGTTGAGGTGAGTGGAGAAAATTAGCACGAATTAGTGAAAATGCAGTGGATAATTGTAAGCAGTTTCTCCCAAAGTACCCGAAATTTATTCACCTAGCACGAGTAGCAACCGCAATGCATTTAAGCAGGTAAGATTGCATTTTTTTAATCAATTTGTTAGTCAATCTCCTTGCTCACCTAAATTTGTGGCGAGGGGAGAGAGGGGCAAGAGAGTGTGTGACTACCATACTGGCTGCCATATTTGAACGTCTGTAACTATGTCCTTAACCATGAAACAGTAGCTGGAAAAATCTACCAGCCCCCCCTCCAGAACTTTATATATAGAAATTGAAAATAAAATCTGATAACCTCTGCCTGAACGACAAACAACAGAAAGCAAATTTATACCAACTACCTTTTATAAGTGAACGTAACACGATGAAATTGAAAATTATACCATTATATTCTTAAGAAGCACTACTTTCTCTTCAGCAGTCACGCTGTTGTATTTTGTTCATTACGTTGATAAAACCTCGCCTATTCTAAACAAATCAGCGTAGTGCAGGTAGCGCTGACAAATTTCAGGAAGATTAAGGATTGTTCATTACTCTTGCATTGTTTCTTCTTGAGTTTATAATATTTTTCTTTTGTTAATATCCACAAAATAATCGTAACAATCATAGCTGATTTTTTTTTGTAAACTACAAACTCATTTTAGGACTAACCCAGAATTTTCTTCATGATTTCCTCTAGTAGAACACAAAGGAAACTCGGCCGTTGATATTTTTTTCAAGTCTACATAAGGTCTTTTTTGACTAACACAGCGCAACATTTTTTTGTCTCAAGAGCAAACTTATGTGTCAGATTTTGGGTCACTGAATCCGAATCTGGGCTCAGATTTTCTCCAGCACGTCACAACTTTGAGCTGTACCTCAATTTATAGGGCAAAATATGCGATTTTGGGCTTTTTTGACTGCAAGCCATTAAGCTTGGAAATATTTTTTAAGCAATGAAAAGGTAAAGTGGTCAATTAACATCTAAACTAACGACTCATGCAAAATATTTCGTTTTATCAAATCAAATTTGATAGATTTAAGTATTATCTATCTGTCTAGACTATAGGTTTTTACACAAGTGTCTGATCACCTTGCGGTCGTCGGCAAAGTTTTTCGGCATATCCTACACTCTAAAAAGTTTTCACGTCCGATTTACGTGAAATATCAAGTAGCTCATCCTTATCTTTAAAACTTCCAAAGTTACGTGGAGTTAGTCATTTTCACTCGATAACCACGTCGTGTTATGTTTAAAGCAAATAATAGTGAATAATTTTACGCAGTTGTGACTTTTTCTATGTTCAATAATTTCAGAGCTGGAATATGTCTCGCGACGGTAGCGGAGGTCCAACAGAGGAGTTCAACAAGTGTTGGAAACGGTTGGACTTCAAAGATTTTGCTTCAGCATCCTTGGGTTTATTTGAAACTCTGCACTTTTAGAGGATCAGAGGATCCGAAACGTATGTAGATATGTAAGTGTAAATTTATTAAGTGCTCTAAAATAAATGACTGCTAAAGATTTTTCTGTAATTGTTACATATTAGTACCTGCTTGTAGCGTATTTGAGGAAGCAAGATTTCAAATCCCTATAAAATGCAATGATATATTGATTCTACGGCAGGGTACAATTTATGTATTTTCATTGCATTTTGTAAGGATTCAAATCTCTTGCCTCTTTAAATACGTTGCAAGCTGGCGAGACTGCTTTATTTTCATTCAAAAATCATGCATAAATCACGTGAAATTCATGTAGCGCTAATCCATGTTTTCACGTAAAAGTTACCTGAAACTCCAGTGGCACTCACCCACATTTCACGTAAACGATACGTAAAACGCGAGTCAAATTTACCTGACTCATCACGTCGATTCGCGAAGTTCTAATTTGTCCAGCTACCTGACATTCCGGTGAAGATGACGTGAAAAATATGGTGGACGAAAACTACCTATCTTTTCACGTAAATCGGACGTGAAAATTCTTCAGAGTGTAGTCTATAATTTTATGTATTGTATACGATTACAATTCCAGAAGAAATTCCTGGAGGAATTCCTGAATTTACCTGGGGTAATTCCTGGAGGAATTCTTGAAGGAATTCCTGGAGGAGTCCCCGGAGAAATGCCAGGAGGAATACCTGGTATAATTCCTGGTTAGATTCCAATTGAAGAAATCCCTGGAGAATATCCTGGACGATTCCGGAAGAAATCCTTGAAGAAATTTCTAGATTAGTCTCACGAGGAATTCATGCAGAAATGGAGAAATTCTTGGAATAATCAACTCCGGTAGGAATTCCTGGGAAAATATCTGAAGAAATCCGTGGAGGATTTCCTGGAGAAATTGCGGTAATGGACTTCCTGGATCAATTCCTGGAGGAATTTCTAGGGGAATTTCTGGGGTTATCCTGGAGGAATGCCTGGAGGAATCCCTAAAGAAATCCCTGGAGGTGCTCCTGGTGGAATGCCTTGGAGGTATTTCTAAAAGAATTCCTGGAGAGATAACTATTGCAATCCCTAGAGATTCCCTAGAGGAATTCCAGAAGGAAAGCCTGGAGAAATTCCTGAAAGCATGCCTGTAGGAGTCTCTAGAGAATTTCCTTAAGAAACCTCTAGAGGGATTCCTGGAGGACTCCCTGCATAAATTCCATGAGGAATCCCTGGAGGAATTTCTGGAGAATTTCCTCCAAGAATCACTGGAGCACTTTCAGAAAGAATCTCTGGCGGAATTCCTGAAGGAATCCCTGAAAGAATTCCTGGAGGGATCCCTGGAAAAATCTCTAGAGGAATCCCTTGAGGATTTCCTAGAGTAATCGTTAGAGGAATCTCTAGAGAAATTTTCAGAGGAATTCCTGGACGAATGCCTGTAGGAATTTTTAGAGGAATCCATGTAGGAATTCTCAGAGGAATCCTAGAAGAATTTCTTGAGGAATTTCTGGAGGTATCTCTTGAGGAATTCCTGGAGGAATCCAAGAAATAATTCTAGAAGAAATACAAAATTCAATTTTTGAGGGTATTTCCGGGAGGAGTAAGAAATCTCAGGGCAAGTACTGAAGAAATCGCTGCAATTCCTGAGGAAATACTGAAATCCTGGATTTATTCCTGGAGGAGTTTCTGAAGAAATTCCAAGAAGAGTTCTTGCAGGCATTTTTAAAATAATCCCAAAAGTTGTTCCTGAAAGAATAACTTAAGGAATTCCTGAGTGAATCCCTGAAGGAATTCTTGGAGGAACTTCTGAAGAAACCCCCTTTAGGAATCCCAGAAGCAATCCCATGAGGATTTCCTTAGGGAATCTCAGGAGAGCTTTTCTATGCGAATTCCTGGAAGAATTTGTGTAGGAATCCCTGGAAAACATCTAAAGAAATTCATATCTGCAGTAATTTATGGGGAATTACTGAAGGAATATGTATATGGGCTCCTGAAGATTTTTTTGTACAAATTTTTCAAGCAATTCCAGGATTAATTTTAAATAATCTCTATCAAAATTTGCTAAAAGAATTTCTGGAATTTATTCCTGTAGAAATACTTCAAATTATACCAGATCAAACTATTGGAGCAATCTCTAGCGGAATTCTGGAAGGAATATACGAAATACCCTAAATGATTTCTGAGAAATTCCTGAGGAAACCTCGAAAAAAGCACTGGAACAATCACTGAAGGAACCTCTAAAGATATCTTAGGACAAATGCTCAAAAACAAGTCTGGATGAATCCCTAAATGCATTCTTGAAGGAATCTCTGAAGGAATCCATGATGGATTTGGAAAAAAACCTGAATGAATTTTTCATACACATATAGTTTACGGAACTAGGAGCAAATCTTGGAACAAATCTAAAAAGTCATTTTGATTCCTCAAAACTGCAATTCCGATTTTTATATTCACATATCGGGCGACATCCCGGTTGTTCGGGCTCGTTCCGAAGTTGACCATCAATATTAACTTCTTTTCCTGATCAGCCTAGATAGCTGTGTAGTAGCGGTTGCCTCAACTGGCTAAGAATAACACTACGGATCGCCTGATCCAGCGGTAAGAGTCCACTAAACAGGTGACCCCTTATTCATGGTGTTATGCGGCTCTATGCTTACCGTGCCAAGGAATGAATGGTTAGTCAATGGCATGTGTCAGATGAGGAGTCTCCATTTGACCTTCTTTGCACTTTTGAGTGTTCATTCGCAAACTTTGTGTATTCAGGCGTCCCTGCTCAACAAACTAGGGAACCTGTACTAATTGGTTGCGACCACATTTTATGGATAACTCGCTTCCATTGCTTTTCCAAGAGAGTTTCATTGGGGTTTTGTTACTAGAATGCCCTGCATTGTGGTATACCATAACTATTGCTTTGAAAGAAGCTTGTCGTGCTGCGGTCTGTGCGGACCGCGCGGGTATTCCTAAATGACACTCTGATCTGTTCAAGTTCAAAATACAGGGGATAGACAAAATGATCGGGACAGGCAAAATTTTAATTTTTCAAAAGATTTTCAACTAGCTATAACTTTTCGAAAAATGCATCAAATTTTAACTGTAAGTTCATCAACTAGTTGTGTATTGGTGGTCCAAATTTGAGGAAGATCAAGCTATTTTCCACGAAGTTATAAAGATTCTTGAAAAAGGTAAAACTATCCGATAGCCAACTTTGAGCTATCTCCGGATTTAATGAACCGATTGCAATGAAATTTTGACCATTCATGACTTATAAAATGAACTCTGGAAAACATTTGACTTAACTTGAAATTTGAAACAAGAGAAAAAGTTATAGCGATTTTTTTTTCACGATTTTTAGCAAATTCGTCTATTTTTAATATGGTAAATTTCTAGGCGGCTATGTTGTTACTTTCCTTCAAAACACATTTATATATAAGTCAATTAGAGGGAAATTAAATGAACTTAGGGGCCCAGAATCAAAGGGGTGTAAGTGACCATTTTGTCGATTTTGAGCTGAGCATATCAAAAAATTCTTCAGATTTCAAGTTTTCAGGAACTTTTTCAAGATTATTTTTACGATGTTTGGAAAAATTACAATAAATCAGAGAAAATTGGGTTGATTTTGAAACTCCATACATTTTGTATGGGATGAAAAATTAGTCAAAAAGTTTAAACCTCATTTACTCGAAAGTGGGGTTTTGTCACTTACACCCCTTTGCTTCTAACCCCCTCAACCATAATTTGCATCTTGAATTTTTAAAAGATGTTGAATAATTTGGCGTTTTATTAAAAAAATAATCTAATCGTTATTATTTTCTTCCGTGTTAAGAATTTTAAGTTAAGTCAACAGTTTTTCATAGCTCATTATATAAGTCATAAATAGTCAAAATTTCATTGCATTCGGTTCATTAAATCCGGAGATATAACAGCTCAAAGTTGGCTATCGGATAATTTTACCTTTTTCAAGAATCTTTATAACTTCGTAAAGAATAGTCCGAACTTTCCCATATTTGGACCACTGATACACAACTAGTTGATGAACTTACAGTAAACATATTTGATGCACTTTTTGAAATGTTACAGCTAGTTGAACATTTTTTGAAAAGTGAAAATTTTGCCTGTTTCGATCATTTTGTCTATCTCCTGTATCTTTGGATAAACCAGTCTTTTATATAGCTAGTTCTGCCCCGAGGATTGTAGCTATAGAATCGATTTAAAGGGCACTAAAAAGCTCTGCTTACTTCAAATCTGCAGGAGAAAATGGGGTTTTATCCTATTTTTCTCCAGAGGGATTTGAGTATTTCAAACATGTTTTGAACTAGGGTAGAATTAGTTACACACATTAGTTAAAATACACAAAAATAAAAACAAAAAAAATGTTTTGAACTCTTGTTTTCTATTGGGTATTTTCATGGCGTGAAATTACTCCATAGTTATATCCCGAAAGGATGCGTGCGTTGTATGAAGAATGAATGAGTTCCAGATTTATCTGGTTACCTCGTTCTTTCTAAAATGCTTGAAACGCATTGTCGATTATCACACTTTGATGTTCGTCTGGCTAATATGCCTATTCATGTGAACTCACATGCCTCCCAATTTGAGATGTCCACAGTGACTCTTTTACACAAAGTTGTATAAATTTTCAAGAAATCACTCGCTTAAACGTAGTTTTTGCTTGGGTGATTTCTTGAATATTGAGGATGCTTTCGATGACATGCCTTTCAATGTCATATTGAAAGTCGCATGACGTCACAAGCAACCTCCAATGAGCTATAGGCTCTCTTTACGCGTACGCGTTTTACAGTGTCCTTTTCACTGATTAAACCCGTCCAGGGCACTGATTAAACCCGTTGTGATATGGGCTATGAGCTCTCGTTGCGCTTATGCATTCATTCCCTCTTCTAGGGCACCCCTTCCTATTTCACCACCTTTCCCTTTCCTAATTCCCATCCCTTGTCCCATTCTACCTCAGGTAAATGATGAAATAGGCTTATGTGTATGGCGATGGCACAAATGTCCCAAATGGAGGATGACGTGCCTCTGGAGCCGGCCTTCTGATACCTGATGATGGAATCACTGCAGCAAGCTTTGGAAAAAAAAACCTGAATGATTTGTTCATACTCATATAGTTTACGGAACTAGGAACAAGTCTTGGAACAAATCTAACAAGTCATTTCGATTCCTCAAAACTGCAATGCCGATTTTCATATTCACATATCGGGCGACCATGCCGCTTAAAAGTCATCTCAAGTCAGCCCCCTCCCCCTGGGCCCTCTTCAGAAAAAAAATCCTAGCCACGACAATAGCAAACGTGAGTCGTTCTGTATAAAACGCTGATTCTTTCGATGATCATCTACGGTTGTATAAAATACGACAGACTTCAGAGGACTGGTCCCGGAGTGCGAATGTCGAAATATTTGGCAGTATTCAACAAGGAATCAGATAGAGGTCGGCAATGGGGCACGTTCGGTGTAGTACTAGATTTGCAGTAATGAGCTGAATTTTAGTATGGTGAGGAGGTCAATTCTCCGTTTCTGCAATGAAATAGTGCAAAAAGCGTGGGTATTATGATTCCTTGCCTAATTTCATGCTGTTTGAGCAAAACTTTGGATAACTATGTTGTTTATGTTGCAAGAAATGGAGAAAACAACAACACTGTTACCCAAAGTTTTGCTCAAACAGCATCAAATTAGGCAAGGAATCATAATACCCACGCTTTTTGCACCATTTCATTGCATAAACGGAGAATTGACCTTCTCACCATACTAAAATTCAGCTCATTACTACAAATCTAGTACTTCATCGATCTGTCCTATTACCAGTATGTAGTGATCAAGGTGATGGATAAGGTCCTCATGTTGCAAACCTGGCTGAAATGGAAAAAAAGCATTACCGATTTTTCCTGCTGTTGTCTCACGATCAAAACATTACAATCGCACCCTGTAATGTGCTACGTGTTTCTACGTGAAGGATTTGTCATCAATTAACTGTGAAATCAAACAACCAGTAGTTTTAAATTGAATTCTTTTGATTTTAATTAAATAGCTTCTCTTTCTCCGCGAATACTGTTTCCGTTATTGCATTTCGACATTATAATCCATTCTTGTTCGAGCGTCGTGCATACCCGAATTGTAACTCCCATTATTTTTTTTTGTTCGATAAACCCCATATCATTAGTCAATTTCTACCACCTCCCGCCACCATTTGTCGATTTCTGTGTTCCGGTTCTGGTGATTTTTTATTTTATTTTATTTCATCTGTACAAGTTTCTCTCTCTCGTAAAACTCGAGTACGACGCGCGATAGGGGAATTATAAATCGATTTAGTGTGTATAATAAATGGATTTATTTTTTTTTCCTGTTAATGATTCTCTGTTTCTGCACGATTACTCTTAAACTGTTTAATTATGCAATGTAATGTATGTGCGATTATTACAGCTGGACCCAAAAATGTTTGTTTCTTCACCTCTTCGTCAGTTTTCTTCTTTATTGATTTTACTCTACAAATGTACATTTAAATGTTTTTGAAAGTGGAAAAGGGATGATCTTGGATACACAATTACCATTCACGGAAAGTTTATTCAAGTGTGCTGCTCTTGCTTCATTGTCGTGTTGTGTGTCCCAATCTGTAAATGTGGCCGGTTGTCTTTCGTTAGATTTATGTCGCATCGGCAGACGACTAGGCCACATCAACCAGAAATTTAGGTTTTGAAAATTGAGGCTCACCATACTTTCTTAGTCAGCTTGTGGCACTGTTAAATTACCATCAAAATTTCAAAAAAATTAGAATTTAATGCGCATATGAACATTGAAATGTAATCGGTTCTATTTCAGTAGGATCGAAGAGCAATAAAGACTAAAAAAACATCAGCCTCAGCAAACCCATGCTAACTAACACCTTTGTATAAAAAGAGATGAACCAGCCAATGGCTGAAAACTTGTAATAACAATATAAAACTTACTAAAATGAGCTCCCGATTTTAGAGCAAGATTATGAAACAAAGTCAGAGCAGATTTCAGTTTTAAGTTTTTTCAAACACAATGCATTGAAATGGTCAACAGAACGTGTTTTCAGTTAAAAATTACCTGTTTCCAACTTTGAGTAAAAACTTGATTAATACTAATTGAAACCGTTTTAAAACTTTTATATATTGTTATTGTATCATTTCACTTTCGGTAATCGTACTTTAACTGACTCTACTTCGACTGATCCGACTAAGACTTAGTAGAAAGTATAGGAAGCTGGTCGGCCCTTTTGATTACATTTCAGTTTTGATTTATTCGTCCAAAACTGACTTCCGAAAAAAATAGTGCCTTCTAATGTGCAACACGGGAAAGACAAAGATGAACATCTGGGAATGATATACACGTACACTTCACGGACGATAGGAACACAACAGCTTAAGTGTGGAATACGGTTTCAACAATTCATAAAACATCAGCAACGTTTGAAGAAGTGTACGGACAGTACCCCTAAGGACCTAACAAGAAAACAGGGTTTCATCAATCTCTCGCTACATGGTCTATTCTACACGAATCAAGTAGTTGCCCAGCCACCGCTCTCGGGCGGCGTCAACAAATTTGATTCCGTATCTCTCATTTACACGTTTTCTTCCGTTTTTTTTCTTGAATTTTTAGTAATGATTCATTTCTCTACTTGCTGATGATGACGACTGAGTTTACAGTGTTGTTTGAACGTTTTCGCTACTCTGTTTCCACTAAGTCGATTCTATCACCCTTTGTCTGGTTTTGTTCCATGTAAAAAATCTACAAACTTCACATCGTAATGGATCTATCAATATATACTTCAAGGCAGGACTGGACTAGGAAATGTTTTCTGTGTTATTTTTATTCGTTTTTGATGATGTTCTCGTTTTTTAGTAACGTTTGTTAGTTGTTTAAATAGTTGTTGTATATAATTGGATTAAATGCTTCATTTTTAATAATTATGGGAAAGGTTGGTCGATTTAATAAGAAAAGGCTGTAAACTTAGGTTTCATTCAAGGTAGTATGCATGATTATTTATAGGACTTAAATATGGTGGTGTATCTTCATATAAATCTACCTTTTTTGCTCTGATGCAGTAATTTGGTGGGAAGTTGACCACTTTTTATCTATTCCTTCCAATAAAATCCGGCACAATATATATGATTCCAAACAAATAGTTTTAAAACATGTACTGAAGGGACTTGCATCAATTACCGCAACCGAAATTTTTACGAGAAACTGATTTTTTTTTTTAATAATGTTCAAATTTGCCAAATTTGAAAACTTTGAATCCGGGGTGAAGTTGTTCATCCAATGACAAAATATTTGGAAAATCAGAAAATCTATGACAAGGTTTTCAAATTCTTTCAGCTGATGTAATTCATATGTAAATAATGAAATAAAGGTCAGTAAATCACGGAATGACCCACATTAAACGCCTGAAGGTAGGTAATTTCTTTGAAAATCGTCTGACTCGCAAAAAATGCTTTTCCTAATAAAATTTATATCTATGTTAACATAAATTTTGACTCAACGCTGAGCTTGATATGGTGAGTTGAATCTGAGTTGAGTCCTCATCTGGTATACAAAGCGGTGATGGGAGGCGTTGTTTAGAAAGACAGTTGTGTAAAAAATGCGGAAAAATGTTTATCTAAAAACTCAACTTGTGCCAAAAAACTATCATAAAATCTTCCGTGTGGGAGGTAGTAAGAAACCCTATGCCCAAAAAAAGGTAATGAAATATCCTGGGTCAACCGGAGATCGCGGTCTTGTTGAATAGTTCCGCGTTTACTGGTTCGGCTAGCTTCGGCTATATGAACTCAACTATTCTTAGAAGAGTTTCTGGACGAATCCTGGAGGGATGCCTAAAGAAATTCTTGGAAAAATTATATTTCTGACGGAATTTTTGTAAGAGTTTCTGGAGTAATCCTTGAAAGAAATTCTAAACAAATCTTAGAAGGAATTTTCGGAGAAATCCTTGAAAGATTCTTGGAGGAATTCTTGGAGGAACTGTTGGAAGAACTCTTGGAATATTTTTTGAAGGATTCCTTGTAAGAATTCCTGAACGAATTCTTGGAAAATTCCTGGAAGAAACCTTGGAAAAGTTGCTGGAGTAATCCATGAAAGAATTTCTGAGCTGGGGTAATCCTTGGAAGAATTCCTGAGGCAATTCTTGGAAGAACTTTTGAAAGAAACTTTTGAAGAATTTTTGGAGCATTCATTGAAACAAATCCTGGAAGGGACCATACTCCTGGAGGATTTCCACTAGCAACATATGAAGAAATTCCAGTATGAGCTTCCGGAGTTATTCCAAAATTGTCTGCAGGAATTGCACAAAGAACTTTCGAAGGAATCCCTGCAGAAATTCCTGGAGCAATCCCAAAAAGAATTCAGGGAGAAATCTCAGAAAGAACTATTTGAAGAATCACTGATGTTACGCTGAGAGGAATCTAGAATCTCTCTTGCAGGAATTCCAAAAAGAACTTTACTCTAGATGATTTTTTTTAATGAGTTGAAATGAAGAATTACTGGGAAAAAGAGAATTACTAGCAGAAGAACCCCCAATCGTCCAAATCGTAAAACAGAAATCTTTGGAAGAATTTCTAGAGTAATCCTCCGAAAAACTTGAAAATTTTTCAGAAGGGATCCTTGGAAGAATTAATGCACATAATTTCTACAGTAATCCCAACACCGCTAGCCATCATGGTTTCCCATAGCGGAAATCATCATGGTTACAGGTCGCAAGCCCTGGTAAAGTGTGGAACGTTTTGATGGCTGTGATCCCTGACCATCATGTAATCAAAATCCCAGGGATACTCAAGTGGCCATACTGTTGGGTTGTGGGGGTTGCGTGTGTGGGGTGCATTGCTATGGATCGTTTAGGACTGAGTAGGAGCGAGGAATGGATGTACGATTGCTTAATTGCGATTATACCTACTGGTATAGTCGTGGTTCAACAGTGGTGGCGCCACTTTTCGCTTGTGTTCGGCCTAAGTGGTTTGTTTAGGCGGTGCGGGTAGGTCTGTATGTACTTCGTACGTGCACTGGTGCAGTGCGTACGGCTTCAGCATTGTGGTTACTTGGGTAGTGTAGGATAATTGGGTTTGGTACTGAGGGGGTCGTCATTGATTCTGCCGACACCATTGAGTGCTCATTGTTGGCGGCTGTGTTGGTGACGATTTCTTCAGCTTTATAATCTCATTTATACCACGCACAAACTTTGGGAAGAGGGACTGCTTTGTAATGCAAGAGAGGGATTTAAACTCTGCGTTACGGGTTGGGTGAGGTCATGCAGATAGAAGCAACCCAGGTGACCGTGCGGCTCGGGTCGTGATGGATGCATGAGTGCAGTGTGTGTGTGGGGGGTGCGCTACCCTGTGGGTGCAGTTGAGTCCGGGTTGGAGTGGAAAGAGACCCTTCTCTACCCTAGATCGGTTTCGGTTGTACGGGCGGAGTAGTGTGTCTTATTTGTGACGTGTTGTGCGTGATTTACGGCCTTAGCTGCGTGGTTACTTGGGAAGTATTGTCCTCTGCAATCTAGATTTTGGTTTTAAGGTGAAGCTATAGCTGGGCTGTGCCTCGGATTTGTTGGGCGCAGGTCGAGAGAGCTGGTGGCGGTTTGTGCTGGAGGGTTTGCTCGATTGGTTATTCACTGGTGGTGGCCAGTCGATCGACTGTTCGCGCAGCCTGTCATTTGGTTCTTGGGGTTTGTGCTCTCAAAGTTCGGAGCGTTGCTTCATTGTGTCTTCGCTTTAATACTAATATTTCTTGTTTGATTTAACTGACTGTTTACAGGCGTTTCATTCTATTTCATAGATTGCCAAATTTAAGGGTAATGGTTCAATAGGGTGTTAGCAATCAGAGTGGATTAGAACGAGTTGGCGTCTACAATACACCAACACTAACACACACACACTCCAATACTTACACGCACACATGCACCTACAATTAGCTGTAAAAGACCAGTGGGCGGGACAATGGTGCCTACCCAACAGTTGTAGGTGGGGTGTTTGGCTTAGCTACATGACTTGGTCCGGCAAGCCCATAAACATCAATTGGTAGACGTATTGCCTAGTGAAAAGACAACGCAGATGGGCGAAAGCCAGGGGATGCGTTGATAATAGCAGAATAGCAGAATAATTTCTGCAGTAATCCCAGATATAGTTTCTAGAGAAATCCTGGAAAGAATTTCTGGAGGAACCCTCGCAGTAATTCCTGGAGGAGTCTGGAATGAATACTGTAGTGATTCTTGGAAAAATCCTTGGAGGAATTATTTAAAGAAGTCCTGGAGAAATCGTTAAAACAAATCCTGCGAGAACCCTCGGAGGAATCTCTGGAAGCATGCTTGGGACAGATCCTAGAGAAATCCTAAAAAGAATTCTTGGAGAAATGCTTGGAAGAATTCCTGTAAGAATCTACGGATGAATTCTCAAAAGATCTTTTGGAAGAAATCGTGAAGGATTTTTTTGAAGAATTTCTCCTGAAATTTTAGAAGAACTCCTCGAGCAACCTTTGATAGAACTGCTGAAAGAATAAATGAATTCATTTACGAACCTTTTACAGAACTGCCGGTATTATGGTTGGAAGAACTTTTAGGGAAATCTTCAACAGAAATGTTGGAGAAATCCTTCCAAAAATTCCGGAAGAATCCATTGAATGAATTCAAGGAGAAATCTTCTGAAGAATGCCTGCAGCAATCCTTGAAAAAATCTCAGAAATAATTCTGGTTAAAATCCCTGTAAGGAAAACTCATGGAAACATTGCTAGAACAATCATTGGAAGAATTTCTAAAGGATTAGTTGGAACGTTTATTGCGGAATCTTTGGTACTATTCCAGGAGGAATCTTTGGAAGAACTATTGAAGGAATAATTGAAAAACTCTGCTATGAACCATTCTTTGAACTACCGGCGATATGATCGGATAAATTCCTAGAAAAAATTTCAAAAGAAATCTCAAAATAAATTCTTGAAATAAGTCCTGGACGAATTCTTTGAAGAATTCCTAGCGAAATCCTTGAAAATCCTAGAGGAGAGGCATTCTAAATGCATTGGAAGAGTTCTTTGAGAAATCCTTGGAACAGTTCCTGGGGAAATCCTTAGGTGGTTTTCTGAAGGAATAACTAATAAAATATATAATTCTCTTGTGAATTACCGGAAGAATGCTTGGAAGATATTTTTTTTCAGAATCTAAGGCAGTGATCCTCAGGCCTGTTTTTTTAAATGATCGTACTCTAACACCTGGATCGATTTGTGAATCATTCAACACGTTATTCTTGATTATTTCGGGAGTAGAACAACTTCCATAAGAAACATTGCAAGGCATTCTACGGCAAATGGAGAACTATCCAAGTAACAATTCCATTGCTGATTAGTTATGTTTGATTTTTATTAGGGTTTTATTACAGCAGTAACCAAACCTCACAGTGTTATGACTACTTTTATGAAAACCATTGATAAAACTCTCCGATATGTAATCCTTCTGACATCCATTATTACCACAATAAAACTATTCAAACTTTCAACAGATGGCGATCCGTTCGATTAGTAACGACATCTGTTGGTGAGAACGCAGCAACTATGACACTGCTAGGTTTATTGCGGTCATCATAAAAGTAAACTTGCTTTCGTTTTCATTTTCCCCAATTATGGTCATCGCCATATTGATAACGATTGATTTTGCTCAAATTTGTTACGCATTGATAGTTTGTAGTCATTTCCATAGCATCAGGTATCAGTAGATCGGCTCCAGAGACACGTTCTCCTCCATTTATGAATTTGTGCCACTATCGAGATATGTTTTCGAAACGCATTAATTTTATGTTTCTGCCAATATTCACGGTAAAATTGAATGCGCATAAGCCTAGCAACATAATAACTACTAAAATATTACTTTGAAATGATCACTTTCTACTCTCGAATAATGTCTCCTCCTGAACTTTCCGTGCCATTGAAGAAGCATCTCTGCATCTTTAGCTGCCATAGTTTTTGCTGAAAAAAAAACAACAACGATCATGATAACCTTCTTCGAGTATGGAACATTTTTCGACTAGGTTTTAAAACAGTTTTATTGCTACTTTTAATACAGTTTGCAAAATTTCTCCGAGAGTGGTCCACTTAGCCGGAAGATGCACTTAAAGAGGGTATCAAGAGGTTTCGATGTATGAATCAGTTTTATTGCAAGTTTTGTAAAATTGGTCAGAAAAATCTCTTATAAAGCCGAACAAAACTTAAAATGTTACTAGGGTAGACATCACGTGCGGCCCGTGGGCCGCGCTTTGGTGACCTCAGAAGGAAAGCTCCTTAGGGAGTTTTAGTAAAAAAAAATGCGTAGGAATCCTTTTAAATATTTGTAATATTTGTAAAAATATGCATAACTCATCGAAAGAATTTCAGTAAGATACTTAAAGCAAGAATTCCGGAAGAATTTCAGGAGAAATCTATGGTAGTGTTACTTGTTGGTTCATTCAAAGAGCTCCTTTAGTCCTTGACAGCTTTGCAAACAGTATTCTCAAAAACAAAACCCGGGCCTAGTATCTTTGTTTCATTCAATCTTGGATTCCTAATTGTAGAAATATTTTTTCCAAGTAAACTAGTCATCTAGAAAATCACTGCAGCTGAACATTTTTCCGTTTCTCCCTTAATGACATCGCGATGTTGTCTTGTCCACGGACATTGTTGGAGAAGATGATTCTCTTCTTGAGTATTTTTCAAAGTATTTTCGGTACCTACTTTTACCGCTTATCTTAAATGAATCAATATCACTTTTTGATCTCCATTCAAAAAGTGCTATTATTGAGCTTTTTTCCTCTACTCGGGTGTTGTTGTTAAAGTTTGATTCGCCTTGACGGAGTTCCGACCTACCATCTAGGAAAAGTTTGCCATGTGCTGGCGGAGTATAGCAAACAAAGTTTAAAATGCTTCTAAAAAATAAACGATTTGGAAATTTGGATTAAAGTACGAGGAGTATTGTTTAGCTACACAATAGAGTAAAGTGGGGCAAAAGTTCGAGTGGGGCAAGAATTTCTTTTAAAGTTTTTGAGCTCAATTCAAATGATTTCTTTCGGGTATCAAGGAAGTTCGAAGCCTATTTGAAAAAAATACCTCCAAAAATCATGAGAATTCATAGATTTTTCAAAAAGTTATGACAAAATGTTGGTTTTTGATCAAAAAATTAAAATATACGATGATCCTCCTAACGCATGGATTGGAATTATAATGATTCGGTCTTTTATTTTGGGGCGTAGCTAGGTATATTTTGAAGATACTTTAGCATGTATAACGTTTTGAAAAAAAAAAGATTTGGAAATCATATTTTTCACATAGTGGGGCAAAATGTACATATTATCTCCCAAAAAGATGGAATTAGTAAGAAAATTTGATCAAAGTTAAAAAAAAATGTCGTTTTACATGAATTTGGCTGAAAACTACTAATTTTACCCTGATTTGGGTAAAATCCAAATCGATCTTTAAAGTGTATTACAGTTCCAACATCAAATATTAATTGGTTTCAGGTATTCCTTTTACCAAAGCGTTAAAATAGTGTGCTACGGTTAGCAAAATTCCACAAGCACTATATTCGAGCTTTTGCCACAAGTGGTTGAGCAAGTGTTCGAATAAGACACATACACACAAAAAGTGTAGTAACTCAAAATTGAAAAGAGATTTGGCGTAACTTTGTTCAGCAAAATTGTAGCTCCTAGATGGTAGAAACACCACACGGTATTCATTTATTTTTATCTGCTTTGATTTTTCGAAAAAAAAAAGAATTTTCAACTAGGGTCAAACTGTTGACTGACCACTCACTGAGTACCATCAGAACAGCTACACTCACACAAAGAACCTATGAGATGGCTGCTTGGGCATCTTCAGCGTGTGAATGTTGGTGATTTACTATTTATAAGCGACAATGGCGCCCCTAATTGCTTGTTGCCAACAGGCCGTTGATTCCTCTGCGCGTGCACAAGGCCATGTCAGAGTATTGGGAAATGTTTATTATTGGCATAGGAGCCGTCCATAAACCACGTGGACAGCAAATTCATGATTTTTGACCCCTCCCCCCTCCCCGTGGACAAGCGTGGACTTTTCATTGACACCCCCCCCCTCCCCCATTGTCCACGTGGACATCAGAAAAAAAGTTTTTTTTCATATTTCTAAAAAAAAATAGAAAAAATGATTTTGAAAAGTTTTTTTAAATATTGTTTTTTTTTCGTAAACCATGTCTTAAATATAATTGAAAACTTTATAAAATACTTGTTTTAGTGGAACAAACTATTTAATTTTGTCCGACGTTTCGACATCGAAAACAGAGTGAGCAATACTAAAAGTGACACTAAACTATAAAATTAAATTTTAAAATATTGACCAGTTGACCAACCATATGTAAGAAGCTTAACTTAAAAACTTTACTAGTAATTCAAACACAATATGACATTTTTAGGACATGTGCCGACCAAAATCATATACTGACCGTAACAGAACAACCATACCCTAAGACAAAGAACAAGATCAATTTGTAAGTAACATAACATCAAAAATTGTACAATCACACTAAATAAAACATCAATACTACAGTTTCCCTGAAGAAGACGCCGAAACCGGTGTCGGAACGTCGGACAAAATTAAATAGTTTGTTCCACTAAAACAAGACTGCAAAGCCGAAACTATCTCTGATCTCCAATCACAGGCGAACCAACATAACATTTATAAAATACAAATATTCTATAGCTTTACATAGAATACAAACAAGTAGCACAAAATAGGTACCGTGATTTCGGGTGAAATTAATTAGTGGGGTGAAATTGATCGACGTGAGGGAAATTTTTATTTGTCAAAAATGAAGCTTTGAACTTAAAACAATGTGTAGAAAATTACCATCATCTGGCTCAAGGGTTGTTGAATGAAGAGTTTACATGTTTTACAGCTAATTAGTCACATATTTCTGTATTAAATTTAATATTTTCTGAAACTGAGTGTTTGGCGAATTTCAAAAACATTTTCAAACTTTCGTTACCGTAGCTGTATCGCACATGTAATAAATATTCGAATGAATGTTTATAGTTGCCAAGTGTTCGCTAAACCCGATTACGTCATCAAAAGTTCTGTAAATATTGATATTTATGCATAAAATTGTACTTTTGCTAAAGTATTGACTTGTTTAGTATGAAAATTGCATACCTTTAGGCGTTCTCTTTAGATTTATTAAACTTTAAACCTAAATAAATTAAGAATTTACTAAACTTGTATAAGTTTTATACAGCTTTTCGCATTCTGGGGTGGTTAATTCTGATGGAAAAAATATTTTCGGCACTTACGAAGACATTTCACTGACTGATCAATTTCACCCCGAAACTTAAATTTCTGATTTTTTATTTTAAATCACGGGTTCCCAACCGGTGGTCCGCGACCCCCTGGGGGCCGTGAAGCCAGTCCAAGGGGGCCGCGATGTTACCAAAAACATTTTAAATTTTTATTCTATTTTGTGCAAATATATACCAATTTTTAATTTTGTAAACCGCCACCCCCAAACGCCACAATTTTTGGAACAAATTTTTCAGTATGAAACGCCTTTAGAAGAAAAAATGTTCGGCTGCGCCGCGATTTTTCAGCTATAATTCAAATTGAATGTACATGACATCATTGTTTACGAAATGTGAGTGTCGAATACAAAAATACGTATCATTGACCGTCGAAAACCCCTCCCACAGTGAGTTTTTGGCTACGTCACTTTACCCCAAAAAACTCGGTTTTGCTCATTTTATTCAAATTTTCCGAAAAATTTCATTGGGCTCCAGATGTTTCCACAATTCTTAAAGGGGGTCGCCACCTCAAAAAGGTTGGGAACCCCTGTTTTAAATGATATTTATTTCAATAAAATGATTTGCAGTAAAAGTGTCAACCTCGTTGAATGGTGAAACTCGTGGTAGTACTTGTTTTAAAACATTGAGTTTGGCCATATCGATAACTATTCAAGAATTAGAAGCCAAAAACTGTGAAAAGTGATCAATTTCACCCGATATCACGGTACCTACATGTTTTCAACATTGTTTTTAATTCAGCTTAATGTTTGTGAGAGTGTGGGTTCGATTCTTGCTCCAGTTGGTGAAAAATTTTCGTCAAACGGAAATTCTTCATTGGGTGTTTTACGTGTAATGTCTATCGCCTAATGTTAGTGATTGTTCAATGTTTAGTCTGTCCAGCCTCTGGTTGAAGACGGTGTTTTTTAGAATGTTTGTTCAATCTATGATTGTCTGATTGTTTTGTTGAGATAAGGTAATTTTAAATCTTAGATTTTTGTTGAAATGTGATTATATTTCTTAGATTCCTGCAAAAACCAAGATTTACAGCAACTAAATTGCATTGGTGAGGCTTAGACTTTAATATCCATTAGAAACATCTTAAATTTTAAAGGAACATACAAAAAAAGTTTTTGAGATAAGCCTGCAAATCCCTAAATGTATTTTTAAACTTTTAGGTAGTTTAAAAATTTGATATGAAACTTAGAAAAATTCATACAGAACTTCAATGAAAATTTTCTGACTGAAACACCAACATTTGCATGGTCTACACTCCATTTTAAATCTCCAGTATATTCCTGGATGAAGAAAACTAAGTAATTAGAAATTCTGATAATTCTGCCTGTGACAAATTAGCCTGTGCATCAGTACCATGATTTTTTCCCTTGAAGAAGTAACTTACAACTAAAAGACGATGTATAATGAAATAAAATGTATGAAAGAACTGTTGAAGAGAATCTCATCAATAATGCGACATAATTTGTTTCGTGTGTTGATTCTTGTTTCCTAATTTATATGTCAATATTGTCCCCGTGGACATTTGACGAGCCCCACCCCCCTCTCCGTGGACAAGCGTGGACTTTTCGCTAACCCCCTCCCCCCTTCAAGCTATCCACGTGGTATATAGACGGCCCCATAGTGGTTCACGCATTTGTGCGTGAATCCCAGGTGTGGTAGATTGTGTGAAGATTACTGTCAGTTTGCTTGGTTGCACAACTTGCAGGCTTTATATGAAAGATTAACACTGTGCTGTCAAAGTCTGAAGGAAGGGCAGCGGGTTTTTCAATCCGTTTCTGGTTCTAGCAATGGCTATGAACGAATATGCATGCTATATATGTGTAGATAAGAGAGAGAAAGTAGATGTTGCGTATGAAGCGGTGCATAAAAGCGGTAGCCATTAGACCACCAAGCTCGTCTACCCGTCTTTTGATAAAATTTAATCGATAATTCATTCCCCTAGATGTGAGATAAAAAAAAACACAAAACTGTTTAGAGTATTATTGTCTATAGCAAAGTTGTGAAAGCTCCATCTCTTCAGTGATGTACCCCAAACACTAGTTTTGTCAGCATAGCTTCAAAAGATAGCTTCCTACAGTGTTGCGACCTTCTTCAAGCTTGTTCAGGAAGTTAGCATATAACATCTCTTTCAAATATGTGAAGTCATAATCTCTCAAAAAAAAAAAGAGTATACTGTGATCGGTGATGCCGTAAAAGCTCACTTGTTACAATAGCTATTATAATCTCGCAAGGAGTCGCAAGAGGGATCCTCGTATAAATTGATTGAGGATTTCTTATATTTGTCCTTGGAGAATTTACTGAAGTAATCCCTAGTGAATTCACTGTAACTCATAAGAGATTTCTATAGAAATCTTTTGGAAAAAGCCTAGCGCAAAACATGGAAAAAATGCTGAAGGAATATATGGAGGAGTTTCCTAAAAAAATGAGGAATACCTTAAAGATTTTTTTTAGGAGAGATCGAAGCAAGTGTTTCTACAGGCCTACGAAAGCCTATATGAATTAGTGTGGGACACCAAAAGACATTTTACTCCTGTACACTTTTTGAGTTCCATTTTGGTCCCATAGCAAAATTTCAGCTCGATCGGAGAAACTATATTTTAGCGCCAGCCATTTTAGGTTTTCATACGATTTACTATGGGGAAAATCACTTTTTCAAAGAAAAATCGTCACAGGTTGCCCCTTAACCCCTAAAAATAAATCGATGAATGATTTCTGTTGGAAATTTTACGAGAAATCAACCCTCCGAAGACCGCAAAGCGATCTAAAGCCTGTGGAAAAAGTTATTGACTGAAAACCGAATGGCATGCCAACGCTGTTTAACATGTAAGGAATAACAATAAATAATAAAATCTCGTCATTTTATCGAACGGGGGAAGCTTAATAACTTTTTCCACGAACGTCGCATCGGTTTGCAGTCTTCTGAGGTCTGATTCCTCGTGAAGTTTTCTACAGAAATCATTCATCGACTTATTTTTAGGGATCTAGGGGTGACTCCTAGCGATTTTTCTTTGCAGAAGTAAAATTTCCCCATAGTAAATCGTATGAAAAACTAAGAATGGCCGGCGCTAAAATATAGTTTTTCCGATCGATCTGAAATTTTGCACAGTTGATATGGGACCAAAGTGAAACTCAAAAAGTATACAGGAGTTTGAGTTTTTCCATTTTTTGTATTTTCCCATATAAACCGTGTACCAGGCTAATATGAATTCTAGGAGATATCTTAGCAGGAATTCCCCCAAGGGCTTCTGGTGAAAAATCATCAGGAAATTCTGGTGACCCATTAGAGAAATTCTTGGATAAATCCTTACACGAGTCCCAAAAATAATGACTAGAAAAATCCCTAGAAGTATCCCGGGTGGTAATTTTAGGTAAAACTCCTCGATTAAACCTTGTAGGAATCCCTCGAGATTCTGCGGAAGAAAAATCCGCGGAAGGACTCCGATAGAAATTCCTGGAGCAAAATATGCTTTTTTATTACTATGACCTTGGCCCTTTTCTAACACAACGCTAGCTCCGATCGTTTCGTTATTTTTAGATGATGCCAAAAGATCGAGAGAAGAGAAAGTAGGGGGAAGACAGAATTGGTTCACCACTGTATAATAATACAGTTTTTTTTATGCATAAAATTATAAAAAAAAAATATCACAATAAAATACTCCGAATAATCGAATTCCGGATAATTGAGTCCGACCCGTACAGTCATAGCACACTCATGGGTCACCCACAACTAATGGTCAATTCTTTTTGAATAGCATACAGAAGTTACTGACTAATAATTGTGACAGAGTGACCCATAATTGTGCAATGACTGTACCATTGTGATAAAAATTGTTCATCTGCCGTATTATATGTGATTGTAACTTAACCCTTTGGGAACGGATGGGTCACATTAGCCCAGCCGTTAAAACCGACCTTCACAACGTGTTCTAGACCAGCAAGATTGCATCCGGAAAGGCAAAAATACCGTCTCCAAAGGGTTAAACTAGTATTAATTGTGATGTAAAGTGTTCATTATACGACTCCTGATTATCTGAAGAGGTAAAACATAACTTTGCAGATACCAGATGTTCATATTGTTTCAACATACAGTAATTGCACAATTATGGGTCACTCTGTCACAATTATTAGTCATTCAGTTCTCCATGCTATCCAAATGGAATTGACCCATAATTGTGCGTGACTCATGATTGTACTTTATTATTATTTAAATATCAAGAGATACACCACCATCGTAAAAGTTCCTATATAAAACTCAATCATAAAGTAAGATGTTTGACATTGCACACTACTGCAGACAGAAACTGAAAAAGGCACTTACCGTACTTTGATTTCACTTGGTGTAATGGATTCGGTGTTAATCTGTGACGATTGAGCAGGGGATATCCTTTGATTTTTTTTTTGTCTTGGGAAGAACTCGTTTCGATGACTTGCGGTGTGTTGTTCTCTGCTTTGTACCTTCCTGAATAAAATGTTGATTTTGTTTGCTTTGTTGTTTGTGTATTCTTTTGGGAATCGGAGAAAAACATTCATAGGGAAGAGAACTAAAACTAGAAGCATCAAAACAAAAGTTTGAAGATTGTCAAAATAAAGACATTTATTCAGTACATCAATGGACGATGAGGTTCTCAGACCAAATCGAAGGTCACAAACTGTTTTGACTTTTTGTTGTTTAAATCCGTGTTCTCAATTGGATAGTTTTCAATACTGAATACTGTGACCCTTAATTTGAGCCTAAGAATATGGTAGATGAAAAGGTCGATAGTAGATACAAATTAAATGCTTTTTTCACATGAATAGTTTCTTGGGGACTAAATTCTTAGCATTAGAATTGATAAGGAGTTGCAAAAAGAATGAATACAAAAAGGGGTTGTAAATTATAGCAAATACAGAAGAAAGGAATAAAACTGTTCGAAAGTCAATTGAATTTCACTTGTACGCGGAACTTATTTTAAATTGAGTTTGCACGTTAATACCACTTGATCATATGACTGCCAACATCGAACCTCACATCGAGTGTTTTACACAGTTTTTACATACAAAAATATTGCAACTTAGTGTCTAATTTGTGTCAGATTTAGGAGACCGATTCTCAATTTTTAGAGTATTTGTGTCACGATTACTTAGAAATTAATGTGCATTCGACTTTTGAGGATTGGCTTTTGATTATTTTCACTTAAAGCTAAAAAGTAGTAAAACGTCGTTTTCTGTAAACTTCGAACCCTTTTCGGGTTAAGAGACCTACACTTTACAGCTATGGTTCTACCTTCTTATCCCATAATTGGTAGTACTGTTTTTTCAAATAGGATGACACGACGGAACTATCTCCCTTTCTCTCGTTCTCACAACGGCTTACAGAACGTGGAGATTTTCACAGCTCTTGGATTTGGAATCGCGGGCCCACACCCGACCGAGCAGTCCCTTCACCTTCAGACTGGCGGAGGTTCGGGAGCCGCGGTACTTTCGTGGACTGCTGTGGGCACTGCCGGGGGGCGTTTCCGCAAATCCTCCCCCGGCCACGGGGGTTCCCGTGACGGGCGTGCTCGGATTGGTCCCACCACCCATTCCGGAGAGGCAGATGGCTCCCCCCAGGGGTGAGCAGGCACGTCGTTTGGACTTGCGGATCGATCGCTTCCGGAAGAGGTCTCTGTATTGGGGATTGGATTGGAAATTTAGCCTACATTTAGGCGATTGCGTCAGTGAATACAACGACACCTACCGTGACTTTTCCGGGTTCTCCAGCTTCAACCGAATCTGCGAGAGTAGTCCCACCAGCAGTTCATCCACGTTGTGATTGATCCCGACGGAGGTTTCGATAAATTTACAGTCGTATTGCGTTGCCATCTGTTTGCCCTCTGAAAATTTAACGAAATACTTAGAAGGTTACATCCCATTCCATGGAATACGGATACTCTACTCACCATCGGAGGTAACCATTCGACTTCGGGCTAGGTCGGCTTTGTTCGCCACCAAGATCACAGCTTTCTGGGCAATGTTTTCCGTGGTCCACAGGATCTGGAGGACCTGCTCGGCAATCTGGAAGCTGGTGCGATCGGCCGACGAGTATATGACACAGTATCCGTGCGGGTCGTACGAGGACATGCAGTTCTCGGGCTGGAAATGGAGACTTTTGTTACACTAACTTCTCAGGAAAAGAATCGGTGCATGACCGTTCGATTAAACACGAGAGCTGAAATCTAAGACCCTCAGGATCTCAGGAATACATACCGACATCTCCATGTAGCTATGGTCGATGAATGTTAGTTCCGATTCTTCACCGCTGAGCAAAACGGATACCGTTTTCTCTCCGGAGTCGTCGTCTGCAAGGATAAAATAAGGATCAGGTCAGATGACTTTCCATTGCAAATGTAAATAACAGAACAGTCTCAATTAGACACATTCGGGAAAATCGTCCAGACAAGACAGGCATAGGTGGATATTGGGTTCAAAATTTTCGTCAAAAAGGAGGTCCTAGTTAGTTACAGAGAAATTCCAAGGAATAGCTTAAGAAATAACAATATTCAAAGCGTGGCCGTTACCTTTAAAATGTTTGTTAGTACACATACTGTGACATTGCCAATTATGCCATCAGTTAGGTTCACATTCAGTAAAAAGAATTAGTAAGTTCATTTTAAAAAGAAAACTGGCAACACTGCTCTATCAACATAAATGTAGTTTAATGTGTATCTTATACATAATAATAGAAAACAATTTTAAGCTTCAAGCATTTGAGATGACGTGTTTCCATTTATATACATATGTTCAAACATGATTTTATGAGCTGGCAACACTGCTCCATATAGGATTACATATATAGTTAACCCTTTCCTTCACATGATTTCGAACGACCATTTCTATGTCAAACAGAAATTCGATTTAAAAAAAACCTAACGAATCCAGCTGGCGGTGGAGGTGTCTTTCTCGTGCCTTCAAAACACCATCTCGACAAAACTTGAGTGGCATGTTGATGCATATTCCACTTTTTTCCGTTTATCAAAATTTCTTGTCATAGCACAAGCAAACATATCGTTTAACCGGCTTTCGTTTTGTTTGATATCCTATAACATCATCCCACACAAGTAACATTTTTTTAGTCCAATAGACTACAAGAGGTTCTTAGAATTACACCCGAATCTTTTTTTGCACGGGTCTGGTTTTTGCTATAACTCAGTCGATTTTAAACCGATTCTAATGAAATTTTGTACACGAATAGTACTAATCGTGCCTACGTGTGTACAAAATTTCATGAAGATCGGTTGAAAATTGACTGAGTTATAGCAAAAACCAGACCCGTGCAAAAAAAAGAATCGGGTGTATTCTAAAACTAAAACAAAAAATATTAGGTTTTGTGACGATTTTAAAAACCTGTTACTTGGGCAGGAATCTCAAAATTTTACGTATGAAACGCCGCGCTGAGTGATAACATTTTCTTCGTTCTCATCGATTGGTACAGTAAATCATTTGCTGTACATTTGCTAGATCCGATTGAATTATTTGCTCAGTGCATCAAACAGTGTACGTTACGTCAAACAAGCTAAACGAATCATTTGACATTACTTTTTAAGATTATTATCGTGATGACTTTGGCCAGTTTTCTAAGAATATGAGTTTTTTATGTCCATTCGTTAGCGTTAAGGTATTTTACCCAATACACTTTAACAAAAACATAAAAAAGTCAGTTTTCAGACACGAATGCCACTTAAGTGGTAAAGTGTCTTAAATATATAGTAATAATAATAAAAAAGTCAGATGATTTTCGAATCCACGCAATATTAGTATATTCAATATAAGAAAGATGTTCGGTATTCATAAAATCCCATATAGGTTTCAGAGTCAAAACTCCATAAAACATCCGCCATCTTGAATTTTAGGCCACCATCTTTGATATTCTGATTGTCACTTTCGAACTCCGGACATTTTCCCCAAAATATACCCATTTTGCATGGTTTTAAAGCCTAAAATTTCTTAAAACAGCCGTTTTCTTGAATTTTGGGCCACCATTTTGGATTTTGGGCTGCCATCTTGTGTATTATGGTCACCATTTTAGATCTGCGGACATCTTCAGCATATCAAATATACCCATATTTCTTAATAGTCTAAAATTCCTTAAAACCTCAACCATATTGAATTATGGACCGCCATCTTGAATATTATGGTCGCCATGTTTGAACTCCGGACATCTTTCCCATACCAAATGTACCCATATTGCATCGTTTTAGAGTCTTAAATTTCTTAAAACAGCCACCATCTTGAGTTTTGGGTCGCCATCTTAAATTTTGAGCTGAAAACGTGAATTTCCTGGTATTTTTTTTTGATAAATTCCGCACAATATTCGTCAGCCATGCTGAAGGTTACAAAAATCGGAGCAATTTGATGTGTCGCATGATGGGGTTTGGTCAAGGGTTTGGTTCAGTTTTATATATGAACAGTTCCACCAGTACTGGTCCGGATCACTAAAATGGCCATAATCCGGAACGCCTTGACCGATTTGGGCTATTTTCAATAGCAAGCAATGCGGTAGAATTCCTGTTTGACTCGTGCTAAAATTCGTAGAATCGACCGATGAGAAGTGCCTTGAAAGTAGGTGAACTTTTTTGCGTACAGACAGACACATACATTCACACATACATACACACATACAGACATCATCTTAGTGCATCGAACTGAGTTGGTTGGTGGTATATGTGACTTGATCCTCCGAGCTTTCTTTCGAAAAATCGTTTTTGGAGTGAACATATTATATCATTTCCAGTACACTTAGTGTACGAGAAAGGCAAACAATATGTTATTGTCATCATCATTGGTCTTGAGTACCCCATGAAATCCCGATACCCCACTAAAAGCCCCTTGAGACTCTGTTCTTACATCGGCTGCTCTGTATGACACCCCCTTTAGCGCAATAATAAACAGCAGGCACGAAAGTCCATCATCCTTCTTCTGCATTATCTTGCTGGCGTAACTCCCCACTAGGACAAAGCCTGCTTCTCAGTTTAGTGTTCTATGAGCACTTTCACAGTTATTAGCTGAGATTTTCCTCTGTTAATGACCATTTTGCATGAAAGATACTCTATGCCCAAGGAAGTTAAGGAAATTTACTTTACGAAAAGTTCCTGGACCGACCGGGAATCGAACGCGTCACCCTCGATAAAGATCTGATCCCTTGTCGACCGGTCATCGACGAAGCCGGCTTCGTCAGCTATCATCAAGTCATTCATTATAGGTCATATGATCTGAGATAGCACTCCATTTGGAAGGGCTTCGTGGCCGTGCCGTCAGCGGCGTCAGTTGTCTAGGCGTTTCGTAAGCCTCGGAGTGTGGGTTAGATTCACGCTTCAGTCGGGGAAAACTTTTCGTCGAACGGAAAATTGTCCACTGGACCACTGGGTGTTTCGTGTGTTGTCCGTTGTCTAATGTTAGTGATCGTTCAGTCTGTGCAACCTCTGGTTGAAGACGGTGTAGTGTCTTTTATATAGGTGACATTCAGAATAGTGATTGCTTGGTAGTTCTTACAATCTAATACTTATGAAACACATGTGATACAAGAATCACTGTACAATTGCGCTTGAAATGAGTGCCATACTGAAAATTCTCTCAGTTCAAGTCAGTCTTGTTAGAATTTTCTTGACAGGGGCTGTCCATTAATTACGTAAGGGTTTATGGGGGGAGGGGGGGTTTGAAAAATCTTACGATCCATACAAAAATTTTTGGGCTGTCATACAAAAAATCTTACAAGGGGGGTGGGGGTGTCGAAAAACCGTGAAAATTCCCTTACGTAATAAATGGACAGCCCCACACTGCGTACCGTTGTACAGGAATCACACTCGTATCACATGTCTGTCCGGGGTATAACTTGTCGCCTTTCTTGTAAACATGGCAAAGTAGCTCTTCCTTCAACTTCTCCGGTTGTTTACCGTTTTTCAGATCCTGACAATCAGCCGATGCAGACAAATGTTCAACTTTTCCGAGTTTATCTTAATGACTTCAGCTGCAACACCATCTTTACCGGCTGCCTTGAGTTGCTGAATGGAATTCAGCACCTAGCAAGGGATCTGGCTGGTTTCCACCTTCCGCCGTGCTGACATAATCATTCCTTCCATTGCCTTGATCATCAGTGCTAGCGTAAGGTGTTTGTCGAAGTGCTGCTTCCACCTTCCGATCACCTCACATTCATTGGTATGTCAATAAGAGCCTCCCGTCCTTATTCCGGCAAATTTCGGCTTGTGGAACAAAGTCGTTGCGGAAAACGCTGAGCTTCTGGAAGAACTTCCGTCATTCTTGAAAACGATACAGCAATTCCCATTATTTGGAATTTTATTGCGATCGCGAGTTACTGAGTGGTCTATGCTATGCTTGGGTTACACTCGATGAATGTAAAAAAGGAGTGCGACGTGCTCGGAAACGCTTCCCGAAATGCTATTCGGGAAGATTCATTTATTACGTCCATCGTTTTTCGGGATTTCTAGACCCCCCCTCCCCCCTCTGTCACGCTATTTTCCTATACCTAATACACGTACTGTCACACTTTCTTAGACCCCCCTCCCCCCAAAATGTTGGACGTAATTTTTGAACGTTCCCTTCTTTCTTTTGCCCGATTCGATACGAGAGCGTAATCAAGAGAGAAGATGCTCGGTGACGCTGATGAAAGCGAAGCATTCAGCGAGAATATTTTTTGCAGAATATTGTCATAACTCTTGATTTTTATGGCAACGCAACTTGCAACTTCATAAATACAATTAAACTAAATGGTATTTTACGTTTTTAGAGCAAACATGCGTTAAATAATGATAAAAATAACGAATATTCACAGATGTTCCAAGACAACGATGAGAGAGAGCATCAGAAAGTGTTAAGGCTCCCCCAAACCAAGGCGACTTTTCCGGCGACACGATTTTTTATCGCCGCGATTTTTCTCAACGACTACAGCGATAAATGCATCGCATCAACCATCTACACCAACGCGAAAACTAGTCACAAACAAAACTTAGTCGCCCCGTGACAGCGATGAAAACTGTGCATGCAGCGACCAGCGCCGCGACACACCGGCGACAAGTACAAAAATCGCTGCACTGTTGCTTGTCGCCTGCGACGATATCGTCGCAGTGTGGAAGGTCCCCTTCAAATCAATGCGCAGCGATTTCGCGAAAAAAAAACATAGCGACAAAAAATCGTGTCGCTGGAAAAGAGTCGCGTCGGTTTGGGGGAGCCTTTATACTTAACGATACCCGCTTATCGCCGCAGCTTTTGTTTATCGGAGTATCTTCTTTGTATTCCTTTGTGAACCATGTGACTCGGCGAGAGAACATAGACGCATCTGATGGTAATTGAAACCGAACTAACAGAAGGGAAGAAAAACTGCTGAGTGGTCCATTTATCCCTTCGGCTTCCAAACACTGGCAATTCCATTTCCTCATATTCCACTTCTTTCAGACGGTTTTTCTTTTCCCGAAAGAGGCGGGTATGCTACTTCTGCTTCCCTTCTAAACGTTCCATATTCTGCCGATTCCCATGCTGCAGCATTACCACCCGCGCTGTGTTCTTCTCCTCCAAAATCTCTCTACACTACTACTCTCTACATCGTTTGAGTACTTGCTTTTTTACTATCCTATCAACTATTGGAAGCTGTTTCAGATCCAAACACTTTCTAAGTTAATGATACATGACGCCATAATGATTTACAACATAAAAATGTTTTCAAGGAGTTAGCTAGCTGTGTGGGGCTGAGTGAATCTATTTTATAGCAGATTTTCACGAAGTCTGCAATGGCAATGGATACACTCATCACATAGAAACGCTGTGATCGCTCTCCATCGATCACATTTTTAACAATTGTTTCAAATATTTGGTAGTTGGTCGATTGGCCACTTATGGTGCTTACATCGATTTTGCTCCAGATTGACGTTTGCATACTACCGATACCTTTGAATTGCTTGACCTTACGTTGCAATACAGAGCATGATTAGAATTGGGGGGATTCGTTTTTGTGACGCTATTTTTAACGTAGCTTGTCTTTTTTCAGTTCTAATCTTTACAACTCCATCTACACTGAAATAAATTTTGTTGTAGAAAGTACCGATTCCATAGTTAAATTAATAACCGTACCTATGATTCTCAACCGACAACAATTTCCAGTTAATTCCACTAAAACACTGTCAGTTTGATTAACAGTGCGGTTAACATTACCAAAAATAATTTTAATTCAACAGCTGGGCATTGTATTTTTAACTATACTATGTTGTTAGATGCGTGTCCAGGAAAAAATGACAATGTTTTGTTGTTGAGGTGACTACGCTTTTAGTCAAATTTACTGCAATGCATTGTAACTTCAATCATGTTTCAGTTAACTTCACAGATTTTGTTGTCGGTTGAGAATCATAGGTATGGTTAGTAAGTTTACTATGGAATCGGTAGTTTCCACAACGAAATTTATTTCAGTGTATAATTTGTCTTCTCTAATTTCTCTGAAATTAGAGGTGTCTATTTGGATGTCAATTTAAGACATACATGTGAGTTTTAGTATGAACGTTAATTTGAATTTTGGCATTCCCGTAAAAAGATGTTTAAGTGTATTTATATAATGGTTGAGGGGGTCGTTTATGAACCACGTAGATATCTAGTTGGGAAAGTGCTGAATCAAATGAGAAATCAACGTTATTGCACCCATTGTTAAGACACCATCATTCGTTTTAAAATAATAGTTCCATAAATTCACTTTCATTCGACCCACTCCTCTGCCATAGGCACCACATTCAACAGGTAATTGCTTTTCTTCCTTTCATCGAGCCATGCTATCTAGTCTGTCTATATAGGTCTGTATGAGCATCATACCTCCGCACAGCAGTGTCCCATCTAACCCGTTTATTTTTCTAAAGTGTAACACACTATTATTTAATTAGCTCCAGGCGATGGGATGGGATGGGACACTGGGACAGGCTACCGGGCAACTCAAGAGCACATCACATGGCCTTCCGCAATTTTTGCAACACAAGGAGCACTCCGGACCAATAGGTAGTGGGTTACCATCATTCTTCGGGGTCGGGGTCAGGATCGTGTACGGAGGTCAGGCCAGGTGTGGAGAAAATTGATTAAATCACTCTCGTTTGAAATTGTCGGCAATTTTTCTCCTGCTACTGCATCTCGGCTACTAGCCAGCGAATAGAATTAATGTGAAACAATAGATATGCCGCTGGCGTGGTGAATGCTAGTGGGGTCGATGTGCAACAATCTTGGTCTTTCGATCTAACTGTGTGTCCAGCAGTGGTTCTCAGCTGTGGTGGTTATTTGAGTCCGAATCCGCTAATAGTTATTATGTAACGAGTTGCAAAAAGTTGATTTTTTCAGAACGAGTCGTACATTTATCCAACGAGGCCAGCCGAGTTGGATAAATACGAAGAGTGCTGAAAAAATCGAGTTTTGCAACGATGAAACTCGTTGCAAAATTTTATGCAATGATTTTTTCATAATGCAACCCATTTGAGTTGCATTATGAACATTATACAACTATTTATCATTATGCAACTCATTTCAGTTGCATAATGAACCAGTTCGGAAAAATTGGCCATTATGATACCAAAATGAATTACATAAAATATAAATTATGATACGTATACGTACCAAATACGTAATTTGACCAGGGTTTTGGAAAAATTCAGGAAAAAGCTTTTGCTTTCCCCAGTTTTTTTTTCATGACCATTATACAAAGCACATTTCAAGTCCATACAGACCGCAGCTCGACCACCACTGGTGTACTTCAGTGTTGTGGGCAATGATTCGTCCAGGCTAGGAATGAAATTAAACACCGGACGGAATGGAAATTTATGGCGATGCGATGGGTGCTTGTCTGCCGTGGTGGGAGTGAGGGAAATTGATAGCCTTTAACCTTCACTTTTTTTCCTCACTCGGATTGAATAATTGGACTGATGAATCGGATACCGCTTTATTGAGGTGATTTGTCACGTTTGATTGAGGAAGCTGTCTAATTTAACCACCTAATGATAACAGTGATAAACAGACATTCGTTTAGCCGAAGCCTTCAAGTAATTAACAGAGGGTTTGAAGTACCTTCGTTTGGGGGTGAGAGGCCAAAAAAGGCTACTCAAAGATTGTTTGTTAAATAACAAATGCAATTTAAGTTGGAATAACTTTTTATTTGGTATGTATACTTTTCTATGTGGTTATGATGGCTTAGCAAGAAAGTATCACATTATATGAATTACTTACTAAACTACAAATGGTTGGAAATTGACCCAATCTCACCCCTTAGAGGGGGTAAGAATGGGTCAAACGTCAAAGTATTCGAAGTCGCCCATCTAATAATATAAGTTAGTTTTATTGATCATGTCTAGTAAAGCTACTTAAAATACAATAGGGGTACTCACTAAACAGATTAAATTGCTGCGTAAGCCATGATTTTCAGCTTATTTGAAATGTTCCATGATTTTGCGAATGAAATAATCAAAGAATGCCTTGGTGATCGAGAAGTTTAATCAGTTTACGCTGTTAAGTGAATGCCCCTAATGTAATCATGACGAATGAAAACTTAGGTAATTTAAAAAGATGATTAATCCTCCTAAAAGGACTAATACAACCGAAAAAATGGTTGAAGTTTGATAAAATAACGTTTGTATGTTATATCGCCATTTTTAGCCACCATAATCATTCTCATTTAAAGTTTCAACCTCCATGAGAAGAGAGGGGATTACAATAAGGGAGGGGCACATTGAAAAATTGATTGAAAAAAAAACAACATGATATTTTTAGTATACTGCATAGGAAAATTTATTCAATTCTTTAAATCTTTAATTTAATGTTTAACCAAACCCTCCGTTATAAACTCTAATGTATATGATCATTGGCTTCTATATTTTCAAAGCACATCACTCCATCTCAAGATAGAGAGTCGTATTATGCATTATGTTACACAACATTTCACATTATTAGACCCTTTTCCGCAATAAAATCTAAACGGATTTTTTTTAATAAATTTTGTATAAGTCCTTGCACAACGGTAGACTTATTCTTCTTTCTTTAGTATTTTTATGCATTTTATGATTGATCCTTATATGGCACAATTCATAAAGTTCAAGTTAAATACTTAATAAGCAATCTCGTATGCCGCAATTCGACGTTCGTTCGCTTTCTGACATTGTGCTCTATTACCGGTTTTATAGCCCCGGTATTTCCTGGATCCCACTACCGTCTGGTCATTTCACGATGTTTCCTTAAAATTTCAAAAATTAGTGCAGAAGAAGAACGCTATTGGGTATTCTTTGTGAGCTTACGATATTGCAGTATACTAAAGATTAGCTGATGATTCGAGGAGTTGTCCAAACGCATGGGTTTATTGTTATAAATGCTTTTAGGCACTAAACGTATGAACACACTCGCTTGACACTTCTTCGACATATTTTCAAAAAAAGCGTGCTTTTATGAAGATACCGTAAACATTGCACCACTCTTACGTCAAATGGGGACTGATTAACAAGTTGAATTTTTAGTTAAGGTTATGTGTACCCGATAGCTTGCTTGACCCAATCTCACCCCCATTCTTAATATTTAGACATAGGGTCGCACAAATTGAATTTTTCAACTAAAAGGGCATTGACAGCCCGCTTTTTTCGTTGCATCAACCAGGTAATACCTACAGCTAACAACTTATAAGAAAATTTATGGTTAGGTACTTGTGTGAAACATTACGAAGGAGATTTTTTTCAGAGTGATTTTAAAAAAAAAAAAAGACACGGACAACGTCTTCAGCTTTCGGCTGTACAGACTGTTTTAAACTTAACATTAGACAACGGACAACGGAGCATGCACCAGTGGAAACGGGGAAGAAACTATTCTCACGAAAAGTTTCAACGCCCGAAGCGGGAATCGAACCCTCACCCCATAGCATGGTGCGATTATAAGCTTGGTGACCCTAACCGCACGGCTACGAGGCTCCACTAGTAGTTTCATCATACAAGTTTAGTCACAAATTTAACAAAAAACGATTCTTGCTAAACATCTTATTCTGCATCATGACATTTAAAATCATCTCCTCTTTCAAGTAATTCATAAACTCATAAATTAATGATAGTTCTAGATCAACATGTGAAAAGGGTGGATATCCAAAATGTTAGAATCGAGAAAAACGCTTGCAAAGTTTCACAATCTAAAACTAATTCCTATTTAACACTTTCTGCGTGTGCACTCAATCTTTTTCGTTGTTTTAGGAGAAAACACTATCCTCTTGATGATTTTATGTCAAAAAGTACAAACGAGCGTTTTTCCTTGAAGAGAATCAATGAAATGAAAATTACGACCAAATGAAAACTCATTGGTCATTACGCCCGACATGCTACGTCGCTTGCTCGTCAGCACTGGAATTACGCCTGGTTAATATGACCTAAAATCGATCGCTTTTGTTGTTACGCCAGAAGAAATTTTGTACCGAAGTTATTGGAATGCGATAGATTGTGAACCTAATCCACTACCATAAATTGATTTTGAAGCGTTCTTAACTAAAAGTAACTAATTCAAGTTTATCTGACTTTGGTCAGTGGAGGAGGAAGGATTTTTTTTCTTGACGTTGGCTAGGATGAGTGGTGAAAAAACAATGAATAAAATGCAATGGAAATCAGAACCATATTTCGATTGAATTCTATATTATAGCTCTAATCTATGAACATCAACTCTTTACAGTATATCTAGAATCGTACAGCACAGGAGGGAGCGCAGGCAGCATATTTGCCGCAGCATATGTTCCCAACAAGCCCGTGCACAAGGGAGCGGTTTTGGGGGTTAAACCCCTCCCATTGCCGATAATCTATACACAAGGCGCCCCTCCGCCCTTTGCTAAAATTGGGTAAAACCTTTCCCTTGTCGCCTTTTCTGTGCACGGGCCTGGTTCTCAATATCACCTTTTGCTGAATCTACCTGCTGAAACCTATGCCGGTCAATAGATTTGAGACCACATTTTTATCACTGAAGCTTTATCAGCTGCATGTCATCCAAATGTGGGTCTTTTGAAGAAAATATATCCTGAATAGACAATGAATCGCTACTCATTGCAGTCAGTTAGCGACTTTATTGAATTTTAGAATGAAAAACGCATGATTTGATCTTGGGCGTAAGAACCATCTGTGCGCAACAAGAGCCGTGCACTTACGGATTTTCACTCAGACATTTTGATGGGCGCCGAAGCACGACGTAATGACGAAGGCTTTTCAATAACGGTGTAAGTAGTTTGGGGTGATTTTAATCAAAAGTGGGAGTAAAAGTTTTGGGTAAATTTGATGAATATGAATGGCGAGATGCTGTTTTCAGCAGTTTGAGCATACAGTTTTTGGATCTTTCTGGAAAAAAATGCAATTTTATTTACATCAATGTCATTACATTTTAGTTTTGATCCCCAAAAATTTTCTGCTTCAGTTCTCAAGATATATATCATAAGATATTTTAAAGCCTATTTGGATTAAAGGAAGAACACATTTAGTAATTTGTGTGTGGTATTGTAAATTTGACCTAATTTCCTCTATATGGGTGAAAATGTCAAATTGGTATAACTTTATTCGACGCGAGAAAATTCTAAATATTATAACGTCATATCAAGTATCAATATATTGTTGATAAACGTTAAAAATTTCACTCAATTCGGTTCACTGGTTTCTGAGATATGACAGTTCAAAAATTAGTTGTCTAAAAATAGTGTTTTACGAGAACAGTTCTATCATCGCGAAAGAATAACCAATCGACCTCAAATTTGTAGCAATAATGCACATATAATAGGTTGATAAACAGACGAAATTTGAGAATTTTTGATGAACTCTATGAAAAGTTGTTTAAAGCATGTTTAACTTTTTTGAGAGAAAAAAAAGTTGCCTATCCCATTTTGGCCACCCCCTGTATATACAAAACAAACATATGTTTGCAATACAATGTGTATTAGGCCTGTCCAGCTTTTCAAAAATGTTCTCTGATTCTCAAGTCCACCCCCATATTTTAATTGGCATCCTAGAAGAAGTAACTGGTCAAAATTTCAGCCAAATCCATTGAAATTAAGAGGTGCATCAAATCAATTTTGTGTTTTTCGACTATTTTTGAACTTCAAAAAATCATAACTACACTAAAACTTGTCAAAACTTAATTCTTTCGGCAGAAATTGAAAGCTATACTTGTCTGCTACAACTTCTCCGAACAACGTGTGCCAATAAAATTGACGGAAACATATGTAATTATCACATTTGTAATCAGAAAAACCTTAAAAAGTTGATTTTTTGATATATTTTGTTCTGGAACACCCTAATATACGTAATAAGTTAGATTTTTCAAAACGGCATCATATTCTCCAATATTTCGTGGTTATTTGCTTCCTTGACACCAAAGCTGTAGGAGTTGAGCAAAAATTACTAAAATTCGTGAAAGCCAAATGTGGCCTAAAAACTAGCTTTTCGGGTGCAATCACGCTTTGGCGCGCAATAAGTGGCATCGCGTCAGCACTGATATGATAGCCAACACCTGTCATCACGCTTGTTTGTTATCACCCGTGATAGGGGGTAGCCAAGGCAAACTACAAGGAAGCAAAGCTACTACGTTCAGTACAATTTCGCGCCACAGCGTGATTGCATCCAAAAAGCTAGTTTTTAGGCCACATTTGGATTTCACGAATTTTAGTAATTTTTGCTCAACTCCTACAGCTTTGGTGTCAAGGAAGCAAATAACCACAAAACATTGGAGAATATGATGCCGTTTTGAAAAATCTCACTTATTACGTATATTAGGGTGTTCCAGAACGAAATCTATCAAAAAATCAACTTTTTAAGGTTTTTCTGATTACAAATGTGATAATTACATATGTTTCCTTCAATTTTATTGGCACACGTTGTTCGGAGAAGTTGTAGCAGACAAGTATAGCTTTCAATTTCTGCCGAAAGAATTAAGTTTTGACAAGTTTTAGTGTAGTTATGATTTTTTGAAGTTCAAAAATAGTCGAAAAACACAAAATTGATTTGATGCACCTCTTAATTTCAATGGATTTGGCTGAAATTTTGACCAGTTACTTCTTATAGGATGCCAATCAAAATATGGGGGTGGACTTGAAAATCAGAGAACATTTTTGAAAACTGGACAGGCCTAATGTGTATACAAATACAAAAATACAAAAAGGCAGCTGTTTTTTCAAATTCACGCAATATGGGAACATTTGATTAGTAATATTATTGGGCACCGCTATCTTGAATTTTGAGCTAACATCTTGGATTTTCTTATCATAACTTTTGAACTTTTCAAAAATGTTTTAAACATTGTGCAACATCTCCGCCCGTTTTTGATTCTTTTGGTGCTGCACATCGCGCTTTGAGTATTTATCTTAAAGGAGAGTAGGGAAGTTAAATGTAAGAATATTATTTAAAAATTAAGGTCTGTCGCGCAAAGGCAATAATAAAATCGGAACATTACTGTGTACCCATATTACGTGGTATTAGAGCCTAAACTCCTCAAAACAGCTACTATTTTGGATATTTTGGCCACCATCTCTGATACACTGGTCGCCATTTTTGGACTCAATACGTTTTCCCCATACCAAATTATCCCTATACTGCTTGCTTTTAGAAGCTAAAATTCCTTGAAACAGTCGCCATCTTGAATTTTGGGCCGCTATCTTGGACAAGGTCGTCATATTTTTAACAAATCAAATCAAATCATCTCTATACTGCATGGTTTCAGAGCCCAAAACTCCTTAAAACTGCTGTCATCTTGAGTTTTTGGCCACCTTCTTGGATACTTTGGTCCCCATGCCAAATATACCCCAAATTGCATGGTTTTAGATGCTAAAACTCCTTATTATAACCACCATCTTGAATTTTGATCCGCCATCTTGGATATTATGATCGCCATTTCTGGACCATTGAGCATACCAAATATAACCATGTTGCATGGCTTAAGAGCCTAAAACTCGTTGGAACATCCGTCATCTTACAATTTGGGCCACCATATCGTATATTCTCGTCGCAATGTTTGTACTCTGGACATCTTTATGCCAAATATACCAATATTGAATGGTGTTAGAACCTAAAATTCCTTAAAACAGTCGCCATCTTAAATTTGGAGCCGACATCTTAGATTCTTGGACGCCATCTTCGATATTCTGGTAAACCTTTCTGGATTCTGGACATCTTCTCCACCCATATTGTATGGCTTAAGAGCCTAAAACTCCTTAAAACAGCTGCCATTTTGAGTTTTGGGCCGCCATCATATATATTCTGGTCGCCATTTTTTGACTCCGGGCATCTTCTTTATATCTAATATACTCATATTGCATGGCTTACGAACCTAAAACTCCTTAAAACAACTTCCATCATGGTTAAGAGATGAACCAGTCTAGGGCTGAAAATCTCTATAATAAAATAATAATAATAATAATAATAATAATAACCTCCATCTTGGATTTTGGGCTGCCATTTTGAATATTCTGGTTTCTATTTTTCGACTCCGGGTATTTTCCCCATATCAAATATAAACATATTGCATGGTTTTAGAGCCTTCAACTCCTTCAAACTACCGCCTTTTCTAGTAGAGAGCCGCCATCTTGGATTTAAGGTCGCCATTTTATATTTTCGGTCGAAATCGTGGTTTTGTGGTTTTGCATTGATGATTTCCGCATAAACATCGGCAACCATGCTAAAGTTTACAAAATGCGGCGCAATTTGATGTGTCGCATAAAATAATTTGGTTCAATTTTATATATGCCCAACTAACATTTTCAGTGCTATAACCTTCATTCATTTGCTTTCTGTTGTGTAACCATCGAATTGAAGCAGTCCACGCTGAATAAAAGGGAAGCTAGTCAAATATAAACCATAAGCTAATACACGGCTGCAAAACAAGCACCATACAGCTACCAAACTCGGTATTCAGACATCAATCAATTGTTACTGGGACTGCATTTATTGCACTCTATAAGACAATCCACGAGACAGATGCGATCAGCTGATTTTCTTTGTTAAGATTTCCCGGAAGATGTGAAAAACAAATCGAATTACCAAAACAGCTGCTACTATACAGTGCATTTCATAAAACTGACAAATTCACAAACCAGCAGCGCTTTCAAGGCCGTTATGCGATATCATTGCAGCTAGAAGCTGTAATAAAGAAACTGTTGCTATACCAACACGGCTTGTCGGATGTAAACATTATTATTATTATTTTTTTTATCTGTATTAACGAGATTTTTAGCCCTAGGCCTAGGCTAATTCATCTCGGGATCCACGCTTTACTTCCCTTCCGAAGAAAGAACTCTCATTTAGCGAGTTTGTCGGGAGTGGGATTCGAGCCCAGGTCCTCGGCGTGATAGTCACGTGCTTTAACCATCACATCAGGTCCGCTCCACAGTAAACAATATTGCCAAAACAAACTTTAAGCGGGATATATAGATACTACACAAATACTTTAGGGTGTCCCAAAATAGAAAAAGTGTCAAAAAGTTAACTTGCTCACCCCTAGAATGATAGATTAGGGCCTTAGAAACAATAGTTCCATACACGAAAACTCAATCAAAAAATATTTAGAGGTTGCACGCATCGATTTTCTGAAAAATGGACGATTTTTGGTACTTTTTCCAAAAATATGCTCAAAAGAGTTGAAAAATAAAAGAAATAAAAGTCACCAAACTCAGTAAATCATAGTTCTGGGTCCCGCAAACAATGTTTGGAGGGAATTTAGGTCATTAAAGATGATTTCATATGCTTGGCATAAGTTCAAATATCAAAAAATCCTGAATTTTTTGGCAAATTTTTCAAAAATGCTCAATTTATAAGGATTTTAAAATTTTTCCTATGATTGGCAATTCCGTTATTTTGTAGCAAATTTTGTGTAGATCATTTCGGCTGAAGACGGTTTTGAGCTATCTCCTTCATGGGTTGAGATATTGCTATAATAGTGATAACACAATCAACGAAAAAATCGGGATTTCTTACGTTATTCGTTTTTGTTCACTAGTTTCCATGACTACCATGCAAATGTTTGACATAACATTACAAGGAAGTGCAACTTTTTGGGGAATTTAAGGAATTATTAGGTTGCTTTGATCGTTACTAACTCATACTGCATGACGGTAACAATATGTACCAGGTTTGGGAGTTATCTAAGCATCGTACGAAGCAGCATAAGCTTAAATAACTTTTGACACCCGCTTTGTGAAAACGAAAAGTATACATTTTATCTAAGACATCATTTGTTGATCAAAAGAGAGCCGATTCAAAACTTGTGGTTTCGGTTACAAATTGTGTTTTGTCAAGTAAGCTGTGCATAAAAAAATTTACATTGACATTTCATAGGTTATCACTTGTTGTAACAAATCAGGTCAGGCACTAAGTTATATATATTTTTTTATATCATTAGTGGATCATCTTGATGCTTCCTGAAATCCAAGTCCAGCAGCAAATATGTGCGCCAATGGTTTGCTATCAAACTCAAACGATATAATAGATCTCGGCATTCACAAAAATACCTGCATTCACAAGGACATGTTTTGAATGTTATGTCGGTTGGTTGGAACAAATTTATTCTACCACATGATTTGATCTTTTTTTTTAAATTCTTCAACCCCTTAACCTTATTCACAGTGTCCACTAGGGCACTACATGAACGATTCCAATTGGCGGCTGCACTTACACTTTAGACAGCGCCTGAATGTATTCTACTCTAATTTTACTATATCAAACTGGTTGCCGTTGTGCTGCAGTCACTTTTCTACCCTGACCATGGGTAGAATGATGATGTGTGGCTCTTGTTCCTTCTCCAGTCCGATTGGGGTCCATTATGAGTTGCCGATAGCCGATATCTAAGTATCCGGGTCCATTAGAGCATATGCTCAGAAGGTGTCAGCTGCTCTCGAAGGGATGAGCAATTGACGAAAAATTGCAAGTGCCGGGGCTGGGATCGAACCCATGACCATCCACTTATGAAGTAAACATGTAGCCACTACGCTACGGGCCCCGGCTTATGATTCGATCTTATAGTTTTTGTTTTCCTTTTTTATCCTTTTCTTTACATTTAATTATTTTTAATGAAAGAGCATAAACTTCGGCATAACTAGAAAAATCCATTATTTTTATTTGCTTAACAAGCGACCTAAATCTATTTAGAAAAGCTAAACATTCTTGAACGATCATCCCATCGCTCAAGAGATATCCAGACATTTTACACACGGAATTTAATTGTCTGACTTGCTATCACTTATGTGATTCAAATTTTACAGCGAGTCACGTTTTGATAAGGCTTGTTTATTGAATCGGTAAGCACAATCATTGTAAAATAATCAAAGCAACCCAATTATTTCTGAAATTCTTCAAAATTGTGTACTTGCATATGCATAACATAATATGTCAAACACTTGTCAGATGCTATTTTATTTATATGGTAGTCATGGAAACTAGTGAACAAAAACGAATAACGTAAGAAATCCCGATTTTTTCGTTGATTGTGTTATCACTATTATAGCAATATCTCAACCCATGAAGGAGATAGCTCAAAACCGTCTTCAGCCGAAATGATCTACACAAAATTTGCTACAAAATAACGGAATTGCCAATCATAGGAAAAATTTTAAAATCCTTATAAATTGAGCATTTTTGAAAAATTTGCCAAAAAATTCAGGATTTTTTGATATTTGAACTTATGCCAAGCATATGAAATCATCTTTAATGACCTAAATTCCCTCCAAACATTGTTTGCGGGACCCAGAACTATGATTTACTGAGTTTGGTGACTTTTATTTCTTTTATTTTTCAACTCTTTTGAGCATATTTTTGGAAAAAGTACCAAAAATCGTCCATTTTTCAGAAAATCGATGCGTGCAACCTCTAAATATTTTTTGATTGAGTTTTCGTGTATGGAACTATTGTTTCTAAGGCCCTAATCTATCATTCTAGGGGTGAGCAAGTTAACTTTTTGACACTTTTTCTATTTTGGGACACCCTACTGTACAGCTATCCACCTCTGTGCTGTAAACTTATTTGGGTTGCTTTTATTGCACTTCAATAGGAAGTAAGCAGCTGCGCTTATGCTAAAGTGCCGGTAGTGGCGCTTTTCTGATAAATGCGGTAAACGTAATAACAGTGTAAACAAGCAGAAAAGTTTGCGCTACGGAATCATAGATGGCGCTCGTGTTCCATGTGTTTTTCACATATACAGCGGCGCCGCCTGGCACCTATCCACTCGAAACATCATGCGCAACACGGGTGGAAAATGCCAGTCAGAAAAAAAGAAGTAAACAACTTGAAATTTGTATGGTGATGTAATCAATTCTCTGTTACTGCAATGAATCCAGAAGAAACGCGTAAGGATAATGATTCTGTTTCTAATTTGCAACTTTTTGCCCCAAGGCACAAATCGCTGCGATGCGAAACAAGTGCAAGCCAGCGATTTGTCCATACAAGAAAAATGATTTTACTTTTAATGTGGTGGCGCCATCTCTGAGAAAATCAAGCTTTGATTCCTTACTATTAAATGCCGGAAGATTTGCCGAAAGATGTGCAAATCGAGTAAGAGTCCCTACCAATGGAACAGCTGCTTTCAAACAGTACGTTTTGTAATGTTGCCAAATACATACAACAGCAGCGCTCTTAACTGTTTAAAGAACATTCAGCTGGAAGCTATGACGAAGAACCTGATGGCGCAACCACACAGCTTGTTCAATGTAAACATTATGGCGTTCAGGGTTTCTGATTTCCACTTTTCATCTTCTTCCCCACTCGAATACAGTCAGCAGCGAACGGTTGTCGCTTTACGTTGAGCACATAGTGGCTGAGGTGCGATGCAAAGAGATAAGAGATCGGATAAGCGTCGAAGCACACTCTGTGGAAACTATATGCAGAACGCATGAACCGTACATAGTAGATGAGTTGCGATGAGTGCGGAGATGCGATGGAGCTGCTTCGACGCATGTGAACGCAAGAAAATGCTTGTCGGGTATGGATTTTATGATTGCGCTCGTTGTGTATGTAAAGCAATGCGGATTTAATGTGTTGGGAATGCTAGTAGGTAATATAAAATGCGTTAATATGTTGTTGTTTTTAAACATAACTCAATGCTTTTTCACATGATATGCATTTTGATAGACCAAAAATTTAAAATTTAAAATTTATCATACTGTCTATCGATCACCATGTAAAATAACATATTTCATTGCACATAAAATAGTATTCCATCAAATCGTTTAAGTTTTTTTACAGCATAATTTTGTTACTATATGTGTATAAGAAAACATTTTATTTTCTCTGTTCGGGATTTGAATCAAGTGATCAATGTTTGATATGGTCGTTTGTTCAGTGCATGTTATTCATGTGCAAGTTAGAAAGTTTAAGGTTTTATGGTATTCAACTTAATTGCTGAAAGGATTCTGATTGAAAAGTTCTGCTTTTTTCTTTGTCAGGCAAAACTAGATCCCTTAACGAAAAGAGTGTGACATCGATTTCGATTGATACTCTTTTACCTAATATACAGGGTGTTAGGTTCGTGAGTGCAAACTTTTTAAAGGGTGATAAAGGACCATAAATGATGAAAAAAATTGTTCTACGCATATGGTCAAATCTCAACCGTTACATAGTTATTGAACTTTCCATGTTGTTGATTATTATTGCATTAACTGGCTATAACTTTCAAATGGTCAAACTTATCGCAGTTTTTTCACCTTTATTCGAAAGATTAATGAATTTTCTACAAAAGGCATCATTGAATCGATTGGTTTAGTTAAATAACTAAGTTTTCTAGGGCAAATAGCTCAAAAGTAGTGTGTTTTAATTTGTTTTTGTCAATTATCTTTGGAAAATACGTAATAATTCAAAATTATTTCGTAGGCAAAGTTGTGGCCTCTGTTTCACTCTACAATTCGTTCTTTGACACCAAACTTCTAGCTCTTATCGTTTTCTTGCAACTTCGTTAAGAATGTGCGGCACAGTGCGCAAAAAGTGCTTTCCTTGACAGTTGCAAGTTTAAATGAAATGCGATGTTTAAATCAAAATTGCAAGAAAACGATAAGAGATAGAAGTTTGATATTAAAGAACGAATTGTAGAGTGAGACAGGGGCCACAACTTTGCCTAAGAAATAATTTTGAATTATTACGTATTTTCCTGTATGATGAATATTGTGTATTGCGACATTTGCGCCCATTTAGACTCGACCGTAATTCATTAGCATCACAGTCGAATTTCGCACACAACTTCGCAGCGGCTGGTGTACACAAGTTCGGTTGAGTTCATGACAGGGGCGTCGGATGCACAACAGGTAAACAAAATAAGTTTGATTAGTGTTAAACTTCGCTGGGAAATGATGATTCAGTGGATTCCCAAATTATCACAGTAGTCTAAACATTAATGAGAAACCCAATACTTATTAGAGACATCTTTTCTCGTAGATATCGCCGAAAATTTTGTAATAAAAAAAAGCTATACCCTTAAGGTGATACGGGACGCCGTGTTAATTTTCCTATCTTCCCTCTCTTTCTAACAATAGGCTCCTAAATGCCTATCTCAATTTCTACATAATTCGACCAAGCATTGATTAAAACGACATTTTTACTCATTTTTTAAGTAGTCTTATTAAGTAAAGCCCATAAAATAAATTTTCAAAATTTTTAATAATTTTTGCAACACTCCTTGTTTAGCACTTAATTTTGGGTAAATTTTGTTTACCGTGTATGTCAAACAGGAACATTTGTTGTCAAAAGTGAACCAATGTGATGTCTTTTGCAACCCTTCGTTTCACTTTCGTTACGTCAAGGTTGACCTCGAATGTCAAACAAGACCTGCTCATCCTTATTTTATTTTCGAGTTTATTAACTATTCTGTCATTGTTTAAATTCGGAAAAATACCATTGAGATCAGAAAAAGCATACTCCTTCGTGTTATGCAGTAAAACCGGGAAAATATTTTTCATTTTAGGACCCTATTTGCCTCACGATTCTGAAGATGGTAATCTCGATTTCTATCGTACAGAAGAGGCTAAAAAACAATCAGCATATGCACTGCAAGTGAGCATACACAATGATAAGTTTTTGTTCCATAATATGAAGTAGAATCTGAAATTACCATCTTAGTACCAACAGAGCAATGGCGGATATTTCCTCGATCGTCCCATTCGCCCTTAAATAATACATACTTGCCGAATTTTTGTTTTGCCGAGGTCAGCACAATCAAGTAATGTTTTAATGCCGAAAATCAGTATAACAGTCTCATATTAATTTAAATTGAAAACAACACTTAGATAGCCCAGTTCGGAAAGTAAAATATGTGTATACATAAAGACATCGCTCACGCGGATATAATTACATGCTATACATTCTTTTCTCAAATAATTAATTCAATAATCTCAATGTTGTACAGTTACACCAGATTTTTTTTTTTTGAACTGGTCGGTTTTTGCTATTGCAACAGAATCAAAACTGACTAAGTTATAGCAAAAAAAAACAGCCCGCGCAAAACATAAAGCGGGTGCATTTTATCTTTCCGCTCTTATGGATGAAACGATCATTTCACTACCCACATCCAAAGAAGCGCTTCAACATACAAGCGACTTCATCGATCAAATCACGCGAGTCGATGCGCACGAAATAGGCGAAAAAGGATGTGAAAACAACATACGCACCCTCATTGAAAACCTCATGCACTATGGCCTATCAAACATCCCTCTTCTCATATCATAACTTATCGCATCCGATCGCATCTCACCTTACCCACTATGGTCACAGCCTTAGTTTGTGTGTTTGCTTGTCAGCGACGACAGCAAACACCGGCGAACGGTGGGAAGCCATACATGGAATTTAAATATTCGTCCACATTCGCATCGCAAGCGATGGAGATGTGATGCGATTCGTGAGTGATATTGCGCGTACGAATATTTGAGGTTTTCAAAAAATGTTTATTATTTTCTTTGCTAATCTAGCATTTCAACAACAATACACTAAAAACGTATGCATTACATGCAGAAATTCTCTTCTAGTTATGATAATAGCCGCTTCGATCGCTCACCAGCATTCGTCACCATTCGCCACTTATTCATTCGCTTGCGATCCAAACTGCGACGATCGGCCACGAATATCCATGTCAACCAGCTTTGCAACAGAGCAGAAGAAAGATTGATTGGCGATCCATAGCCTTAACCACTAGGCTAACTGGAGACCCCAAAAATGAGCATGTGCATTTCGTATTTTCTAGTTCGTGATTGGCCAGAGTAATCGTAATTGTACCAGGCACCAACAAACATATATGTATATGCTACAGTATATATGATATGCTATAGTTTGAAAGTAGCTTAAATATTATTAACAAAAAGATTTGTTTGTATAAATTGATGCGTTATCCAATTACCTAGACATATTTCTTCTAGAATGGTTCCTAAGCTTTTTAGATTTTGTTTTTGTTTATTTCTAAGATCTCTTGGCTACCCCGTAACGTGGGTAGATCACTTCGGTCCCTAACAAATATAACCAGGCAGGAATCATCCTCGAACGTCCCTGAAACTCCATGGAATGTTCCCGAATACACCATGGAACGCCTCTGGGACCCCCTGGAACCCCATGAACCAATCTGAAACTCTCTAGAATGTCCTTGAAACCCTTGATACGCTCCTGAAACTCTCTGAAACCCACTGAAACACCCTACAACGTCCTTGAAATCTACTGGAATATTCCTGAAACGACAAGAACGCCCATGAAAACGGTTGAAAAGGAACGTCCATTAAACCTTTTGATACCCTCTCAACCACCTCTGAAACTCCCTGTAACGCCATTGATATCCCTTGAAAACCCCGAGAACCCTGCTGAAACCCTTGAAGTCTTCTGGAACACCGTAAAACGTCCCTGAAACCCTCCTTAAACCTCCGGAACATTCCTGAAATACCCCTGAAATCTACTGGAATAACCTAAAACGTCCCCAAAACCTCATGGAACGCTCTTGAAACAACCTCTTAAAACAACCCTGTAACGCCCCTGGGACCTCTTGAAACTCCCTGTAGAGCCCCTGAACTTTGTATCGCTCTTAGGGCCTCCTGGAATACCTTGGAACAACCAGGAAACCATTCGGGACCCCGTGAAACATCCTGAAACGCTTCTGAAACTCACTTGAAATCTTATGGAATGCCCATGAAACTCCCTGGAACCCTATGAAACCGTCTGAAACACCATCGAAACTGCATGGAACGCTCATGAAACCCCCAAAAACCCTGTGGGGTTCCCTCGAACGCCCCTGCGTTCCCCTGGAATGACCGTAGGACCTTCTGAAACGTCCTGGAATACCCCTGGTGCGACCCTGTATGGTTGAAATTGAAAACCAAATCTGACACTCATGGTAACAGTTTAGGCAATATCAATGTTCAACAATTGGATCGTGGACTCATTTGTTCCAGGTAGTCCAAAAAAACATTTATAACGAAATTCTTCTCGGATTTCATTCCAGAATTCCTCTTAGGATTCCCTCCGAAGTAATTCCCAGGAATAGGAATGAATTTATAATCGAGAGTTCTGCCAAATTACTCCCGCAATTTCTACCTCTGGCTTAATTTAAATTCCTCCAAGAATTTCTTCTGAATTTCATTCTGAATCATCTTCTGGAATTCCTCTCGATGGTTTTTTCTGATATTCTCTCTCAAAATATATTCCAAGGTTTGCCTCAAGAATTCCTTCCGGAAATCATCCCGACAATTTATCCTTGGTTTATTCTTAGGAAGTTTCTGAAACACGGATTCCATTCAGTTTTCTTTGCATGATTTCTCCCGGAGATACTGCCGAAATTTCACTCAGAGTTTCTTCCAATGTTTTTTCCCAGGATGCCCCAGCTAAGGACTTCTTACGGAGTTCCTCACAGGGTTTCTCTTGAAATGTCTTAAATGCATATTTCTGTTGAAGTTCCATCAATGAGTTCTTGTGGCATTATTCAGGAAATTATTTTTCATACTCCGAAAAATATCAGGGAGGAAATTTGGTACAAATCCTGCGAAAATCTCTAGAAAACTTTAAAAAATATTAAGGGAAACAAATAAGGAGGATTCTGGAGGATGATTTATGATAAAAAAAATCCGAATTGAACTCCGGAAGAAACTCGGACAGGAATTCGGGAATAATTCCAGGAAAAAATCCTGCAATCTTTGAAATTCACTGAGAGATTTCGGGATTCCGCGTAAAAATTCGATCGGAAATTTGAATGTTTTAAACTTATTATCAATTCAGAGATTGAGAGGAACATTTTCTGATGCATTTTCTCTTAAATTGTTTTACCTAATTTTTGAGGGTATTTCTGTGTATTTGATGAAAATTATTTTTACTTTATGAAGATTGAAATTATTTTTAATTATAAATTGAAATTTTCCAATTATTAATTAATATTGAAAAATAAGCCTAAATTTTGCAAACTTTAAATATTTTTCAAAAAATTTACAAAAAAATTCTTGAAAATTGAGTAAAATTTCTAAGGAAAAATGCGTAAGACTTATTATCAAGTAAAACATCTTCAGAATTAATTCTAAAATTCATTTAAGGATTTCTCCTTATGGTTCTCTCTTTTACTTTTTTCTGATCTTTTTGGATTTCTACAGCAATTCCTACTCCAGTGGTTTTAACGTATTTGCTCTTCGGAATTTTTAAGAGTTGTTACCGCAGCTTTTGCCGATATGCTTCCTACGAGAAACTCCGTTGAACTCCTTCCGGAGATTCAAAAAATTTCCAAAATCCTAAGTTCCTTCAGGATTTTTCCATAGTTATTCGAACAGTTTCTCTCGAGATTTCTGCGAGATTCTTGTCGAAGTTCTTCCGGAGAAGTTTCCGATATTTTTCTTGTATTTCCTAGCAAGTTTCACTCGTAGTGCCTCCCGGGATTTTTCTTAGAGGTTTTCAGAGTAACTCTTTAAATTTCCTTAATATTTCCTCCCGGGGGTGCTCACTGAACTTTTTTCTGAGATGTTACAGTTTTTACTAGGTTTTCTTGCAGTTTCTTGCCAAAATTTAGCCTGGATTCCCTCTGATTTCTTACAGGAAGACCTTGAAAAAAAACCTGGAAAAATCCTGGAACTTTTACAGACTTCTTGGATTTTCGAGTTGCGATGGGGGTCTCGATCGGGTGGCATTGTTCGAAGGAAAAAGTGAAAAATGACGCGTATTTGGGGCAGTTGCGTCGCCGTTCTTGGATCTTTCCTATACCAAATATACTCATATTGCATAGTTTTAGAGCCTAATTCACATGAAAACAACAGTTCATACCCAAGTTAATTTAGTGCTACTTTTCAACTGACGGAATGCTTTTTTTTTTCTTGAACGCTTAATTTATTTCCTGTTGCTTAAATGGAACCCGAGTTCTGATTCAGTCCACCGTAACAATCTGCTTTGCAACAGAGCAGAAGAAAGATTACCTTTTACAGACTTTCTCCAGCAGCAGCAGCAGCAGCATCATTTACTCAACCAAAATAAACAAATCCCTAAATAAGATATGTACACATCGAAGCCAGCTGCTGCGGTACCCGTGGCAGTAATTATGTCCAGCGTCCATCTTTACGGCCAAAGGGAGCACTGTTATAGCCGTGTGCGCTACAATGCCGCCAACGGGCACTTCGCTATCCTCCGGGACTGCTGCTACTGGCGGGACTGACGCGGTCGTAAAATGAGCTCGTAAAATTGGATGCCTTTTACTGCTAGTTGATAACTTTGACTGTCACGCGGACGGAAGCACCGGAAGTTCGAGAGTGAGACGGTCCTCCAAGCGTTATGCGAAACGAATCTAGGCTTTTCCGCGGCTGCTGGCTGAGTTCGCTTGGTACAGGCAGATGTATTTAATTTACTTATTGTTAATTAAATACCGCCATCGTTTTGTGACCAATTCGTTTCCAGTTTGATTCTAGCGTGAAATTGCTTTTGGATGGCTGCTTCAGTGGCCAAACGGATATGAAATCATTATGTGTACCAAGCCATTTCAAGGCATTTTGTTGGGCAATGCAAATTTATTATTCATTATCGTAACTTGTTCTGTGACTTGGTTGGTTAAAGCGTCGGACTGGCGAAACGGAGTCGTGGATTCGAATCCCACCAAAACAAGTGATATTTTTTTTTTCAAAAATGTTTCTCTCAATTTGTCAACGTACTAAATCTTTAAATGCTTCAAGATTTTAGGTCTATTTCAGTCATACTTGCCATTGGAATAGCTGGAAATGGCAAAAAATCAATTCTCATTTTTTCCTTGATGTCTGAAAAAAGTCGCTTGACTTGTTGTAGTCTAGCCATTTCATAGTGAATGATCTCTTCGTTGCTTGTTTCATATACTGAGGATTTCAAAGGCATAATGAAACTGGATCCATACAAATTGGTTCAATAATTTACCTGTAATACTGTAAAATGTCATATTATCAATTGATTTTTTGTAACAACATATGAACATGCTAATTTAGTGTATTTTCATGCAAGGCCACAGGCGCAACTTAGATCAACAGGTGACAATGTCTGTTCTCTGAACCACTGGAGTCATGCGCTCGTCAAATCAAAACTACAGTGGTACGTACACCATCTACTAGCGAAGCTTGTCGCAAGGAATCGTGATTTTGATCGATCATATTTTACTGCATAGAATTGAGGGATTTTCTTGCGATTCGATTTTGGATTACCAACTGCCACAACATCGGACAACATAGACAAATCTACTTTTTCTTAAACGCACTACTTCGAGAACAATTGTTACCCTCTTCTTCCGGAGCCTGCAGATGGATCGCAACTTCGCACTGATTCTCAAAGTCTACACCGCCGCGGCAGGACCGTAGTCAGAAATGAAAATAAGAATTAGAGTTGTATTCAATTAATTAGTACTCTTATCGAATCCCATCAATTTATTGCACATTAGTCTACGGGGGAAGCAATGTTAGTCACAATTTGTTATCGTCATCTACATGCATGATATCGTGGGAAATTAATATGACTATAGGGGCTGAACAACTCCATACCTGCTCTACTCTATCCGAGTCCAAACCACAAGAGCCATTCTAACTGCCTGCAATCAAACACTACTTGTTTGTCTATAATTTCAATCCCATAATGATGATTGTCTCGGCAGCTAATCTGAAATCGATTCTTGGTGCACTGTCGACGACCAGGCTACCGCATCTGCTGACCTCCAATCTTTGATCTTGATTGTTGGGCCTTGGAGCTGCTTGTGTCAATTTAGCATTTTCTGATTGATTTGTATTATGTGAAAGTGCATCAGAGTGTAAAATTGAATATATCAATGCTTCCTGTCGCGATACATAAAACTTCATTTACGCTCACACAGTGTCGACAGGTGGCGGCAGCATTACGATGAGCACCTCAATGGCGACGTTGCAAGTACCGAAGGTGGCGTGGTAACAGATCTAGGAGTATGTGCACAGGACGAAAGACTTCCGGCCCCTGACCTCCAAGAGATTGAAGAGGAGGTTGGCCGGTTGAAAAACAACAAAGCCGCTGGAGCAGATCAACTACCAAGCGAGCTTCTAAAATACGGTGGAGATGCAATGGGGAGAGCACTACACTGGGTCATTACCAAGATTTGGGAGGAGGAAGTATTGCCGGAGGAATGGATGGAAGGTATCGTGTGTCCCATCTACAAAAAGGGCGACAAGTTGGATTGCGGGAACTATCGCGCGATCACACTACTGAGCGCTGCCTACAAGATACTCTCTCAAATTTTATGCCGATTGCAAGAGAGTTCCTGGGGCAATATCAGGCTGAATTTATGGGTGAACGCGCTACAATGGACCAGATGTTCGCCATCCGCCAGGTGTTGCAGAAATGCCGCGAATACAACGTGCCCAGTGCCCACACATCACTTGTTCATCGATTTCAAATCGGCGTATGATACAATCGATCGAGAACAGCTATGGCAGATTATGCACGAATACGGATTCCCGGACAAACTGATACGATTGATCAAGGCGACGATGGATCGAGTGATGTGCGTAGTTCGAGTATCAGGGACACTCTCGAGTCCCTTCGAATCTCGCAGAGGGTTACGGCAAGGTGATGGTCTTTCATGCTTGCTGTTCAACATCGATTTAGAGGGTGTAATCAGGAGAGCGGGGATAAACACGAGTGGAACGATTTTCACGAAGTCCGTTCAGCTGCTTGGTTTCGCTGATGATATTGATATTATAGCTCGTAAATTTGAGACGATGGCGGAAACGTACATCCGACTAAAGAGTGAAGCCAGGCGAATCGGATTAGTCGTTAATGTGTCGAAGACAAAGTACATGATGGCAAAGGGCTCCAGGGAGGAATCACCGCGCCCGCCACCCCGAATTTATATCGATGGTGATGAAATCGAGGCGGTTGAAGAATTCGTGTACTTGGGTTCACTGGTGACCGCCAACAACGACACCAGCAGAGAAATTCACCCTAATAACCATATAAAAATGCGGATAAAAACATTGCATTTCTAATACACCCAACACAAATAATGTACCCTGCTTTACTAGGGTGGCTGTACCAATTATGGCACTACCTAAGAAAAATTATTCATACAAAAATAACGAGGAGACCAACGAATGTCATCAATATGTTAAAAGATAACTTAGTTTCGATACTTTACAGGAAAAATATAGAAACGGAGCCAAAATTACTTTTAGTATTTGAGGAATTCCACGGAGTCATGTCAGTCGATCCTGAGCGACCATTTCAAAAATATCTGAAACTTTGCACAGTTTTTCAATTTCATCTAAATCGCCTTTTTTCGATATCAAACCTTCATATTCACTCACGACTAACTTTTCAAAAGGGTGTATGCGAAAATAGTTCAAAAATATTCTAAAAGCTGTACAGCAAAAACGGATTGTTCGATTGTTATGAATTTTTCAGCAAAGTTAGATAACTAAATGATGATTCCTTAGAAAATATACACTGTAAAAAATTTCTTTTTTTACTATAAAAAAATATGATCTTTGTCACAAAAACTCAAATATCTCAGAACCCTATCTTTTTACCAACGTCAATTTTTTAGGGAAAATGGCCCATTATATCAGCTATCTACCATAAAATTTTGGAGATGGTAAACTGATAAACAAAAAAGTTATGACATTTCAAACATTTCACAATTTTTACATTTAGTAACAAAAAAAAAAAAATTTTTTCTGTGTAAATTATTTCGAGAACTATATTTTGATGCTGATTTTATTGTAAAGGCTACCGCATGAATTAAACAAGTTGTTTTCATGATATTTTTGTTTGATTATTTATAATTACTATAGTATCTATTTGAACCTTACACGCGATCCAGTGTTGTGATCAAAAATATTGAGATTGTCATACTTTTTATTGTACGTGACTGGTGAAAAAATCCCTTGATAGTGTTGAATAATAAATAATAAAAGTTTTATATATACGCGTATACGTCTAGTTGATCTGCAAAAAAATACCTCTTAGGGTCGATTTCTTCACCCTGGCTTAGGCGTTAAGCCAGGTTTAACTATATGGGTAAGCCTGGCTTACGGGTTAAGCCGAGGTGAAGAAATCGGCCCTTAGAGAACAGACTTTATGATCGAAAAAATGCGAGTAACTTCAACAACAACAAATGCATGAGAGGTACATACCACAGACAAACAGACAAAACGCCTAGAACAATTTTCGTGAAAATCCATCGCCCAGTTCACACTACCACCACCTGGTGGAAATGTTTCACGAAACACTGCGTTGTGCAATATCGTCATCAGAAGGCGCTAGTGTGAAACGTCAAACGCAAAGAAAAACGATGGGCACTCTTCTGGTTATGAAAGCCACAACCAAGATTCAAAATGATCGTTAAAGGCGTGGTCAATGAAAATTTCGTCAGTGTTACGTTTGTTTGTCTGTATACTAGGGTGGCCCACACTTATATGAAAAACAAAAATTTCGAAAAATGCTAAGTCTTACCTCCTAAATAAGTTGTTTTGGACTCCCAGAAGCTACGTTCAAAATTTGAGTAAAATCGGTTGAGCCTAAGGGGGCGCTCAAAACGCTTGAAGTTTATATGGGAAAACTTGGCCAAATGTATGTAGAAATTTTAAGTTTTCTAATTTTGCCGCTAGGTGGCGCTGTAAGCGTTCAATAATCAAACCCTTTGGTATTATTGTAGGTGACTATATGCCAAACAACTTTGTCGAAGACCGCAAAGTGATCCGACGCCTGTGAAAAAAGTTATACCCTAGGCAAAGTGAGGCAAAGTAGTGAGATTTCATTATTGATATTATTCTTTTACATGTATTGGAAAAACAACAATAAAGTTTATCCTCACTTTACCAAGGGTATAACTTTTTTCACAGAAGTTGGATCACTTTGCGGTCTTCGACAAAGTTGTTTGGCATATAGTCACCTACAATAAGACCAAAGGGTTTGATTATTGAACGCTTACAGCGCCACCTGGTGGCAAAATTCGAAAACTTAAAATTTCTGCATACATTTGGCCAAGTTTTCCCATACAAACTTCAAGCGTTTTGAGCGCCCCCTTAGGCTCAACCGATTTTGCTCAAATTTTGAACGTAGCTTCTGGGACTCCAAAACAACTGATTTAGAAGGTAAGACTTGACATTTTTCGAAATTTTTGTTTTTCATATAAGTGTGGGCCACCTTACTGTATACATACCATGAAAATGCTCACGAAAAAGCAAAAAAATACTACCGCTATGGATATTAAAAATTTTATAGTAAATTTTTTCTTCGTCCAAGCAAACAACACCAAACTAGTCAGTTAAAACTAATAAGTGATTTTGTTTATTATAATCTAACGAACAACATGAACAGTCGCTTTCTCAAAGGTCTTCAACTCAACGCTCTCTTGTAGACCGCTTGTGAAAAAAAAAATGTTCAAAAGAGTTACGAAATCTCATAGATAAACTGAAAGAGACTGGTTATGCCCAAATTGAATACAAATTTACGCATTTGCACGTCCTGCCGTCTAGACTTTGACAAACGAGCCATCTGTATATCATCGGTAAAGCAGGGCGCAGGAAGTTCGAAAACGACAACAACTGAGAAATTGCCAGAAGTGCTAAGTGCAGAGAGTCATGCCACCGTACCATCAGCGACATCTGTTTAAACAATTTAATCACGCCTCTTTTCAAAAATGCTTTGAAATATACTTCAACATTTATACCCATTTCAATATTTTTAACGTTGCAAAACACGCTTTCAACATTCATCTTGAAGAAGAGGGAAAACACTTGTCCTCAAATGTAACAGCAAATTAATCAATAAACGACTAATGCGCGGAGGGCGTGATAAAATCGGAACAGTACTGTACATATAATATACATAATACATAATAAAAACAGATTGTTTTACTCCCGCAAGGCCATTAACAATAAAATCAGCATCAAACTGCGCTTTCCGGCCGAAATAATTTACACAAAAAAAAATTATTACTAAATGTGAAAATTGTGGAATGTTTGAATTGTCATAACTTTTTTGTTTATTAGTTTATCATCACCAAATTTTTATGGTAGATTGCTAATACAATGGACCGTTTTCCCTAAAAAATTACATTGGTAAAAAGATAGGGTTTTGAGATATTTGAGTTTTTGTGACAAAAATTATATTTTTTAATGTTAAAAAAAGATTTTTTTTCACAGTGTACATTTTTTTTAGGAATCACCATTTAGTTATCTAACTTTGCTGAACAATAAAATCTGCATCTAACTGCGATTTCTGATCGAAATAATTTACACAGAAAAAAATATTTACCAAATGTGAAAATTGTGAAATGTTTGAAATGTTATAACTTTTTTGTTTATTAGTTTACCATCACCAAATTTTTATGGTAGATTGCTAATACAATGGACCGTCTTCCCTAAAAAAATTACGTTGGTAAAAAGATAGGGTTTTGAGATATTTGAGTTTTTGTGACAAAAATGATATTTTTTAATGTTAAAAAAGATGTTTTTTCACAGTGTATATTTTCTTAGGAATCACCATTTAGTTATCTAACTTTGCTGAAAAATTTATTGCAATCGAACGAACCATTTTGGCTGTGCAGATTTTTGAATATTTTTGAACCATTTTCACATACACCCTTTTGAAAAGTTAGTCGTGATTCAAAATAAAAATTTGATATCGGAAAATGACGATTTAGATGGAACTTAAAAACTGTGCAAAGTTTCAGTTCAATAGAAAATCATGAATTAAAAAATTTCCTTAATTTTGATGCTGTTGCTTGGAATCGCTCATTTATTATAGCGTGGGCCAATGATAGGAACCCTGTACCAATTATGGTTACATTCTTTAACTTCGGTTCCTTTTCGCACTATTTGCGTGCATTCCTTATGGGACTAGCCATAACTGGTACACTATGGCGAAAAAGAGTGCAAGGAAGCCAAAATTTTAAGGAAAATTATTTATTTCTACCGTAATTTGAGCAAAATATGGAGTTTAAATGAGTGCAACCATCCTGTGTAAACATGATCTGTTGTTCACAAAAAATTTCTTGTTGATTTATATCGTTAGGGGCCGTTCATAAACCATGTAGACTTTTTGGGGGGAGGGGGGGGGGGTCTGGCCAAAGTCTACGGTCCATACAAATTTCAAAATTTTTGTGTGGACAAAAGTCTACGAGGGGGGAGGGGGGGTGTCTGAGATGGCCAAATTTTGGTCTACGTGGTTTATGAACAGCCCCTTAAAGGGTGACTATGGCTAATAATTGATACTATAGCCATAATTGGTACACCTACCCAACTTGCAAATCTATTTTTCAATGGTTTGGTTAAACTTGTCCCACTAGAGTTAACCGATGCCGCTCAAAATATGGTTCCCATGGTAGTCCAGCAAATGATCTGATGTCATGTAGAAAGCATGGCAAACCATAACCTGGTGTTTGACTTTAACATATTTTGATGCGCGGCATTCGGTGGTTTTCATAGCGCTGACCACCATAACTGCCTTGCTTGATTCGTGACATCTGCCTCAATGCCAAATAGCATATATGGCTTAACTAACTCACAAACTCACGGGCTGCCTCATCGTTCACACACATGTCAAGTTGCAGATTAGTCGGTTTGTGGAATCCTGGTTTCTGTGGTTGGTGCCGACTAGCTGTCATTTGAAAGCACTACCGCAATGCCAGTATAATTCTGTCACCTACTCGTGATGATGACGATGATGGTGATGGGATTTAATTTTCTAACTCGACGAATTTGAACTTTGGAGAGCGGGAGGCATATGAAGTGAAATATGTGAACGAAACAAGCAAGGTACATACATACATATGAGAGGGATGAATCCTGTTACCAAAAATATCCAATACTTCCTTCTTCTGGAACGAGGATACTGATGAGTTTGCAGAACATACCTATTAGCTCACCAGAGCGTAGCTAATTGAGCAGGCAAATGCTCAATTAGGTGGAAATTGTACGCATTCTGGCTCTGGCCTTGGCTGAAAATTTGATTAACACCATCAAAGGAAGAAAGCTCCATTCGAAGGTTCAAAGAAGAAGCGGCAATGGGATCGATCGAACCAAAATTCTTGGAATAGTTGGTGAGGATTTGCTTACACTCGGTTCCACTATGAGCAATACTCATCTGTTCAGAGTCAAGATTGAGTCAATTTAAAGTCATTTCTATGGTCGTGTCTTGCAGTCTTTCACAAATTGTGGTACATACAGATTCCCGAGAGAAAAAGATTTTCTGCTAAACATCAGTAATCAGTATTGTTTTTAATATCATTTCCTGATAGTTTTGTTGTTGCCTAGATATTGAAGGTACTTTTGAAAATGTTTCGTCTGATAAACAGTAATCCTCCAATGTTTATCAACACGGGGGCTATCTATATATATAAAAATGAGTTTTAAGTCCCTTTGAGGCAACAAAACTCACGAACGGCTGAACCGATCAGGATGACTTTTGCATGGTTTGATTCGTTTTCATGGTGGCTGTGTTTATATGTACAAAAAGTTACGAAATTCAACTAGAAAAGTAAGAAAATTAATAAATAACTGATTTTTCATGAGCTGGGAAGGAAATCAACACGATCGAAATGAAAGCAATCTAGAGTGCGGTGAAATTATGAGCTCAACAGTTGTCAAACCACACCAGCTTGGCAAGACATAGTTTGCCGGGACAGCTAGTACGATAATAAAAATAGTGATTATCAAATTAATTTATCAAATGCTTACTTCCCTAAGTGGCAGTCTCATCACTAATTCGGTGTATTCTTGTGGCGAGCCGTCATGGAACTTCAATCATTCGATTTAGTTATTTTTCGCTGCCTTTGAAGGTTTTCGCAACTCTATTTATAATAAAAATGCTTAAAATGTTTCTTGAGCTTTTTGCATTATTTTATTGTTTTCTTAGAAACCTGTACAAAATATTCATTAAAAACTTTCTTGAAAGTATTTATATGGGAGAATAGAATTCTAGTTCCATTTAATCCAACTGTTTTGCTCCCTCTACTAGCTACTATCAGATACTCTGCTGTCATCAGCCCATTAATATCCAAAATAGTTACATGTAATCCATCATCCGTGCATTAATCCTGTATTCCGAAAGCCACGCTTAGGTACGGTGTAGCACGTGCAACAAAGCTGCATTACACACGTGTGCAGTGCATTGCGTGTACCAGAAATGTCCGTTATTTATCGTTCTTGCATCCAGCAGCCTGACAAGCTTTCGCCATAACCCAAACCAGACCATCCCAAAGGTGGTTGGTCGTGGGCTCTGGCAGGTAGGTACTACTAACGACTCATCGGTAGCAACACCACTCGGGGAGGCCGCCTTTGATGCTGCAGGGAGATTGCAATGCAGCTGTCATTCCAGCATGAGCTGCAAACCATTTCATGCCCGATCCTTGGAAATGGTTGGTCGGTCGGTCGGTCGATGTGCTCCGGCGGGTGCAAACTAGTACTTACTTGCACCTACACACGTGTGGTTTGGCGACGGGCATTAGTTGCTCGATTAGGACTTCCCAAAGTATGTGCGCCACGGAGCACGCTGATGCAGGGGACAGACAAAATGATCGGGAATGGCAAAATTTTCCCTCCTCAAATATTTATTCAAATAGCTGTAACTTTTCGAAAATTGCATCAAATATTCTCAAATTTTTACTGTAAGTGGATCAACTAGTTGTGTATCAGTGGACAAAATTTGGAAAAGATCGGCTATTCTACACGAAGTTATAAAGATTCTAGAAAAATGTATATTTATCCGATAGCCAACTTTGAGCTGTTATATCTTCGGGTTCAATGAACCGAATGCAGTGAAATTTTGTCCATTTATGACTTATATAATTAGCTCTCGAAAAAGTTAAGCGAAGTTAAAAGCGATTTTATTAATTTTATAGTAAATTGGTATATTTTTAATATGCATCCCATTACTTTTTCAATAAATTGCCGGCTATGTTGTTACTTTCTTTCAAAACATATCTGTACTCAAGACAATAAGAGGGAATTTAAGTGAACTATAATAACAATCTTAAATTTTTAAACGATGTTGAAATTTTAGAAAATTTGGTGTTTTTTTAGAAAAATAATCTAATTGCTATAATTTTATTCCGTGTTTAGAATTTTAAGTTAAGTCAAAAGTTCTTCAAAGCTCATTATATAAGTCATAAATCGTCAAAATTTCATTGCATTCGGTTCATTGAATCCGGAGATATAACAGCTCAAAGATGGCTATCGAATAATTATACCTTTTTCTAGAATGCAAATAACTTCGTGTAGAATAGTCCGATCTTTTCCAAATTTTGTTCACTGATACACAACTATTTGATCAACTTACAGTAAAAATTTGAGAACATTTGATGTACTTCTCGAAAAGTTCCAGCTATTTGAAAAAAATTGAGAAGGGAAAATTTTGCCTTTCCCGATCATTTCGTCTATCCCCTGTACATGTAAGTGTAGACAATATATATATAATGCTCAATGCTCATCAGGTGCGTGAACATTCTATTAGAGCTGCAAATCTCCAAATGTTCTGGATTCCTGAGATGTGGAAGGGACATTCTTGCTGGAATTCCTTTTATGAGTTTTTCAAGAATTCTTTTTAAACTATCTGGAAAATTCTTTAGGATTACCTTCAGGGACACTGCCTGGAATGCCTTTGGAGCTTCTTTGAGGATTTATCAAAAATGTTTTGGAAAGAATACTCTCGCAGGATTTCTTAGAATAATATAAGCAAGCATTTCTCTAAAGATTCCTTTAGATAGTATCCCGTCATTGTCCATGAATTTCTTTGAAAATTACTTCAGAGACTCTTCCAGAAAGTCCTCCACGAATTTTTCTTGGCACTGCTTCAGTACTCACGATATTTCTCAAAACATTCATTTGGTCCACGGGTTTCTTCGGAAATTTCTTTCGAATTTTCTCCTGGGGTTCCTTAAGGGATTCTATAAGAAATTCCTTCAAGGATTGCTACAAAAGTTCATACTTATATTTTTTTTCAGACATCTTCAGTATTTTTTGTGAAATTTCTGAAAGAAGTACTGATTAAATCCCTGGAGAAATATCTGAACAAATTCTGTAGGGACCTGTTAAGACATACCGGGAGATATTTCTGATGGAACCGTAAGAGTGATTTCTCAAAACAATCGTTGTAAGAATTTCAGCAGAAATCACTGAAAAAGTTTTGAAAATGAGGAAATTTTCAATGGAATCCGTAGAGTAATTCCTGAACAAATGACTGGTGGAATTTCTAAATAAATACTTGAAGGAATATCTGAAAAATTTTCTGAACCACTACTGGAAGAATTTATAAAGGATTCGAAAGAATTTTTAAAGAAATCCCTGTGGAAAATTCTGAAGGAATCCCTAGAGAAATTACCGATAAATTATTTAACCTTCCGTAACTCGTAACCACCGCCATCGCGCTGGTACTGCGTACAACAAGCAAGCTTTTTGCAACGTGTTTGTTACGTTTGCATTTAGTCGTATTTTTTTTGTATCGTAGGTTATACTCTGGTTTGTGAACCTGTCCCCAAACTTTAAAGTGCATTTGTAGCGCCCCAGTTATTTCGGGCAGCGATCCAGTACAAAACACACAAGCTGTCCCCTAACATAGACATCAAACATCAAAGATGCCCCCTTAGGATTAGAAATTCCTAGACAAATCACAAAGTATGTAAGCAACTAATACTGCGAATAAAAGGCAACCCGCCAGAAATAATACGATCACAGGATTGACTGATAGACCAATCACTTTAATGAAACCTCGTTAACTTGAGATTGGACTACGTTCTCTATTTAGATAACTGGGCACAATTTATGTTATGTATTGTATGTTTGCGTTCTGTGCATTTGTAATGTTCCATTTCCTTATTCGTATTTAAGTTTTCAAATAAGGCCCCTTATGCGGAAAATAAAATTGCGCATTTGTAGGGTTCTACTAATAGTCGTCCATAATGTGCCGCCCAACGTAGGATACGATAAATTTGTGGTGTTCCGCAAAACTTTTTTTTTTGTTACATGTACAAAATACAATAGAGCGAGTAGTGGAGGTTTAAACGAATCCTTTCCGAGCAGAAGAAAATAACAAGTGAATAACATATCAAGGTATTTATCTTAAATACTATCATACCTTGATATGCCCTTCATTAGGTGGTAATAAGAGGCAAAATAACAAAAAGGAAAACCAAAATTTTGTATAAATAACACCTAGAAAATAACAAGTCTTGTTATTTCAATAATGAATGCATACCAAAAATTTCAAGTGCTGTACTTGTTATTCCAAAGTTATTGAATAACAAACTAATAACATTTCTTGTTATTAAATGTTTCATTTGTTCGATGACTTAATGATGTAATAGCAAATCTTGTTCTTCGGTTATTTTCACTGCTAAACCAACAAATACTACATCAATACCAAACTCTGCTCAAATACCTCCAACTGTTATTGTGATGTCCTCATAACATTTCGTAGAATAACGAAGTAATAACAATTTTAGGTAATAGAGCACATGTTGCTCTTCGCATGGTATTTGTATGGTATGCCCTTCTGCTCGGGTAGTAATATTTCTAACGTATTTCTCGGTGAAGTTTCTGAAGGAACCCATGGAAGCCAAGTGTTGTTGCTTCGAGGAGGTTGAAAGAACCAACATAAATGAAAAACAAAGTTATCTTGGTTTTATGACGGTTCTTAAAACCTCTTGAAAGCAGATAAATCATCAAATTGTTGCCTGGGAAATCTACCTGGATAGGAAATATATGGAGGAAGACCAGTAGGCGAATTCCGGCGCACTTTTTCTTAGAAGAAAGGAGTATTTTCTTGCTGATGAGCAATAGAAGAAAATTTCTTCTCTTCGAAGAAATTGTGCACTGGAATCCAGCCACTGGAGTTTTTTTTAGAATCCAAAGAGGAATTTCTGAAACAATAGATAGAGAAGTTTCTGTACCTAGGTAGATTTAAAGACCGAATTCCTGGAGAATTTTCTGAAAGAATCCATCAATTAATTTTGTAAGAAATCCCTAGAAGTTATTCTTGGACTCGGAATCCTTGAACAAATGGACATTGGAGAAAATTCAAAGGAATCTTTAGGGAAATTTCTGAAAGAATCTCTGGATGAATTTCTGAAGGAATCTTTATATTGGTTTTTAAAGAAATCATTGGGAAAATTTCTGGAGGAACCTTTGATTTTCTTAAAGAATCTCTGAATGCAATCCGTCGATGGTTTCCTGAAAGAGTTCTTGTACGGATTTCTAAAAAAATCTACAGAGGGTACTTACGTAAAGATACCTGGTGGACACTTTTATAGAGTAAATTGTGAAGAAACTGGTGATCGATCGACTGTAAGGGTCAATCTTATAATTTTCAGCTATGTGTTTACATTTAACGGATATTTATCCCCTGAGGATAACACCAATTCAATGTCGAAACGTCGGACAAATAGCATAAATGTCTGCGTAGCCGAAAATCATCAGGTTATGGAGAAACTGCTGGAGCATCGTCTGACGAAAATTCCGAATCAAATTATAGAGGAAATTGTGAAGCGATGCATGGAAGATGGTTATGTAGAACTTTCTAAAGAAATACGTAAAAGACTTTTCAAAATGAATTTTTGGAGGATTTCGTAAAATAATCCTGGGATCAATATTGAAAGAAATCTAAGTAAGGATGTATAAAAAGTTCCTAAATTCATTTCTGGGGTAATTGCTTAGAAAACTTTGAAGAAAATTCTAAAGAAAACAAAAACATTTCAAAAGAAATCAATGAAAGAATTCCTGAAGGATTTCTCAGAGATATGTAATGCTTTCGAAGATTTCTGAATTGACATGTCCCTAAAAACTCTCTGGAAGAAAACAATACCTGGAGATTTTTTGGAAGAACCTGCACAGTTGTGGCTGCAAAATTGTGCTTATTATTTCTGGAATAGTCTATATTTTAGAAAGTGGAAGAAAAATATCCAATATCACAATGATATTTACATACTGAGGGCACAAAAACTAGAAAATGACCATAGAGGCGATTCAAATATGTCTACGATGCGAAAGAGTACCTTCGAATATCATAAATGATTTTTTTTTCGCATAGGCACAACAAATATAATATTCAAAAAATTATTTTGCTGAAGGATGTGAAACTTGGGCGTATTACCACATAACATAAGGGGAACTCGCGCTCAGAAAGTTGTACCCAGTGTGGGATTTGAGTATGGTATAAGGAACATCGAAATGTCAAAACCATTATACTAGTTACGAGCTTAACATTTAAAAAGAATCTAAGGATTCAATATGTATCATGTTTTATTATGCATGTTCACTACTGGCAGGTTTTTTTTCTTCCTTTCGTGGTGCGCATTAATCAATGCCGTTTTATTTATTTTTTAACCTGGATTATAACTGGACTGTCCAAAAATACTGCAACTAATAAAGTCAAACAAATGTGCAACACAATCGAACCTAAGTTGTGTTAGGGTTGCAACCATGAACTCATCCAGTTCCAAACCAGGTTTGAACTGAAACAAAAAAAAAACGGCATAAGATAGGCTGTCAAGCTTGATTCTCCCATTCGAGCAGGTGAATTGTAAACAAAGTTTCACACTGATCGTTCACTCAGAAATAAGAGTATACACGGAATTATTATTATGTATGCCTTTTGTATCCGCATCTCTCTCACTCTCTTTTTGTTTTCATATGCTATCTGCCGTTTAGCCTGGGTTGAAGAGAAGTATTTCGTCAACCCAGTTGAAGCACCAGATAGCATGAAAACAGAAAGAGAGTGAGAGAGATGCGGATACAAAATGCATAAATAATAGTAATTCCGTGTATACTTTTATTTCTGAGTGTGTGTTGAAATGTTACCCATCTCTATAGAACCCATGATGCTACAACTGCTTCGCGTGATGTAAGTAAAAGGTAGAGGTATATGGTATTAAAAGGTAGAGGAAAAGGTAGAGAAAATTGGCTCAGCAGGATAGTGTTACAAATAAGCAAATTTGAAAGCTAACGATACCTCCGCATCTGGTGGCAGGAGTGAGAACCCTATGAAAAGAGTGACGCTGCCAAAAAGTGCCATGGCGCAGCATAGGCAAAATGCACTTTTTTCACTTTTTCTTATCGAATTCCGCATCGTAGAGAACCGAACAATCACTTTTTGGAAAAAAAAAAAAAAAACATTTAATTCTTTTTAAGATACGCTTAGATCCGGTGGGTACTTCCGAACAATTTAAGTGATTAATTTGAGGAGGTCTTGTTATGCCTCCGGCGAGCAATCTTCCGGATTTTTTTGTTAGCTGGCCAATCCGGTGTCTGCCGGCGTAGGCATCGAGAGTGATTGTAACCCTCGAGCGATCGTGCTGTTGTATTTTGTACAACACGTTTAAAAAATCGTGCTTTTTGTACTCCGTACCTGCAACTGCAAGTCTGTGTATCTGTAATAATACATTTCATATAAGGAATCCGTTGAATATAAAATTCACATCGATTTTCTGTCAGTTATAATTTCACTTTCATCCTAAGTTTAGGATATTTTTAAATGTATGCCTTGAGCAGTTATATACGAGGGGTCCCACAATCTGAACATGTCGAACAAAATTATTAAATATGTTAACATTTTTTACTTTGGGTATTTATATACAAGCATCGTGCTACATAAACATTTTCGTTTATGTTGCATCATCTACACAATAGATATATCGGGATGTCAAAAAAATCGATTATAACGCACATTGAACTTTTTTTTCATGTTGTACTAAACGGTCTTCTTTAAAAGTGTAACACTTTTCCGCCTCTTATCCGCAATGAAAAAATAAAAAAGTATGTATTGCATTTTTCATTCGTTGATAGACTTTCGAGTAAATCTTCGAAGAGATAAAATTAATACTCAAACGTCAGATTGCATAGCATTTAGCAGCTGAACGATCCATGTATTCATTGCACCAACAGAAAGAGTGCGTTCAATGTTATTTTTGTTAGCGGTGGCAAAACTCAATCTAAAAATGGTTAAAATATACGAACTTTTATTTATATCAAAATATTATCACCGCTTCAAGCTTTTTTTGCCTTCAGTCACAGTGAGAACAGACATCCAGGCTAGAACAAATTTCATTCGGAAAGTTGTGTAAGGATTTGAATCTTTACTTGAGTAAGGTTGCAAACCAATACACGATGACAACACTAGCGCCACCAAACACCATATTGCCACAGTCAGTGGTGAATTGAAACATTTCAAGTGGTGAATTAAATTTGTATGGGAAATTAACCGATTGCAGCGCCACGCTATTGCCACTTGTGTTGCCGATTTCAAATGGCCGTTAAATTCCTTACACAGTTTCGGAACTGGACTTGGATGTCTGTTCTCTGTGCTTCAGTCGCCCCTCGCACGACTGCTGAGTAGCCACCTCGTGCGTGCTTTGTTGTCGCCGTTGTCGCAGACGTCCAACTAGTATAACGCACAGTATCGCCGAACTAATCCGGTTTTTCGGGCATATCAACCTCGATAGCCACGAACGCGCGTATTGTGAAAATAACAGCAAATTGTTCACAATAAAATACATAGTAGATATATTGTTACTTTTTACAATAGAAATCAAGCCCATATAGTTCGTACAATAAGTGAACATTAGCTTTATTAGAGACTAATTGATTCGATTGTTTTTCAATAGTTCTATAATAATTTAAAGTTACTATCAGTAAAAATTAATTTAAGTTGTTTTTATATAGTTGCAAAAGTGCCTGCAAAGTTCTCATGGACTTTTTATTAAAAAAGAGTTTATTTCTCAATTACCGTCTTACCCCGCTCGTTCGACACGTTTTAATTCGACACTTTTTAATTCGTACCCCGCTCATTCGACACATGTCGAATTAAAAAGTGTTGAAATGTCACAGTGATGTACACTGTAAATGCAAAACAGTTTAATATTGCGCTTATACTCGCACCCGCAGCAGCTCCTCTTGCAGACGCTAATTCCGGAAGTGCTGTTTTGATGCTATTTGACGCCCAAACCGCCTGGAGACCAACCGGAATCGACTGAGGATGGCAACAATCGTAAAAAGAACGATCTTTTCATTCGGACCACCGCAATATCTGTTGAAATTATGTTTCATAACAAATCCGGAAATCAAAACAAAAACAAAAATAGAGTTGCCAAATTTCAATGAGCAACGTGGTGTAGGGTGACCAGTTTGTCGAATTAAAAGTTTACCCCGGTTATTCGACAACAGTCGGTGTCGTATTAGCGGGCTAATACGGTACACTTAAAACAATTCTTAACAAATAAATAACAATAAATATTATTGTTGCTTGGATCATGTTTGTATAATCAAATACAAAATCACTTGACATATTTTTTTATAGTTTTCGTTTTAAATTTGAGTACAGTAGATGTTTCGGTTATCGAATGGTATTCGCTAAAATTTCAACGACTGTTAGACGTCAAGCCGTGTTGGCAGAGGAAGCTCTCAATGAATAACTGAGGAAGTACTTATAGAAAACTATCTGAAAAGCAGGTTTTAGCCAAGTGAGGACGTTACGACAAGAAAGAGATGAACAATGATTTTTCTAATGTTTTCCAATAAATTAAAGGAATCTAGTAAATAGTAAACTACCATTGATAACAATACAAATACAATTTGTTTAATGGGGTAAATTGAACCGATGTTAAAATAAACATGCAATAATATTTGTTGTTATGTAAACAGATTTCGCCTTTGAAAAACCAAAGAATTCATATTTCTCGTTAACATTTTTCTTCAGCATTTTCAGATACTAATGGCCACATGAATTAAACGATTTAGGGTATGGATCATACGACCTGAGGTCTGACTTGTGATATTTGGCAGTTATTTGAAAAGATTGATGATACCGTCTACCCCCGTTGGTTTGAACGACACCTCATTCAAACCGACGGGGTTCATTTTTAGTTTGAACTTCTAGCAACCCTGTCGGCGACCAAAAAACACACGGCTGGCAGTCTTATTTGATGTTTTGTTTTGATTCTGCGTTCCGTTTCACGAACGATGAACGATGTGCAGATTAGAGGGGGTCAAAATTAAAAATGTTCAGATTAGATGAGGTCAAACCAACGGGGGTAGACGGTAGATCTTATCAACAGCTGCCAAGCAACACATACCAGACAGACATCAGAGTGTTTGACTCTTATCATAAAATGTGATATAATTCTGGCGGCCGTTAGTGCTCGTAAATGCTGGATATAAATGTTAGCGGGAAATATAAATTCTATGGATTTTCAAAAGCGAAAACTGCTTACAAATATGTATTGTTTTTCGCGAAAAAGTGTATGAAAATTTTCTCAAAATTTTATAGTTAAGATACATAACGACCACCATTTTTTATTGAATTCTTTGAATATCGGTAGTTGAATTCTTGTTGAATGTTGAATTGAATTCTTGATAATCGGTAGTCGAGCCCGGTAGTAAAGTTTAAGTTATAACTCGACAAAAAAAAATCCGAGCTCAAGATCGAGATCTTAGTGTGTAGATTAAAAGCGGGATCAAACTCGTAGACTCTTTTTCATTCCTGGAAATATTATCGACCTTTGAAAATAAGGTAATTTTTATTTTTTTCATTTTGTCATTTGTCCCGTCGACATTGTCTTGTTCGACCTGTCGCTGTAAGTGCTTTTAAAATCATGTTTTCTACTGGTCACCGAAGAAACGTACAAGTCATCACCCGGTGCATTAGATTTATTAGAATTGAAAAACCTGACAGTTTTCACAGAAACAAGACCAATAAGAAAGAGCTCGTTACAAAACTAGAATATCAAGCTAGCCTCAGTTTGTTACATAAATAATTTACAAAAGGGATAAATTACACTGATTGGGTGACCTGTTTAATTATGTTTTACTTTTGTCATTTTCACCGCTTAATAAAAAAACTGTATTCGTCAGAAATCTGTTGATAAATTCAAGACATTTTTTTTTGTTTAAATTTTGTCTCATGAGTGTTCAATATCGGATTAGCCAGACTTCACAGTTTTATACCAGCTGCAAATAATTGAGAGCTGTCATGCCAGTTTTTGTTTACGAATATCGATGACAGAACGGTGTGCTGTATACCAGTTATACCTATTCTTTTCGAAGCAAAAAGAACCAACTTTTCGTCGTCGTTCTCCTTAGTAGTTCCACTTATGTTATGTGGTATTACTTTAGCTTGGTTAGAAAACATTGAGGCCAACTTTAAATTCAACAGGTTTCAAAAAACTTCCCATGACGAAGAGAAAAAAAAACTGCTCAAAATATATAGTATATATAGGAGAGGTTTTGGAAGTTAAACCCTTTCCAATACCCAAGTTCCATATAAATAGTAGACGCTTCTCTGCCTTTTACTAAAATTGCGAAAAACACCACCTTTGCCGTCTTTTCTGTGCACCGGTCTGGAAAGTGTCAAAATATCGAGAAAATCAGCAAGGCAGTTTTCTTGTATCCAGTAGGGCGGAAATAATTTTTAAATTTGAAAGAAATCATAGGGTGATGTTGGGCATTATCTGCAGGCTTTGGGTGTCAGGCCATTCGGTCAAAGGTCATTAGGCCGATGGTCATTAGGCCGAATGGTCACTAGGCCGAATGGTCATTGGGTCTTATTTTTTGCCGTTACGTCCCCACTGGGACAATTCCTGCTTCTTAACTTCTATGTTCTATGAGTACGTCCATAGTTATTAGCTGAGAGCTTCCGCTGCCAATGACCATTGTACGGCAGGCACGAATATAAACTATAACAAAAAAAGTCAAGGGAATTTCCTTTACGAAAGGTTACTGGACCGGAAAATTGAACCCAGTGCCCACCCTCAGCATGATTTTTTCCTTCTTTTAAACATTTATCGTTCTTTCTAGTATAATTACCAAAATAGTTTTTGGCACTAAAGCTGCTGATATTTGAATCACAAATTTTTCCTTCTTTTATACATAGGCTATTCTTTCTAGTTTTAATGTTGAAATAGTTTTTGGCAATAACTGTTAAAAAAAAGATAAAAACCACAGATCCGTTTCCAGTGTCCTGCTGAATTGCAATTCATCCTGATGACAATTCGGCCTAGTGACCATTCGACCTAATGACCTTCGGGCTAATGACACTGCATCAGGTTTTGTTATCTTCATCATCGGGTTTTTTTGTCGGCCAAATTTCCTGAAACTTGGTCGTATAATTCAACTTGTTTTGGAAGGATTTGAGGTCTACTCTGAGTTCACCAGCTTTGAAAAACCCCATGACGAAGAGAACAAAACTGCCGAAAAAATACAATACAGTAAGGACCCGATTTTGTCAGCCCCATTTTGCGACGAACTTTTTGATCTCATTATCTTACGATCACAATTTAAGCAGTTTATTAATATTCATCATCAAACTAGAGCTGAGATGCAGAACATAGAGGAATAAAAAGTTTGAAAAACTGTTTAAGTTTTTGAAGAGAGCAAAAAATGTGTTCCGAAGAGGGGCTGACAAAATCGGGTCACTTATGTATCCCCTAGGTTGTTTTTCTTATATTCGCGAGGGCGCTCATACTGGGAGTTGTGGAAAAAAAATGTTCGTGCTCAGCTCTTGAGGTTACTCAGTGAGTAGCTTGGAGTATCCTCGATGACACCTGTGGTTCTGGGCTAATCGAGATAAAAAAGGTGTTATTGGGAATCAACTTCATGTGGGTCCGAGACCAGCAAACAAAAATGGTTTGGGAACCACTGTGTTAGACCATCAGCCACTCAGTAGCTAAGATGAGATATGACATCCGCTAGACGTGGCACAGAATGTGCTGAAGTGCATGGATGCCTCTCTGATGCACACCTAGACCCAGGTCCGGCATAAGCCTGATTCTTCATGCGTACATCGCTTCCTGTCTACTGCTCAAAACCGAATACCGACGACGGGTTGCGGAAGTTGTGACCAAAATGTGGGCATTTATTGGCCACGAGTGGAAGCGCAATGTTGACAGTTTCCATTATTTCACCGTTACGCATCCACCTCGGCGCGTTCCGAGCCGAGGCTTCAGATTTAATCGATGCGATGCGGAAGCCGGTTCCAATTCAGAGACGTCCATGTCGATGTCGGTGCCTATCGTCCAAAGGTTACCGATGAAACAATTGATTCCAGTTGACCTGCTAGTAGGTACAGGTACATCCGTTCTCACCTCATCCGCTCATCAACCGCGCAAGTGGGGTGAAGTGTTGTACTTTGTGAATTGGACATGATTGGTTTTCCGTCAGACCAAAATTGAACGTTGCTGGCTGAGCGATGGATGCTGCTGGCTGTAGGTGACACGGTTGACACTTGAGCAATCGATTGGGTTTGTGCATTTTTCAACCTTGAAAGCACATGTCACGTTTTTTTTTGTTGTTGAGTGTGCTGGAAAGTTTTTTTTTATGCAAGCGAATACTGGAAACATGTGTACAAATCACTGAGGGTGCATTTTTTCACTTGACATGTAATGTATTATATTGATGTACGGGAAGCTTACCAGAGCTGCTGTTCAAAATAAGAGTGGACAGTATGCTAAATTGTATAAAGATTGTGGGTAAACTGTTCATATATCCTTTTGACAAACAATAATAAATGAGTTTCAATTTGAAAGTTGAAGCAGTACCTGTGGTCCAATTGTCATTTGTATTTATAGAACTGAATTTTCATTAGATAAAATTTTGTTTGGTTGGCATACAAATCTACAGTTACAGGATGCTGCTACGTGTATGAGTTCACTAAAGTTCGTATCTCGTCAGCGACTGCATGTCATGCCTGAAGTTCCATAACGTTTCATGAGGTATAGATACTACGACGACCTGAACTCAATTTCTGTGGAACGATTTTTACGAAATCCTGCCATTTTGCTGCTTTGTGTATGTTATGGGCGTCTAGCTGGTGATGACTTCGCATGCCCTCACTTAGGTGTAAATGCATTCCAAAGTTCGACGACCCAGTTTCAAATGAAAACTTTGCTGTTTTCTGGAAATGGTTCAATAGAGTAAAGTGGGGCAAGGGTTTTTTTTTGAAGTTTTTGAGCTCAATTCAAATTATTTCTTTCGGGTGTCAAGGTTGTTCGAACCCTTTTTGAAAAAGAGTCTTTCACTCCAAAAATTATGAAAATTGATCAATATTTCGAGAAGTTATAACAAAATGTTGGTTTTTGATCTAAAAATTGTAACACGCGATGGCCCTTCCAACGCATGGAATGAAATTTTAATGAAATCGAATTCGATATTTTATTTAGGGGCGTAACTAGGTATATTTTGAAGATGCTCTAGCGTGTATAACTTTTTGCAAAAAAGATTTGGAAATCGTATTTTACGCATAGTGGGGCAAAAGTTTGAATTGTGGGGCAAAAGTTCGAGTCATGTGGCAACTTAAGGTATAAACCTAAAATTCTGAAAAATGTACATATTATCTCTAAGAGTGATGGAATTAGTGAGAAAATTCGGTTAAAGTTGAAAAAAAAATGTTGTTTTATCTGAATTTGGCGAAAACTACTAATTTTTGGTATAGTAAATTTAACTCTGATTTGGGTAAAATCCAAATCGAATTTTAAAGTGTATTCCAGTTCCAACATCAAATTTAAGTGGTTTCAGGTATTCCTATCACCAAAGTGTCAAAATAGTGTGCTACGGTTAGCGAAATTCCACAAACACTAGATTCGAACTTTTGCCCCAGTGGTGGGGCAAGAGTTCGAATTAGACACATGCATACAAAAAGTGTTGTAACTCAAAATTGAAAAGACATTTGGCGTAACTTTGTTCAGCAAAATTATGGCTCATGGATGGTAGAATCACCACACGGCATTTATTTATTTTTATCTGCTTCGATGTTTTGAAATAGGTTGAATTTTCAACTAAGGTCGAACTTTTGCCCCACCTTACTCTACGAGCGTACTTTCGGTAATCACACGATCCAATTCAAATGCGTGCAAAAGAAACATTCTCTATAACTTCTGCTTCAGTTGTATGTTTCCAATAATGCACATCCAGTGCAGGACTGCGATTTCTAACGACGAAGGACTTGTGCATTCGGCGGTCGATTCGAAAATGTTTGAAAAGTAATTATCAACTTTGTAATGCAGTGCGCAACCCAAATGCAATGCAATGTGTGTAAACCGCAACCACCACTGCCGAGAAGGGACGCATGCTTACAGCGGTACCACCATTCGGAATTCCAATTGAATCCTGCGAGCAATTTTCCAATTTGCACGGATGTTTACCCAACCATGTGGAAAATTATTTCCCATCTGCTGCCGGTGGCGTTTCGTTGGAAATTTACGGTTGTGAAATTATTGTTCTACAAATTTAATCAACAAGAATGTACCTTATTGCAATTGTTTTGTATGCGGTTGATATGGGGATCAACATATTTTTGAAGGTGGGCTTTTTGAGAATTTTTCAATTAGGTATTTTTCTTGGCGTAACGCTCTAACTGGGGCAAAGCCCAGTTCTGTGTTCTACTCTTATTTATTTTTTGATGTAAACAATATTTGCTTAATACTTCAGCAGAAATGTTTAGGCAGCCAATTATACGCCCCATAATAAATTAAAAAGTTTCCATAAATAATTCGAAAATTGCCAATAAATAAATAGGGGTGAAAGCAATAATAAACTATAAAAGTTCCATAAACAAATCAAGAAGCACATAAATAAATCAAAATTTCCCATAAATAATTTATTTTCGAGCAATAAAAAATGTCAGAATTTCCACAAATAAATCAACAATTGCAATAAAAAACTATATTTATTCCAACAAAAAAAATTCGAACATACCACATCATAGAACTATGATAGAAAGACTGAAACTAGACGTGCAATTTAAAAGGTGATCGCTTGCTGTCCGAACTCGCTAACGCTCGTCGGACTTTAAAAAAGGATAACATCTCTGTTCGCATTATACCGGGCAAATTCTTTGATCTGTTGATTGCCTAGAACCGAATCGACGCCGTTACGGCGCGTCGGATTTCGGAAAGATCGGCGGCCTTCTGCCGCCTCAGTTCCTCAATCCTCTAGGCGGCTTCGCCTCATGGAACTTTGAAATTATTTATGGAAAAATCAGATTTATTTATGGAAAATTGGGGAAAATGTAGTTATTTATTGAAACGGGCTTGGTGGTCTAGTGGCTACCGCTTCTGATTCGTATGCAGAAGGTCATGGGTTCAATCCCTGGCCCGTCCCTTTCATCCTCTTTGTATCTTTCTATTCACTTTCTCTTTCTTCTCTCACTTCTCTACATACACAACTCATTTATATTCATACACACCAAATTTTGAATTTCTCATCCAGCAAAATGAATTGCTGAGACGCAACCAGCAAATTCTAGTTTGCTGAAATATCTGTAATGGTAACTGATAAGTCAGCAAATACTTTAATTGCTGAATCAACAGCTAATCAGCTGTCAAACACTTGTAGTTTTTCGGAGATAATGTTGCGCACTCCTCGTCTCCCTCCTCAACACTGGATCACCATGAATTCAAAGGAAATCAGACAAAAAAGCCCATTGCAGCCAGAAATGTAGGGCATCGCATCCGTTAGGGATATTTCCAGCCTTTCATCATTGATGGATAGCTGGAAATGGTTGAATGAACCATTTAGTTATAAAACAAGAAAAATTGTAAAAAAAATTGAAAAAAAAAACAAATTCAGCCGGAGCCGAGCGCGGACAAAATTGCTGGTCAACCAGCAAAATATGCTGTCAGTACACACTGCCGAATATTCAGCAAAAATATTTTGCTGGATGGATTGCTGTATTTACAGCTTGTCAAAAACCAGCAAAATTTTGCTGGTTTTCAGCGAAATAAAAATAGTGTGTATGTTCATGGTAGAGGTGTGCGCCGATTTGAAATCTGCCGACGGCGGCGTTTTGAACTTTTTTGGCCGGCGGCGGCGGCGTGATCGGCGTGACGCCGAATGAATTTTCGGCGGCGGCGGTGGCGTGAAACGGCGTGGTCATAATTTTTAAATTTTTGTTAATTCCGTTAATCAATATCAGTGTTTTATTTTTTAGTAATTCATCATTTTGAAGGTGCAATGACATGTTTATAGTCACGGTTTAGTTATTTTTTTATTATCACATGTTTTTTGAAAATTTATTGAAATAAATGTTATGGTGAATCTGCTGCTCAAAAAATTCTAGATTGAGTTTAAATAAGGGCGAAAGTAACATGAGAGAGTTCTCTTCATCGACTCTCTCTTCTGCAAATTAAAGTGACAAGATGCAAATTCAATCGAACTTTTTTACACTTAGACGCTAGATTGCATCGCAACCTAGCGATTTATGACCAAAAAGTTCAACAATACTTGCATCTTGTCACTTTCATTTGAAGAAGAGAGAGTCGATGAAGAGAACTCTCTCATGTTACTTTCGCCCTTATTTAAACTCAATCTAGAATTATCCAGAATGACCTTCTAAAGGAATTCCCGGTGGAATTTCTAGAGGAATTTCCGAATAAACTCTTTAAGGAACTCCCGGAGGAACTCGTACAGCATGACCCATAAAAAAATACGACAGTCTTCAAAGTCATCGTTTCCCTACTTCGAACTGATTAACCTTGCATGTATCTATTCGATAGTATAGTAGAGCCACTAATCTGATAATGGCAAAGAAACATAGACTGATTTCATGCACATACCTTTGGAAATATAACGTTGAACATATGGATATCGAAATCGTCCACGCGCCAGAGGCCGTTTTTTTAAGGATATAATTTTCTTTCAATTGTTTTCAATCACATTCAATCAAATTTTATTTTCAAAATAGTACTTTTATGGTTGGATAAGGTCGTCAGGAGTTCGTTGGTTCGTCGGACAAGAACGAAAAAAATATTAACTTATTAATTAAGAGAGATTTTCTTAAAATTGAATTATTTGACAAATGATAAGTTTTAGAAAATAGTATGTTTTAAGCATGAAATTGTTTTCAAGTACTTAGTATATGTAGGTACCTATCATAAAGGTAGGTTTATATGCCTTCATCGACAAAAATTGTTTTGAAAAATGTTCAAACAGTGTTAAGTTTTTTATTAATTTATCCTAAATACGGGTTTTAATATGTAGCACCTTTTTTAGTTTTTGTTTCCTAAACATTTGAAATTATTTTTAAAATATTTTTCAAACATGGGCGTATTAAAGAGTACATATTTCTTCATGGTTTCCATGTGTTTAAAATTTTTTATCTTAGTTCATTTGGCTCTGAAAATTAGAGGAAAACTTGATTTTATTTAGAAATTGTTAACAATTATAAGGTATCCCATATACGTAACCAATGAATATTTTGACAAAAATTTTAGAGATCCTGTATGACAATGACCTCCTTATTGTATCCTAATCCAAAAAAGTTTAATTCATAAGGATTAATTCATTAAAAATCATCAAATACCGCAAAAAAATGGAATGGCGCATTTTTTTTTATGGGTCATACTGTAGAGGCATTCCTCTAGGTACACCTAGAGGAATTCCCGGATGAACTTCTAAACGAATTTCCAAAAGAGCATCTAAAAGAATTCCCTCATGAACTCTTAGAGGAACGTTTGGGGAAACTCCTGGAGGAATTCCGGAAACAAATCATAGAAGAGCTCTTAGAGAAATTGCTGGAGGAACTCTTAGAGGAATTTACGGAGGAATTGTTAGGGGAATTACCGGTGGAACTCATAGAAGAATTCTCGGAGGAAATTCCGGGCATTCCTTGTGCAACTCCCAGAAATATTTTTAGAGCAACTAGTAAAGTAATTTCCAGAGGATCTCTCGGAGGAATTTTCGGAGGAACTCGTAGAGAAATTGTCGAAGAAATTCGAAAAGAATTCAAGGAGGAACTCGTAGAGAAATTACCAGAGGTATTCATAGGTGAGTTCTCGGATGAACTCTTAATGGATTTCCCGGAAGAATTTCTTGAGGAATTACCAGCCGGATTTCTAGAGCAACTCTCGATGGAACTCCTAGAAAAATTTTCAAGAAATTCGTGAAGAAATTCCCAGATGAACTCGTAGAGAAATTCCCGGATGAACTCAGATACTTCTAGAGAAATTCATGGGAGAACTCCTAGAGGAACGTTCGGGGAAACTCTTAAAGGACTTCTCGAAGGAATCTCTTGGCATACCCAGTGCAAATTCTAGAAAAAAAATTTATATAGCAACTTGTAGTGAAATTGCCTGGGGAACTTCTTCCCGGTGAAACTCGTAAAGGTGTTTCCGAAGATATTCGAACTCCCGGAAGCACTTCTAGACGAATTCCCGGAAGAACTTTTAGAGAAAGTCACGGTGAAACTCTTAGTAAAATTCTCGGACAAAAATGGTGAGGAATCCCCGAAGGAACTCGGAAGGGAAGGAATTCCCGGAAGAATTGCTAGAGGAAACCCTAGAGAAATTCCCGCAGGAAATTCTAGAGAAATGTTCGAAGAAACTTCTGGTAGAATTTCCGGGCGAACTCCTGGAAGAATTCCAAGAGGAACTGCTACAAAACTTGCTGGAAGAACTCCCAGAAGAATTATCGGAAGAACTCCTAGAGGAATTAACGGAGGAAACTTCTGGTTTTTCCAGTGCAATTTCTATGAACTCCTAAAGGAATTCCCGTAGAAATTCGTTAAGGAATTCCCGGATGAACTCGTTGAAGAACTCGTGGAGGAATTCCCGGAGGTGCTCCTAGAGGAATTGTGTGTGTATTTGGTTTTGAAGAGGGTCTTTAACCTAGTGGTCATTCGTCCCTCTGTCCTAGAGGAATTGCCAGATGATCTCAAAGGAATTCCCATGAAAAACTTCTAGACTTCTAGATGAATTCCTGGAGGATCTCCCAAAAAAAATACCCGGAGTAACTCTTAGAGGAGTTTCTAGAGGAAGTACTACAAAAAGTATCAGTGGAACTTCTGTAGCAATGCCCGAAGAAACTCCTAGAGGATGTCTCGGAGGAGACCCTCGGATTTCCCGAAGGACCTTTTTTTATCTGTATGAACGAGATTTTTAACCCTAGGCTAGTTCATATCGAGAGACCGAAGGACCTTCTGGAGTTCCCGGAGGAACTCTTAGCGGAATGCTTGGTGAAACTACTGGAAGACTCCTCAAAAGAGTTGCTGGAGAAATTTCATCTTTTCTGGAGCTGAACACAACAACTTTTGTTTTCAGAATCACTAGCATTTTCGATAATCTTCGGAATCTCTAGATTCTTTTTCCAGCCATCACTTATCTTCAGGAACCCCCGGTATCTCGTTTTAATTCGAAGGAGAAACTCTTTCACTTTTTCAGAACTGTTATAAATCTGGACCTTACAAATGGACCACCGCTGAAACGACCTACAAATGCTATGTATGCAGATTACCCCATTGCTTAAAATAACGTAATGAAAAAAAAATCATTAAATAATTAAATTTATCAATGCGTTTTTGAGATCGGCGTAGAAAATTGGAGTTCGGCGGCGTAAGTGGCGGCGCGCCGAAAAATAATCGGCGGCGGTGGCGTGAATCGAAAATCAGTGGCGGCGCACACCTCTAGTTCATAGCCATCGCTAGAACCAGGAACGAATTGCAAAAATTCGTTTCCCTTCCTTCCACCTTCACAGCACAGTGTATGTAACGCCTACATGTTATGCAACCTTACGAACACTATAAATATCCTTTATCCATGGATCGCATCACCGACCCAACCAACGGTGACTCCCAGATCTCCCATCCTTTCCGTCTAACGAATACCCCAGTCCGTGCTGGTTGTGGGGATGCAGAGGTGCTCTCGGTCTTTAGTAGCAACAACCAGCACACTTTAACATTCCTTTCCCTTCCCAACTGACTATAAGGACGTGGCCGGCGCCGATAGTCAGATTTGATCGTTGATCGTTGATTGGAAAAATGAAGTTATTTATTGCAATTATTGAATTTTTTGTGGAAATTTCGACATTTTTTATTGCTCAAAAATCAATTATTTATGGGAAATTTTGATTTATTTATGCACTTTTTGATTTGTTTATGAACATTTTGTAGTTGATTATTGCTCCCACCCCTACTTCTACATTGGCAATTCCTGATTTTGTTATGGAAAATAATCACTTTTTTATAAGTCGTTTATATTTTAGCCGAAATATTTACGAAACTAATGCATTTTCATATTTTTTTTTGCGATTTTCAAAGTTGGTTCGTAAACAGAAGTGGCAAGCTTAATGGCTTGCAGTCAAAAAAGCCCAAAATCACATATTTTGCCCTATAAATTGAGGTATAGCTCAAAATTGTGATGTGCTGGAGCAAATCTGAGCCCGGATTCGGATTCAGCGGCCCAAAATCTGTCGGAGACACATAAGTTTGCTCTTTAGACAAAAAAATGTTGCGCTGTGTTATTGTTATTGCTGTACAATGCACAGTGGGGAAAAATTGACCCAAAAATGCACCTAATTATTGCGGCTGATTGCGATCTTTGAAGTCCATCTTTTCCGAATGGAAAAATGTCAAGGAATCGATTGGTGATAGTTTCATTCACCGGGATTGAGTGCAAGCAGTGCTGAAAAATTCATTTCGGCATATCTAAATTCAATCACCTACAGCTCATTTTAGAAGCTGAACCTGGGAATATGATATATGAAAAACTTGTGCGGCTAGACCAGGTCTGCAAGAAAGTCACGGAAAAACCGCTATTTTTCGAATATTTAAGGTAAATGTTACGGACTACCTTAGGAAAATGCCAATGATATTCACGGTTTATATCATTTGGCATTTTTCAATGGTAGTCCGTGACATTCACCTTAAATATTCGAAAAATAGCGTTTTTTCTGTGACTTTCTTGCAGAACTGGTATAGCCGCACAAGATTTTCATACACCATATTCTCAGGTTCAGCTTCTAAAATGAGCTGTGGGTGATTGAATTCAGATATGCCGAAATGAATTTTTCAGCACTAAGTGTAAGTGTCCATTTTGCCCCATTTTTCCCTAAAAACACTGTTTTTCTGAATTAAGAAATGGTTTCAACTGATTGCGGATAACCAACCAATTTTTAATTGATGTAGAATTGACAGGTGCATTCTATGGGACACACCTCGATTTGTGTCATTGACTGAAAGTGCCCATTTTGCCTCATTTTGCCCTAAAATACTGTTTTTCTGAATTAAAAAATAGTTTCAACTGATTGCGGCCAACCAACCAATTTTTACCTGATGTAGAACTAACCGGCGCATTCTTTGGGGTGCACCTCGATCTATGTCATTGACTGGAAGTGCCCATTATGCGTTATTTTCCCCTAAAACTACTGTTTTTCTGAATTAAAAATTAGAATCAACTGATTGCGGCTTACCTACCAATTTTTCTTGATGTAGAATTGACAGGCACCTCGATCTGTGTCTTTGACTGGAAGTAAAGGGTGATACGGTCAAAATTTGGTCACACAATTTTTTTCATAACTTTAGACTGCGTACACCAAAACAGCTGATTTTTTGAGCTACATTATATGTAGCTTATACCATCAAAATCGATTAAGTATTGGTTGATATATAGATAAAACCATCGACCTACCTTTTTAAAATTTTGTACAAAGGCGCTCCATAGTAAATTTTCGGAAATTTAAGGTCAGAAAAGCACAATTTTGATTATAGAACTACCAATACTGCTCCGATTTTTATCAAAATTTTACAGTATAATACTATTATGAAAATATGTTCATAGTAAAATTTTGAGCCATTTTGTATGAATACTTTCAAAGTTGTAGCAGTTTGAATATGAAAAAACTGACCGGGTGCCACTTAAGCAAATATAACTTTGTAACGGCTGGATCAAATTGAATGAAATTTTTACACAACATTTTGATATGCATACTTCACATACAGAAAAATTTTCATTGAAATCGGTTAAGTATCTCTGGCTCTATAAATAAAACAGTAAAAATGTGTTCTTATTTGTGAATCCTGTTTGCACAAAATTTTAAAATTGCAGATCTCAGGGTTCAACAATATCTCCGCAAATACTAAACCGATTTTGATGAAAATTTTATGGTATAAGCTACATATAATGTACCATTACTGGTCCAAAAATCAGCTGTTTTGGTGTACGCAGTCTCAAGTTATGAAACAAATTGTGTGACCGCAATTTTGACCGTATCACCCTTTACCCATTTTGCCCCATTTTCCCCTAAAAATACTATTTTTCTGAATTAAATAAATGTTTCAACTGATTGCGACTAATTAATCAATTTTTACTTGATGCAGAATTAACCAGCGCATATTTTGGGACACACCTCGTTCTGTGTCTTTGGGTGGCTGTACCTATTTTGCTCCATTTTCCCCTAAACTACGGATTTTTTGGATTTAAAAATAGCTGCAACTAACCAATATTTTAAGGGGTAACCAAGAGATTTCAGGGGTATTTCAAAGAGGCTTCTGGGGGTCTCAAGGATGCTCCAGCAGGTTTCGAGAGTGTTTCCAGGTGGTCTGAGAGACGCTTCTCAGAGTGTTCCAGGGAAGTTACAGAGCGTCACAGGGGTGTTTTAAGGAATGTCATGGTTATCTCAGGGGGTTTCAAAGGCTCCAATGGGGTATGACGGGGGGAGGGTACCAAATGGGCCTCAGGGGGTCGGTCTTAAGGGATTCCAGGGGGCCTCAGGAACGTTTCAAAAGGTCTCAGGGGCATTCCAGGGAGCTTCATGGGTGATTATTGTTGTTTCAAAGTGGGTGGGGGAGTTTACCAGGAGATCTCATGGGCGTTTTAGAGGGGTTTCAGGGGGTCACATAAGAACGCAGGGCGTTTCAGAGAGTCTCAGGGTCGTCTCAGGTGGTTTTAGGGAGAGAAACCCCCTGACCCTCCAGGAAGCGCTTCTGAGACCTCCAGATACCCCTCTGAAACTAGCTGAGATCGCCTAAAACACCTCTGAGGTCTCCTGTTACCCCCTCTGAAACCCATTGGAATCTTCTGAAATGCTTCTGAAAGCCCATCGGACTCCACTGAAGGCCTCTAAGAGCTCCTTGAAACGCCTCTGAGACAGTACAGAAAATGTCATTTCGACAACTGATACATGATATGTAGATAGCTCAATGTTATAAATAGATGCTTTTCAATAACATGTTTTAATTCTGAAGGCTTTTTGATTTAAGTCAGGAACTTCGATATAAATATTTGACTCCCGTAAATTAGATTTTAAACGTAACTACAGCTTTTATCGGCACCTCATATTATGAGTGTTGCATATAAATACAGAAATTTGAAGAAACTTTCATTGTTAGTACACGTTTGTCAATTACATTATTCGACAGGTTTACCGAATAAGTTCAATAACAGGTAACCTGTTATAGCTGTTGGTGGGCTTAGGAAAGGGAAACTTTCGACAAAATACAATATGGAACATGTGTTTGGCGGATCTATACTGGGTTTCGAACGACGACGCACATGAACGGACGAAGGTATTTCGAGGACGATAACAAAAACATCAATGTAGGTATAGTAGCTGGCAAACGCGAAATCACATCAAACACACAAATCACACGAACAGCAGGAAGGGAACGCGCACTCACCTATGCTGGTATCGTACGCATGCAGGTACTCGGACGTCATAAACTGTGACACTAACGAGCTCTTTCCGACGGCAGCTCCACCCAGCATTAGGACTCTTTTGGGGTGGGGGTGGTTGTTTGATGGTATCAGCAGCGCAGATGAACGTTGAAGTGGGGCCACAAATTGTTGTGTCAAACAAGGCCGAAAGTGGTGTCCAGTACCAGTTGTAGTTGTTCAATTGGTATGCGGTGAGAAATAGGTCATTGAATCGGAAGATAAAGAAAGAAACGAGAAATGGGTTAAGTTAGTTGAAGCTTCATTACTGTCAGAAAAATCAGGAATCATTGGAGAAATTCCTGGAGGAATTCCTAGTACAATTCGTGTAGGAACTCCTCGTGGAATTCCTGGAGGAATTTCTGGCGAAATTCTTGATTGAATTCCTGGTGAAATTCCTGGAGGAATTCCTCATGAAATTCCTGGAAGAATTCCTGGTGGAATTCTTGGAGGACTTTCTGGTGGAATTCGTGAAGGAATTCAAGGGAGGAATTCCTGGAGGAATTCCTGGTGGAATTTCTGGAGGAATTTCTGGAGGAATTCCTGGTGGAATTCTTGGAGGACTTCCTGATGGAATTAGTGGAGGAAATCCTGGTGGAATTCCTGAAGAAACTCCTGGTGGAATTCTTGGAGGAATTCCTGGTGGAATTCTTGGTGGAATCCTGGTGGAAGTCCTGGTGGCATTCCTGGTGAAATTCCTGGAGGAATTCCTGGTGGATTTCTTGGTGGAAGTCCGGGTGGAATTCCTGAAGAAATTCCTGGTGGAATTCCTGGAGGAATTCCTGGTGGAATTCTTGGTGGAATCCTGGTGGAAGTCCTGGTGGCATTCCTGGTGAAATTCCTGGAGGAATTCCTGGTGGATTTCTTGGTGGAAGTCCGGGTGGAATTCCTGAAGAAATTCCTGGTGGAATTCCTGGAGGAATTCCTGGTGGAATTCTTGGTGGAATCCTGGTGAAATTCTGGTTAAATTTCTCGAAAATTCCTGGTGGAAGCCCTAGTGGAATTCCTGGAGGAATTCCTGGTGGAATTCTTGGTGGAATTCGTGAAGGAATTCCTGGAGGAATTCCTTGTGGAAGTCTTGAAGGAATTCCTGGTGAAAGTACTGGTGAAAACCCTGGAAGAATTCCTGGTGGAATTCTAGGTGGAAGTCCTGGTGGAGTTCCTGGAGGAATTTCTGGTGGAATTCGTGAAGGAATTCCTGGTGAAATTCTTGGAGGAATTCCTGGTGGAAGTCCTGGAGGAAGTCCTGGTGAAATTCTTTGAGGAGTACTCGGTGGAATTCATGGAGGAATACCTGGAGGAAGTCTTGGAGGAATTCCTGGTGGAAGTCCTGGAGGAAGTCCTGGTGAAATTTCTGGTGAAATTTTTGGGGGAATTCCTGGAGGAATTCCTGGAGGAATTCCTGGAGGAATTCCTGGTGGAAATCTTGAAGGAAATCTTGAAGGAATTCCTGGTGAAATTCCAGGTGGAAGTCCTGGTGGAGTTCCTGGAGGAATTTCTGGTGGAATTCGTGAAGGAATTCCTGGTGAAATTCTTTGAGGAGTACCCGGTCGAATTCATGGAGGAATACCTGGAGGAAGTCTTGGAGGAATTCCTGGTGGAAGTCCTGGAGGAAGTCCTGGTGAAATTCCTGGAGGAGTTCCTGGTGAAATTCTTGGAGGAATTCTTGGTGGAATTCCTGATGGAATTCCTGGAGGAATTCCTAGGGAAATTCCTGGAGGAATTGCTTTTGAAATTCTTGAAGAAATTCCTGGTGGAATTCTTGAAAGAATTCCTGGTGGAAGCCCTGGAGAAACTCCTGGTGGGATTCTTGGAGGACTTTTTGGTGAAATTAGTGGAGGAATTCATGGTGGAGTTCCTGGAGGAATTCCTGGAAAAATTCCTGAAGGAATTCCTGGTTGAATTCTTGGTGGAAACCCTGGTGGAATTCCTGGTGCTATTCCTGGAGGAATTTCTGGTGGAATTCCTGGTGTAATTCCTGGTAGAATTCCTAGTTGAACTCCTGGTGGAATTCATGGCGGATTTCCTGATAGAATTCTTGGAAGAATTCCTGGAGGAATCCCTGGTGGAATTCCTGGTGGACTTCCTTGTGGAATTTTTGGTGGAATTCCTGGAGGAATTTCTGGAGGAATTCCTGGTGGAGTTTCTGGTAGAATTTCTAGTGGAATTTTAGGCGGAATTCCTGGCTGAATTTCTGGTGGAAATCCTGGTGGAATTTCTGGTGTAAATTCTGGAGGAATTCCTGGAGAAATTTTTAGTGGGTTTCTTGGAATTCCTGGTCGAGTGTTTTTGTTCAAGCTCCTGGAGGAATTATTGTGTAATTCCTGGAAAATTTCTGTTGGAATACCTGGTGGAGTTTCTGATGGATTTTTTCCTGGAGGAATTCCTGATGTAAGTCTTGAAGAATTCCTGGTGGAAGTCCTGGAGGAAGTCCTGGTGAAATTCCTGGATGAATTCCTGGTGGAATTCCAGGTGGAAGTCCTGGCGGAATTCCTGGAGGAATTCCTGGAGGAATTTCAGGAAAAAATCGTATTGAAATTCCTGGAGGAATCTCTGGTTGATTTCCTGGAAGAATTCGTGGAGGAATTCCTGGCGGAGTTTCTGGAGGAATTTGTGGTGGAATTCGTGAAGGCATTCCTGGTGAAATTCTTGGAGGAATTCCTGGTGGAAGTCCTGGAGGAAGTCCTGGAGGAAGTCCTGGTGAAATTCCTGGAGGAGTTCCTGGTGAAATTCTTGGAGGAGATCCTGGTGAAATACTTGGAGGAATTCCTGGTGGAACTCCTGGAGGAATTCCTGGTGGAAGTCCTGGAGGAATTCCTGGTGAAATTCCTGGAGGAATTCTTTATGAAATTCTTGAAGAAATCCCTGGTGGAATTCCTGGAGAAATTCCTGGTGGAATTCTTGGAGGACTTCCTGGTGGAATTCGTGGAGGAATTCATGGTGGAGTTCCTGGAGGAATTCCTGATAAAATTCCTGGAGGAATTCTTGGTGGAATTCTTGGTGGAAGTCCTGGTGAAATTGATGGTAGAATTCCTGGTGAAATTCCTGGTGGAACCCCTGGTGAAATTCCTGGAGGAATTGCTGGTGAAATATTTGGAGCAAATTCTGGTGGAATTTCTGGTGGAATTCCTAGAGGATTTTTTTTATGGAATTCCTGGGTGAAATCTTCGAGGTATTCCTGGTAGAATTCCTGGAAATATTGAAGGAATTCCTGGTGGAATTCTTGGAAGAATTCAAGGTGGAATTCCTGGAGAGATTCGTGGTGGCATTCCTGGAGGAATTCCTAGTGAAATTCCTGTAGGAATTTCTGGTGGAATTTCAGGTGGAATTCCTGTTGACATTAATGGTGGAATTCCTGGAGGAATTCGTGGTAGAATTCCTGGAGGAATTCGTGGTACAATTCCTGGTGGAAATCCTGTTGGAATTCCTGGTGGAATTCCTGTTGGAATTCCTGGTGGAATTCCTGTTGGAATTCCTGGTGGATTTCCTGGTGGATTTCCTGGTGGATTTCCTGGTGGAATTCCTGGAGGAATTCCTGGTGGAATTTCTGATGGAATTTTTCGAGGAATTCCTAGAGATTTTTGTTTAGGAATTCCTGGTGCAATTCCATGAGGAATTCCTGGTGGATTTCTCGGAAGAATTTCTCATGGCTTTCTTGGTGAAATTCGTTACGGAATTCCTGGACGACTTTAAGGAGGAATTCCTGAAGGAATTTTTGAAATGTGATATGCGACGCGTCGCATGAGTATTTCATTCAATTATTTTAAGGTTTTAATTTTCGTTTCCGAATCTAGTTTCGAATAATGGATACTCACTTGTAAGGACCGGCAGCCGGGTTGGAGGTACTGCTTTCCCTGCTGGACGCTAGGCTGCACGTGGCTGACGTCCGGGCGGAACCAGCACCGACGGCTGTCAAGTGCTCGGTGCTGAAATGCGAAAGAAATAGAGTTCCCTTGTCAGATATGAAATGTTTTCGACCAAGTGCATGGGCTTTCAAGCTGTGCTGTGTGGAGTGGAGAAATTAGTGCTGCCTGGATTCGATTATACAATTTTAACTTCATCTAATTTGATTTAGTGCTTCAACTTCCAGTTGACGCCAGAGTGATGGCATTCCAGAAGAAACGGATGAAAATAGGAGTAATTTGCTGAAAGTCAACACTTTTTATCAGAACCGAAAAGTGACATTAATACGTTGGCTCATAAAACGTCACGTTAAGAAAATTTTCTTCAACTAAAGTTAAAATTGCTACCAACACAATTTGAAACAGTTGGGAGTTTAAAATCATGAATCAAATGAAAAAAAAATTTAAGAAAAACAAAAATAAAAACGAAAAAAAACAATGTAAAAATAAAAAAAAATAAATTACGTGGGTTTCGGCTTCTCAGTCATGAATTTTGCGTCGACTACTTGATTATCGACCAAGTGCAAGATAACCAAGTAGTCGACGCAAAATTCATGACTGAGAAGCCGAAGCCGAAACCCACGTAATACCAAATTCCAGTCAAACTCCCCTTCGTTAAAAAAATAAAAATATCGAAATATTATTGAAGAGATGAACCAGAATGAAACTGAAATTCTTCTTAATCAAGAAATACCTTTATTAAAATACTTGAATATAAAACAAAGAAAAAGATAAAGAAGCTCAATATTTCCATAAATTCTAAAACATATAACATACTCAACGACTGCTGAAGTCTCCCGTTCATCGCCAGAAAGACATAATTTAATTATAATCCCACAGTAATTTCAAACTTTTATGAATCATTACATTGTCTCTCTGCGTCGCACCTTTGTCTATTTGGTCTAGCAGACGACGACAACAACGACAATAATCCACACTAAGCAACAACCAACGGCCAGGGTGTTTGCTGTCTTTGTTCTATCCCCGGAGGCGAGTACAAAACTTATAATTTCATGAGGCACGAAAAAATAAAAACCCGAATGAAACGAATGGGAAAAAGTTTGCTGATGACAAGATCCTCGCCTGCGGGAATAGACAATTGGGTTCGCTGTTGTATCGCGCTTCATTTTTTTTTCTTCATCTGGGATGGGAATGAATTAGGGAATTATTCTTTTCAAGGGCTGGTATTATTATCTCTGGTGTTTGGAATGACTTTGGTGAAAGTTAGTTCCAGAAGTTTGAGAGTTTTGAACAATCGGCGATTTAGCTGCGATTAGTGTTTGGTTCGCTATAAAGCAATATGATACAGCAATGTATTTATGCCACAAGCTTTTTTTCTTCATCTATGTAGATTGTAGATTTTGATTGGATTGGATTTGGATTGGATTTGGATTGGATTTGGATTGGATTTGGATTGGATTTGGATAGGATTTGGATTGGATTTGGATTGGATTTGGATTGGATTTGGATTGGATTTGGATTGGATTTGGATTGGATTTGGATTGGATTTGGATTGGATTTGGATTGGATTTGGATTGGATTTGGATTGGATTTGGATTGGATTTGGATTGGATTTGGATTGGATTTGGATTGGATTTGGATTGGATTTGGATTGGATTTGGATTGGATTTGGATTGGATTTGGATTGGATTTGGATTGGATTTGGATTGGATTTGAACTAGATTTGGATTTGGAATGCATTTGGATTGGATTAAGATTGGTATTGGATTTCTCATGCTCACCTGGAATTGGAACTGGCGACACTGTTGTTTGATTTGCTGCGGCGACTCTTCAACGAATCACCCCGGTTTACTACGCCCTTGCCTGTTATCGAAAAATGCCTTAGCCGGTAGTACTCCTCCTCGACGCCAGTGTTGGGCATGGATGCCACTCTGAAAATGAAGATGTACATAATTTTTTGATTAGGTGTGCAGGTCAAAAAATCGGATAATCAGAAATTTCTAAATTTGGAAATTAGGAAATTTGAAAATTTTAAAATCTGGAAATTTAGAAATCTGAAAATTTGAAAATTTGAAAATTTTGAAATTTGGAAATTTAGAAAATTTAGAAAATTTAGAAAATTTAGAAAATTTAGAAAATTTAGAAAATTTAGAAAATTTAGAAAATTTAGAAAATTTAGAAAATTTAGAAAATTTAGAAAATTTAGAAAATTTAGAAAATTTAGAAAATTTAGAAAATTTAGAAAATTTAGAAAATTTAGAAAATTGAAAATTTAGAAAATTTAGAAAATTTAGAAAATTTAGAAAATTTAGAAAATTTAGAAAATTTAGAAAATTTAGAAAATTTAGAAAATTTAGAAAATTTAGAAAATTGAAAATTTAGAAAATTTAGAAAATTTAGAAAATTTAGAAAATTTAGAAAATTTAGAAAATTTAGAAAATTTAGAAAATTTAGAAAATTTAGAAAATTTAGAAAATTTAGAAAATTTAGAAAATTTAGAAAATTTAGAAAATTTAGAAAATTTAGAAAATTTAGAAAATTTAGAAAATTGAAAATTTAGAAAATTTAGAAAATTTAGAAAATTTGGAAAAATTAGAAAATTTAGAAAATTTAGAAAATTTAGAAAATTTAGAAAATTTAGAAAATTTAGAAAATTTAGAAAATTTAGAAAATTTAGAAAATTTAGAAAATTTAGAAAATTTAGAAAATTTAAAAAATTTAGAAAATTTAGAAAATTTAGAAAATTTAGAAAATTTAGAAAATTTAGAAAATTCAGAAAATTTAGAAAATTTAGAAAATTTAGAAAATTTAGAAAATTTAGAAAATTTAGAAAATTTAGAAAATTTAGAAAATTGAAAATTTAGAAAATTTAGAAAATTTAGAAAATTTGGAAAATTTAGAAAATTTAGAAAATTTAGAAAATTCAGAAAATTTAGAATATCTAGAAGTGCATTTCGGAATATCCAAGAACTTCTTAGAAAGTTTCAATGCCACGTCCCACATTCACAACATCGAAAAATCGTCATCAAGAACGTCACCCAAGAATGATGGAAGTAACAAAACCGTAACATTTATTACCACCGGAAACGATCCATTTCCATTTTGCCACGCGATAATACCCACGCTAGACCGACTGGCCCGGCCTCCTGCCGTGTGCCAGGTCTTTCCAATCTCGAATGTTTTCTCTCTTATGACATCGTTACCTCGGTAGCAAGAAGTGTTGCTCCCGGCTGCTTACAGCTAGATGTCGGCAAGCATAGTTGCGACTACAACCTCTTACCGTGACCGCGATGCGATAAGGACCGCGGACACGATGATGCGTTGTCGCCAACTGATGCAATTGCAGGTAAATGAAACTTTGCACCTTTCTTCCTTGAAACGGTTTTGCCTGTGCTGTGCTTACAGGAAGAGCACTGGATTTGATTTGATTTACGTGTTTAAATCCCTAGGGGAGGAGAGTGCTGCTGTTACACAGCAGGAGTTGCATGCACTTCTGACCGAGAAGCATTGGCGTGCTTCCCAAGTATAAATTAACAAATTATGCAGCTTTGTGGCTTAATGTGTGTTTTAGCACCTCAGGAAGTTCGTAAAACTTTGTGCTGCGTGTTGTTTGAACTAGCTTCTCTGCCAGGTGGAAAAGTTGTGATAACCTTATTCGTTGGGGAATGTATGATTAGGAAGTTTGTTTAAAACAAGCGAGTAATTAAGATATTTGATCAAAGCAGTTTGGTTCCTATAAGGTATTCAACTAAATAAGGGCTAAGTAGGGCAAAAGTTGAGTGTTGCGGCCTTGAAGCAAAGGTTATACAAAGACACCGTTAAATAACTCAGGTCAGGACTCAGTGTATATAAAGATTGTATCGTACAGCGATGATCAACTTACTATGCAATATGGAACGAGCTCACCAATCCATCCAAGTGTTCACACCGACAAAATAGCATATTGCCACTGATTGTCATCGCCAGTGGACCCTCTGTAGGTAGAACAGGAAGGATATGTCCTACGTAGAAAAACAGTTGGGAAAGAAATTCCTACCCAAGATTTTTATTGATCAATATTGATCAATATATTTAATAAGACATTTTCTTCTAGAACTTGGAACAGTAAGCCGAATGTCTGGGTGCGATTCTCAGTTGGTCCAGGAAATTTTCGTAAGGGAGAATCTATAAATGACGGACGATGCATTTTTCGTTGTCAATTTTCGTCATTTTCCTAAACATATCTCAAATTGCCCCCAGTTTCTCGCAGGGATTGCGAGAATATTATCTGAAAGAAACCTGCATCAGGAAAAATCTCTCGACAAAATCCAGGAGAAATCTCGGAAGGAACTCCGGGAGGAATACCTGCAGAAATCCCTAATGTAATTTCTAAAATTTAAGGTGCAACGTGTCTCTGAGTGGCTCTGGTCTTTCAAGAATTCTGGATTGAATCCATTACCCGGGAGAATTCCCTGAAGGAATCCCGGTAGAATGAAAAACTTGTAATTAGAAAAATGATAGATGCCAATTCACAACACACCCGTCTTTGTACCCACCAACCACAAAATGAGAGCGAGCAGTCTGTTTGCTTGGGTCTATTTAACCCTCTAATACCCAATCCCGCCTTTAGACGGGGTATAGTTTGAGCATTTTTGTAATTTTTATTTCGTGGACAATCAAAATTTTTATAGTTTTGGCTAATGTTTAGGACTGTTCTGTGCATCTCAAAATAGTTTTTGGTGTCTTTTAAAATGTATTTACTTTTTTTAAAAATCATTGAAAAATTGATGTTTTAGTAGCCTTTCAGAAGTCATTGTTTATTTTGTATTGGAATGCTACAATTAACATATTTTAATTTGTTTTCCAAATCATTCTATCATAGTAAAACAGTTTAAGGGAGTCGAATACACTCTAAAAATATTTTCCTTAAAATTACGCGGAAAATATAATTTTCAATGAAAAAAAATTAAAATATTAATATTTCAACAATAGTCATTAAATCTCAAAATGTTTTCATCTCAAAAAATCCCTATCCCGAATAGGTTTCCAGGAAAAATATAAAAGTGGGGGGACGTTCAAAAATAAAAATTAGAAAAATCAAAAACCGAAATTTACAAAATCGAGAATTAAAAAGAATCATCTTCCAAAACATGCTTAAATCGATTTTAGATGACGAAAAATGATATTTAGATCAAAATCAAAAATTTGGGTATTAGAGGGTTAAGCATGCATCGAGAGCTAAGCCATCTAAGCATCTAAGAGAGATGGATTTATGAAAAAGAGAAAAGTTATGGTCTGGACTCGGATTCAGTTAGGGGTTTCCAATTCCACCGAATCATTACCTGTTTTGTGGTTTAGTAGGTAAAAGAGCTGGTCCAGAAAATACGGAGTCGTGGGTTTGAATCATTCCAGAAAGCGATTTTTTCACCAATTCATCTCTCAATTTGACAATTAACAACATTCTGAGATTTCCGATCTGATTTGTTTCAGTATGTTTAAAAATGTCCGAAAATCTGGTAAATGCCAGTAGGGGAGACTGAGGAGACTAGATCCCTGGGGAGACTTGTTCCCCCCATATTTACTCGGAATCAAAAACATTTTTCTTCTAGCATATTTTTTCCAAAACTACTCCTGGACAAACGACTATGTTTTGGCTACAAGTGATTTCGATTGTACATTGCATTATTTTTTTACGGCTGATGGTTTGTTTTCAGTCCTTCAGAAATCTTTTAGGCGATTCCGAAAAATCTCAATAACTTTGTGAAAATTGAACCAAATCGTGTCAAAATTTCACAGCACATACACAGTTTAAATAAAATACTTTCAAACTTATTTATCCAAATAAGGCTGTTATTAACATATTTTAATTAATCAGCTTAGTATACACAACAGTGACATGGGGAGACTTGATCTCTTGAGGATTACACACACATTATACATGTGAAAAATAAAATTCTATTCGGAAGCCTCTATTTACTTGGAATTCTAGTCTATTCAACGATAAAATGTGTCAGATAATTATAACTTTAGTACAAACCAAGAAAAGGGGGATCAAGTCTCCCCATTTTCAAAATACGGTATATCCTTAAAAATTTAATGAAATCTCACAATTTCAAACACTCCATATTCATAGAAAATACAAGAAAACTCGAAAAGAAAATGAATAGGAAGACTCTGGAATTATTTTCCCTTAAAATAAACCATGTGCTCAAAGGGGGATCAAGTGTCACCCATTTTTGAAAAATACATCATAAGACATGCCTCCATAAAAACACAGTTTTGAAAACTTTAACAATAATTTAAAGGCCTTCTGTTGTGTATTAACTTGCAATAGATGTTTACCTGCCATTTTGTACGGAGATCGGATCTAGTTTTGTGTTTTTTCTTAAAGTTTCAGGTAAATTAAGAAAAAGGGATCAAGTCTCCCCAGTCTCCCCTAAAGTAAACATATATCAGTGAATCCTGGCAGACTTCGCTGAAGACAAATTTTGAAATCTGGCAGTAATCCTCAGACGAAACTCAACACTTGTCCTGAAAGAATATTGGAGGAACCTCTGAAGGAATCCCTGGTGGCTTCCCAAAAAAAAAAAAAAATAATTTAGGAATTCCAAACAATTTCTGGAGGAATACCGGAAGGAATATCTGTAGATATCTCGGGAAGAGTTAAAAAAAATCCCGGTCGGAATCCCGAGTGGAACCCCTGAGGAAAGTCCGGAAGGATTCTGTAAAGAAATCCCGGGAGAAATCTGGAAAGGAGTTCCAAAGGAATACTGGCATAAATTTCAGAAGAAACCCCGGGGAGAATTAATGGAGGAATCACGGAAGAAATTTCTGAAGCATTCCTTGAAAGGATGCAGAAGGAATCCCTAGGAATCCCTACACAAGTTTTAGAAGAAATACCCGAAATAATGTCAGAAAATATCTCGGGAGAAAGCAATGAAGGAATCTCAAAAGGGATTCTGAAAGAAATTTCTAAAGAAATCCAGGAAAAAAACATGAAAGGAATCTTTACATGACTCTGAATCTTGGCAGAAATCTAGGATAAATCAATGAAGAAATCCCGCGAGGAATCAAATAAAGAAATCCCGGAAGAATTTCTTGACAGAATCCAGAAGTAATCCCGGAAAGAGTTTTAAGGGAAATCTCTGAAGAAAACCCGGGATGGATCAATGAATGAATCCCGGACCAGGAAGTTATCGCAGAAATCCCGTGAAAAAACTAAGCCATAAAATAATCTCAGGAGAAATCAATGAAGAAATCTCTGGAGGAATTCGGAGAAGAATGCCTGATAGAATCCCTGAAGGTATCTCGGGAGGAAGGAGTTCCGGAGGAAAATCCTAAAGCAAATTCCTGGATGATTTTTTGATGAGAAATCGGATGGAATCTCAGAAAAAATCTTTTAAGGAATCCCTGGAATGATTCTTTACTCTAAATGCGAGGAATTCCTAGAACAATTCCGGTAGAAATAAATAATGAAATCTCGGGAGGCGTCAGTGACGGAGTTCTGGGAAGAACTCTTGAAGGAAGCCTGGAAGAAAGTCCTGAAGCAATCCTGAGATTCCCAGAAGCAATTCCAGAAGGAATCCCGGGAGAAATCCATACAGGAATCCCAGAAGGGATCAATGAAGTATTCCCGAGAGAAACCAAAGGAGGGATGATTATTTGCTGTAATGCTGGAAATATCCCTGTATAAATCCTTGGAGGAATAATTGTTTATGTTTATTGATTTGATCTAAATGTCATTTTATTGTATATTTCTTGTGCCGACTTTCGAACCCTCTAAGCAGAATACGCTCTACGAATGAGTGTAATCAGTTTTGTACCTTATAATTCCACCCTATTTCGATAATGTCAGTTATCCACTGGATAACTGACTCTGAGAAAGATTACAAGTGGTAGTCGAAATACGCGTATCTGTCAAAGGATAAGCAAAATAGGGCGGATTTAAAAGGTACAAGACTGATTACACTCATTCGTAGTGTATCTTAATTGTTGCGATTCAATACAAAACAATAACATCTGAAAGATGGCCAATACATATTTTTCCCATGGTTTAATAAATGTTAAAATGTAAGGTAAAAAAATTAAAAAAAAATATGAAAAATGTATGGAACCTTGTGAAATGATTTTCGAGATTTGTTTTACTCTTCTACAGTTTTTATCGAAGAAAGATAATTTTTCTCTCAAATATGTAAAATTAAAGACCGCCTAGAATAACATTTAACACGCTGCATTATTTTTTAATTTTTTTATTTGCTGTAACGTTTAAGGTAAAAATATTGTTGCATGTAGGAAAACATATGCATAGTTTTTTCATGTAAATTTGTACATAGAAACTAGTTTTAAATGCAGAAATTCCTAAAAAAGTTTGCTTCGACCGTTTTAAAAATCAAGAAATAATAAAAAATCTGAAAGTCAGCTTTCTACAGAAAAAAAGAACCAAAAAACGGAAGAGTATCGTTTTTGGAAAATTGAAATTACATAGAGTTGCGATGTATATTACTCCCAGTGTATTTTTTTAAAGACCTTTAAATATTTGTCTATTATCTTCGAAAATATCATTGCAGTCCAACAAACCGTTTGCGAGTTATATTTTTTGAAGAAGAGAATTGAGTTTTTTCTTTCACACGCCGTTTTCAAAAGTTACGTGGATAATACTGCAAAACAAATAACATCAATCACATTTTCAGATATAAGCTAATACATGAGCAGAATTTCATTTGAATCGAAAAAGGTCACGTCTACGTGATGATGTAGAGTAGGATGCTGGAGTGGAGGCCATATGCATACATACTCTCATTCAACCGTGTGTAAATCCCATGATGAGTTTCCGATGGAATTTCCAATTTTCTTTTCAAACACAATTCCCAGTGAATTTTCTAGAAAATATATTGAAGAAACTCTGTGCGAATTTTGTGCCTATTTCTATAGGAAATGTTTGAATAATTATTTAAATGTTTTCTGAAATAGACTGGAGTTTATCATATTTGCTACATCTAAAATTCAGTAAAAAATCCTAAGAAACCGTTTTTATCTACATCAGTTCGGAACGAAACACTAAAAAATATTTCGCATAAAACTAATACTAAAATTCTTCTACAAAATGTTTCAACAGTTCTGGGATTCGATTTGAATAGGTCGTGAATTTGCCATGTAAAACCAAACTCTAGAATTCCAAAAACTCTTCCGAAACCCGATAGAAACTTATTGCAGTCAATCAAAAGACTCAATAACAAAACTCTTCATAAATTTCCGGCAGAAACAAAAATGAACATTCGTGCATTGTATACACATAAGACTGAATATACCTCTGCATCTGCACGAATTCATGTGGATGTCGGAGTGTTAGAGGGATATGGTTGGCAGAGGGTTCACACATTGGTGCGTGGATGCCAGACGTAAGATGAAAAATTAGTGTGTTTATTACTCTGAAGATAATGTAGCAAGCGAACGGTGGCATAACTCGCAAACGTTATTGAACCCAAGCCTACTGCATACGGATCAGAAGTGGTAGTAGTTAGACCAGCAAGTCCGTCTGGTAAAAAAAATCAGCTTTGATGTAAGGAATAAGAAAGTATAGACAAGTTTGTGTGACCATTTTTTGCTCGTTCTACCGAAAAAAAAAACGATTTTTTTCTTTAATTCTTTGAAACGTTTCTAAAAACAGTGATGGAAACTGGAAAACATCCAAAAATGTTTAACTATTTTCCAAAAAAGTATAAGAACTATTATATGGCTTAAAAATTCACAAGAGTTTCCTTCGAAGACTTCCAAGTTCCCATCTAAAATTTGTCTAAAATTTTAAAAGCCGGTTCGCTAACAAATATTTTTTCAACATGAAATATTTCAGTAATTTCTCAAGAAATCCCTCAAACAATGTGTAAAGGCCTTCGTAACCCATATGAGAATTATTTCGTACAGTTCACAATAGGGGGAAGGAAGGGGTGAAAATGGTCATTTTAGATGTTACGTAGTTTACGCACGTTTTCTAGCTTTTGGGGATTTTTTTTATAATCGTATAAATTGGTACGAAGGTTCTCAGTATGTAATGAAATGCTTTGTCATAGGTGGGGTTCATATATACAGGGGGTGGCCAAAATGTTTGGGATAGGCAACTTTTTTCCCCTCACAAAAAGTTCAACATGCTATAACTTTTCATAGCGTGCATCAAAAACTCTCAGTGTCAGCCTATTATATGTGCATCATTGGTATGTATCTGAGCTCGATTGGTTAGTCTTTCGCGAAGTTAGAACCGTTCTCGTAAAACACTGGTTTTTGGACATCTCATTTTTGAAATGTTATAACTCGGAAACCAGTAGACCAAATTGAATGAAACTTTGAACGTTTATCAATAACAAATTAATGCTTGAAAAGCCTCTAAAACATGGGTAGTTTTTGAACTTTGAAAAACGTTATGATGGACTGACTTTTTTGGATCTTTCTCGAAAAAATGTAACTTTTTATTATCAATGTCAATAAATTTTAGAATTAATATAAAAATATTTTCTACTTTTGTTCTCAAGTTATCTGTCTAAGATATATGTAATAGAGCCTATTTGGACTGAAGGAAGAACACATTTAGTAACTTTTGTGTGATATTGAAAATTTGACTCATTTTCCTCTATATGGGTGAAAATGTCAAACCGCTATAACTTTATTCGTTGTGAGAAAATATTACATTTTATAAAATCGTATCAAGATCAATATATTGTTGATTACGGTAAAAATTTCAATTATTCGATTCACTGGTTTCCGGGATAAGACAGTTCAAAAATTAGTTGTCTAAAAAATGGTGTTTTATAAGAACGGTTCTAGCTTCGCGAAATATTAGAAAATCGAGCTCAAATTAGTACCAATGATGCACATATAATAGGTTGACAAGCAGTCAAAATTTGAGAATTTTTGATGCATTCTATGAAAAGTTACAGCATGTTGAACATTTTTGTGAGAGAAAAAAAGTTGACTATCCCAAACATTTTCGCCAACCCTTGTATATGAACAAAAACTAAATTGAAAAAAATCAGGGTCGCCTAATTTTCCAGAAAACTCCAGTGGAAAATAAACATTTTCCACAGAAACCACCTACTTTGAAAAATCATAACTCAAGAACGAAGCAACGTAGACTTTTTTTTTGTGTGTGAAATCATAAGCCAATTTTCTCAGCAATTCAAAAAATAAATACAAAATGAAAATTGTTTTCCACAAAATTTTCCACTGTAGAGAAAAGTCGGTTGGTAAATTTTCAAAGTCCGGAAAAACTCCCAAAAAATATGTTTGAAAGGAAATTTTATAAGCAATATTCTGTAAAATTTTCACGATGTGGTTTTCCTTCGTTCCTGAGTTATGACCAAGTTTGTGCAAATTAGTAATAGAGACGGTCGAAAATCATCCAACATCTGGTTAATTTCCACAAAATTGGTAATAACTCAGGAACGGAGGAAACTCACATCTTGAAAATTTCACAGAATGTAGCTTATGCAAATGCCTTCCAAACATTTTTTTTGGGAAATTTTTCCGGACTTCGAAAACAGGTTTTCCGATTTTCCCAACCGATGTTCCTCAACAGTGGAAAATTTTGTGGAAAACAATATTCATTTTGTATTTTTTGTAATTACTGACAAAATTTTGGTATGATTTTACAAATTGTGTCTACGATGCTCCGTTCTTGAGTTATGAATTTTCAATGTAGGTGGTGTATGTGGAAAATGTTTGTTTTCCACTGGAGTTTTCCGGAAAATTGGGCGACCCTGATTTTTGAAATTTAGTTAGCACTCTAGTGTATAGTGTCATAAATAAAAAAAAATGGTGCTTGTACCAATTGTGGCACTACCTAAGGAAAGCTATTTGTTCAAAAATAACGAGAAGATCAACAAATGTCATCAACATGTAAAACGATAGCTAAGTTTTCATACTTTAGGGGCCATGCACAAATTACGTCACGCTTTTAGTGGGGATGGGGGTTTTGCATAACGTGACGATACAAAAAATTTTAAGGTCTCATACAAAGTGCGACATAGGGGGAGGGGGGTTGAAAATGGTCGATTTTTGCGTATCAACCCTTACAGGGAAAATATAGATAAAACTCCTTTTAGTATTTATTACAACGTATGCCTGTACAAGTTATGGATACATTTTTTCACACACGGTTCCTTTTCACACTATTTGCATGCATTCCTTATGGGATTAGCCATAACTGGTACACTATGGCGAAAAAGGGTGCAACCCAAGTAACATTTTCAGTTTTATGAAGCACTAGAGGCAGGGATAGGGTGCGACTCAAAACTCTTTGCGTGCTGCACACTCTGCTACGAGACAGCACAACAAACTAGAAGGAGACGAGTACGCGCAATCGGTTGTGTGTTGCTCGCTTGCTTTGCCGCGCGCTGGAGCTCTCCTGTCTCTCACGCTGCACTCTCTCGGTGCTTGTCTCCGTACTTTGCACTTGGCTTGATACTACGCATGATTGCAAAAATTTCGAATCAAACGACCCATCACTTGTCAACCCTTGACAAGCTTAACAACTTTGCCGAAAACGCAATCTCTTCAATTAATTTATTAATTGATTTTTTCTGTTTGGAGACAAGCGCAGTCCCAAGCACCGTGCATTACTCCCTGCGCCGTAGAGCTAGTGCAGCGATTGTCTCTCGCACAATTACGAAAGCTCTCACTCATACGTCTCTTGTCTCTCGGCAAAACGGGAGACGAGCACTTGCGATTGTGTGAAGCACACCCTTTTTTCGCACCGCACGGTGCATGCCGCCAATCCCTGACTAGAGGATTATTATAAACCTACATCAATAAAACTCTAGCCAAAGCAAAATTATCCGCATTGCTTCTACCATAACCTCAGGAAGATTACAATCTTGCTAGTTGGCCCATCCTGGTGAAGGTTTTGAAGTGTATTTAACAAAAGTAATCCAGCATTTGTAGTAACCTTTTCTAGGGTACTCTACCTAGGTAAATGCTACCTCCACTAATAATGACTTTCATCGTAACTATTCTGAATTTATAAATTATATTTGGTCTTGATAAATTTATCATGAAAGAAAAAACAAAACTGCCACAGAAATATTGCAAATAATATGTTCCAAATTTGCAAATTTCGCACGATGAATATTTATCGTATAGTGACGTCACACCAATTGCCCAATGAAATTTTGTGTGAAATATGCTAGTAAAGATGTGGAAAAATAAGCGCCCTCTTCGAAATCGTTAATATAACATAAAAATACCACCTGAAAACATGCTAGAAAATCATCACCATATAAGAAAAATTCAACAATCCAATATGTCGACGGCGAAAATGTTTATTTTTCTATCATCTCCAGTTTGCTTTCATAAAAGCATCATTTAACGCATAATGTCTTGTGAATGCATTTGTAATGACCACCTGCAAGCTAAATGGTTACGTTAAAAGCTAATCTAAAACCGTTTCGTTATTTTTTTACTTATATGAAGAGTAAACAGCAACCTGTTAACAATTTGACAGCTGGAATTCGATGTTTACATTTGAACCAACCAATCCAGTGAAAGTACCTTATTTTAGGTTTTGTTTCTCGAAGTGAATACAAGAACTGCAGAAATAACGTGCGATGGTCCTTTTCCCATCGGTTATCATATTAAATGATCGAGAATCGAGTGGTAAGTAGCTGAATATTTAGATGAGCGGTGTTCAAAGTGGCAATTCATCCTTCAAGTTAACAAGAGATGCCGGCTATGTACCTCTTTCATGATGTGGCACAGGCGAGTGCCTCTTAAAGTGCCCCGTTTGTTATTCCGTCCCTGGTTCTGTTCTTCTTTCACGGCCTGGAGAATGCCGAGATCAATTTCCACCCGAAGCTAGCTTTGGTTGACAGCATATATTCTTGTTGGCTAGCGTAAGAGTGCCATTACGGGATGTGAATTATGGGCCAAAAACAAAGATGGCACTCGGTCAGCAGGCAGCTGCTGATCAGCTGGCTTAAATGCCGTTTGATCCTAGATAAAACCGTTTGGCTTACTCGTGTCTTTTATAATAACAAAGTACACTTATGGAATATTTTATCACAACATTTATGAGTCAATGTTTGTAGTTTTGAAAGAACGGTTCTCTAGAGGAACAGAATGCTATAATAAACTTATTTTAAATGCCATGTCATATTTGATTTTAAATTTTGGCTACAGAAGGTTATGAAAACAGTTATAAGTAAGATTTTAAACTGTGGCTATTTTGCATATTCAAATGCTTCCTGTAGACTATACGGCATGTTTGCTGCTATAATAAAACCTTTATAAATTATCGCGAAAGCTAAAAGGTTGTCAATTTGTTACTTGGGAAGGGAGTCGAAATTTTAAGGAAAATTATTTATTTCTACCATATAATTTGAGCAAAATGTGGAGTTTAAATGAGTGCAACCATCTTTTGTGAACGTAATGTGTTGTTCACAAAATTTATCTTGTTGATTTACATCGTTGAAGGGTGAAAATCAACTATGACGAATAATTGGTACTATAGCCATAATTGGAACACTCACCCTACATGTGACAGTTATGCTTAGAATGGTAGTAAAGTTGTGAAAAAATATCTGGTAAAGAAAACAAGATGCTCTTTGGATCTTTTCGGTGTATCAGTCTTCTCGTAAAATCAAAAACTACAGTTTGATTTCTTCCTCCAACGTTTCGATCCTTATCGGATCTTTAAAAGATCACAAGAGTACAACATCACCAGTCATGATTAAAGCAATTGAAAACAAGATAGGGGATTTTGTATATGTATCTGTTATATGCCTTCAGAAGTTATTAGTTGATGAATTAAAAAAACCCCTATAGCGTTTTTAAGACGATTTCTGGGGAAACCGTTTGTGGAACTCATAACTAATAACAAAAGAAAATTCCTCATGTGGGATCTAGCGGATGGCTTTTAAATGTAATCGTAATTTTTTTTTCTGCTCAATGCACTAGTTCCCACTTGAATATGTATACTTTAGATGAACTGTATCAATTTTATCCCAAATGCCATTGATTTTATGAGGCACCCTGTATTACTGATTTGTTATTCAATTCAATGGAATGTTGAATAATCAGATGTAGTCGAGCTTTCATTTATCCTTACTCTACTGGAGTTCAAAATAAAAACTAAACCTAGATTCAATTTACTTCTCACTTTCAATTCATCCACTCTATTCATTCACTCTGAATTGGGTGTTCCATCCGAACGCCTTGCAAAACGCAATTTGAATCCATTCGATTGAATTCAATCCAATCTCACAACACCTGTTACGATCAGATCAGGGTCAGTAGTGATGAAATGCACATCGAATTCTAAACCTTCCTCCCACGCCGTCCCACGCCCCATCCCAGCGTTGACCCTAATCCGTTCCGAAACCCAATACACCCCCGAGGATTAATTACAAAAACACCATCGCATGCATCCCTCGCGGTTCACGATACCTACCTGGACCGTTGCTGGGGCAAGCAGAGCTGATTGGGACGACCCGATGCTCGGCTGCCGGGCGTTTTGACCGATTGTGACCGACTGTGGTGAGGACTTCCGTATCTGAAAAGAAGGACGAAGGACAAAAAAAAACAAACTTAATACGATTGATAGCAGCAAGGTTGGTACAACACGAACTCGCGAAGAGGGATCGTCATGAAAAATGCATCACTACCACAACCAGTGGAGTGCAGCATCCAAAGGATGCTCAGAAAAACTCCATCGACAGTGAAACGGATTTGTGACCCCGGAAGGTCTTCCACTGCTTCCATTAGAACAGAGATTCGCAAACAGGTGTTTGATTTCGTCTACCTGAGGTCCAGAATAGCAGCCATAACACTTAAGTTCTTAAATTTTGTATCAGACGTAACGTTCAATACAATCTTCATATTCAGTAAACCACTTGAGGTTAACCATCTTGGAATTGGATTTATATTTTGTTAACAAGATTCAAAGGTACACATAAATTAAAAATTCAGCCTATTATGAAGTTTCTTATACCAAGCCCACCCGTGGGCTTAATACTACACACGCAACAGCACGTCGTTAACGATTTTTAATTTCGTTATCAACCCATTTTCGCACCGGTCGTTCGTTTCCATGTGAGTAAAATAATGATCGGTCGCCTTTGCGCACCGGTGGTCTCTATTCTCTCCATACCATCGTTTTTTTGCACTTCTGTAAATCAACGCAATATTTTGTATATTTCTATGGAGTTATTGCAAACCTTATTCAGTATAATAATTTGTGCTCATATTATGAAAGATGGGGTTTTGGATAAGACTGAAAACTGTTAGTAAAAATTGAATTCAAATAAATAATTCCCTTGGAGATTTGTACCAGTTTTGGTGCGTTTAAAGATACCATTTTCTCAATAATTTATGATTGTATTTAATCCCGGAATTCAAGCAATCTTTTTTTTAAATTATATGTTTGTTGCTTACTGTATGACTTGTAGGTTGAATTTTTATCTAAAATAATATCCATCTCTTCAATATTCATGTTGCCTTTCTCGCAAGAAATTTATCTGAATTTGAGATTATGAGCATCTTTTTTAATATTTAGGTTTATTGAATAATTACATCCCTTGCATTTCCAACACATTTATAACGTAGTTGTCTCCTTTACAACTTCGCGTAGGGCAAGATTTTTGAATCCTGGTCATAGTAGAAGCTGTCTTCTAACAGTCTGCGATAAGTTTGCGCAACCTTTTTTCATTAACGTGTATTTTAACATCAGCTAATTCTATACTCAGTCACAACCTTTTAGTTACAAAGCATCACTCGCAAATCTTAATATATATTGCGATCTTTTGGATGCTGGTATATGAATATTTTGTTGGAAGCAGATTCTATGCGCTTGAAGTAGACTGCGTATTTGTCAAAGTACATAATGAGCCCACTCTCCTTTTTGGCCCTTCATACAACAATTGTTGTATTTTAACATCTAACGCCTTGCTTTTTCTATAACGAGGAACCTACAATATGGCAGTCCTGCACATCGCCTATTTTAATTGGTGAAACTTGGCTGCTCGACTACATTTTTTAAGATTTTTACAAAAAGAAATAACTGTAGTGTTTCTATGATATCTGAGTTGAGTTAGGTACAGTCAATGCATCTTTGAAAAATCGTAACTACTCTTATCTAATCTCATACATACGCGGAATCACCCTGGAAAGCAATCGTGTTACTTTTCATGTCAATACTGTTGCTTGCAGCATATCAGAGATATGACACATGCATCAAAGCGGCCTGGTCTACTGCGTTGTATTTACGCGCAAAGATGATTCTTCGAAATACTTGGAGTACAGAATATTTTATTTCGGCAAGGTACTTCTCGAATTTACAGGGGAGGAAGGATGCGTGGACGGTGAAGTTACCCACTTCGCACATTTTCTTCCTAATGTCTCGTTTATTTAATTTATATTTTTAAATTTGTATTTAATAAACCACCCACTGACGACCACCATTTTCAAAAACAGCAATCAAACCAAAACTCTTTTGCCTTTTTTGAAATATACACGACAAAACGAAACGCGAGGCACAGCTCTTTCAAAGCGGAGGATCTCAGCCCGGAAAGTGAAGAAAGAAAACCTTGTGGCCACTTATTACCGTCAAATAGTTTCTTTTCGGGTTAGAAAATACGCACATCTTCTCACCGGAATCTGCGTCGGATGAGGATAATTTTGAAACTTGTCGGAACGAACTTCGCGAGTTATTTATTTGGACATTTTTCTAAATGTGCGAAACTAAGCTTTACTTGCTGCGTAGAAAACCCGGCTCAAACATGTACGTGTTAAAACAGCAAAACTCACTGAATCACTATACATTTCTTCAAATATTAGTTTCGAAACGATCGGCCGAATCAAAAACTAAAGGTGCGATTATGAGCAATCGTAACTATTTTTAAGAGAAAATCAATACATTTTCGATATGCATGATCCTAAAATTGGCGAAGAAGCGAAAACTTTATTCATAACATACTTAAGCAAAGCTTGTCAATTTAAACCTATTATTTTTCTGCGTTTGAATTGTCACTCTATCACAATTCTATGTCAGACAATTTGTTGTGTTATTCGTGTAACGATCTATGATATTGATTGGTTGAAAATTTCAAATATTTGATGCAAACTAAAATAAATTCCTACCTATACAAAACAAGAAAATCATTCTCTAGAAACTATATACCTGGCAACAAATCCATACTCATGTTCTTTCGTCTCCTCTTTACGCTACCCAGAGAGCTAAACGCGAGAGAGCGCACGAGCCTACGGATAGAGACCGTACTTTGCGTGTCTCTATATTCTAAGCCCTGCTGCGAACCGTACGTAAACTTTTCGCTTTCGAGCCCTACTTAGCAGCGACCGGTGCGGTTCGTTTCTTTGTTCGGGGCTCTACTTAACGTTAAAACGCTTGATTGAGCCCATGAGTGGGCTTGGTCTTAAATCAATAATGATTACATTAAAAATATCTAATGGATTAACTTGCTAACCTTAGAGATATGTAATCTCGAAAAATGGGTAGGGATATTAACGCTGAGGCTTAGTCTTGTTAGATACTATCGAAAACGAAACTTAATTGTTTAACCGGTTGAGAACCTCTGCCCGGCTTTAACGTTTCGCACGTATTGGAGATTTATACCGGAGCTTGACTCCGGTTCGGTCACCGAGGTGTGATTTCCTCGGAGTGCCCTTTTTCATAGTTTGCCTGCAGCAGCAGTAGGTGCTGTAGGTACTGGAGAACAGATTGACTACCGTGGTTTCCAGTCTCACGCGGACTGGCAGAGCTGGTATGGTAGTTAGTTAGTTGGAAGTTAGACCAGACTGAGTCTGTAGTGGTTTGGTTACACAAGAGCTTATCGTTTAGAAAGGTAAATTAAAATCGCGTATCGTTCGTTTCAGCGAACGAAACGCATCAGGCTGCTGGTATCCTCGGAAACTAGATGGTCTAGCTATACATCTACAGAATCTACTCTACATGCGGAAGTAGAGTTTCAGTGCTTCAACTCTGGTGAGGATTATGTTTGTAGTTGAAAGGTTTAACTATAGTTGGTTTCCATTCCCGATCTGTTCAGGATATTTTCTTTTCGGAAATATGCTTGAATCCCGTCTGCATAGAGTATCAATGTATATGCTAATACGATATACAATTATGCAATATGACCAATTGGTAAATATAACTCTCAGAAAATAGCTGTGGAAAGGTTCATTGACCAATAAGCTGAGAAGCAGACTCTTTCTTTCTCCGTTTTGATAAAGTAGGAAAGCAGTAATGACGCACAGAGGTCAAGCGAAGCGAGAGATTTAAATATCACTTTCGGCTTCAAGCATGACATATTATGTTAAGAAATTCTTACACTTCAGCTTCAAAGTAGCATAGGGTAGTGGACGTATTCTGGCCCAACTTGGGATTTTTTTTTACATTTATCATATAAGTTCTACAAAATCTTGGAAAATTTTTATTGGAAGTTCCAAACATATTTTGTCAAGATTTTGTAGAGATTATATGATAAATGTAATAAAATTCCCTAGGTGGGTTAGAATACCTGTCCGGGCCAAAATACGTCCACTACCCTATAAATCGCTCTCCGCTGCGCTCCATGGCGATATCTCGCTCAAATGCTCGTTTAAGTATGTAGAAAATATTATTATTAAATATTATAAAATGTATCCGCTAAAAGCTGCCTAAACATTAGCGTCATGTTGGTATTTATACAGCTAAATTGTATAAAAAAACCGATATTTTGTTGAAAATTTGTTTAAACATGCCATATGAATAGAATATTGAGAGGTTAATCACGTTCCAAAGTGTTTATTTTGGCTGAAACTAATAGACTACTGCTACTGTGAATTGGTGATTTTTGCTTTAATAAGTTTTCTAACTCTACGCCCAGCATAGAAGAAGGACTGTAGGAGATTTCATTTCAAAAGGAATCACATTGCATTTTTTAATTTTCTATACTTTCCCATACTAACACAAGTTGCAAACTTTAAGCTCCATTTCCTTTAATGCCTACTTTTGTCGAATGTGACTGTTATGCAGTTATGGGCAGACAGTCAATGTGTTGTCCTACCCAAAAATCCTCTAGAGTTTCTTCAGATTCAAAGAAACTCGAATGATGTTTCCAGCTGAAGTTTCTACAGGAGAATCCAGTTTTCTACACTGGTCATTATGGCAGATACTATTATTTAATTTGAATGTTTTTATCCTCAAAAGGCCTTCCTAAGTATATTTTTTTTGTCTGTATTAACGAGATTTTTAACCCTAGGCTAGTTCATCTCGGGACCCACGTTTTTACTTCCCTTCCGAAGGAAGAACCCACATTTTGTGAGTATGTCGGGAGTGGGATTCGATCCCAGGTCCTCGGCGTGATAGTCAAGTGTTCTAACCACCACACCAGGTCCGCTCCACTCCTAAGTATATAGTCATCGAACAGTTGAAATGCGAATTTACAGCAGGTCGTCATGTAGTTTTTGCCCCGGATGATTAAATGCTTATCGAAAATATCGAAATGAGGTTAATTTTTGTAATCTTGTTAAAAAATATTGTTTGAAACCGAAAAATGAGGAAATTTTGAAGATTCCAAGATGGCGTCCTAAAATTCAAAATGACGGCCAAAACGTCAGATTGTTTCATGAAGTTTTAGGTTCTGACATGCACAAGTGTATTTGGTATGGGGAAGAAGTCCGAAGAATAAAAAAAATATATGACCTGCGCAAAACTGCGCTAGGAACGAAAAATTTACTTCATGTGATAAAAAGTTGTAATGGAGGCGCATGGTTGCGGAAGGGTCGAAAATTTATGAATGTTAACGAACGTAAACATACAAAATATTGTTTAAAATTTTAGTTCAGTATATAAAAGTCATTGTAGTATGTTGATTTGTTGTGTTATTACTTAGGTAGAATGGAATGGACTGGGGAGGTATTTTAACCTGTTCATTGTCGCGCATTCGATCTCTTGAGGCAGCATTACGTTGATACATACTGTGCTCAACAAGTGCATTTTTGAGCAAATAGTGTATAACAAAAAGATTATTTAATGGTTTATGTATTTTTCTGGAATGGACTGTATTTGAAAAAAAAAAAACGAATGTATTTTGCATGTGCTTATTTATTATTTTATCAACCAATCATACAAGTTTTCATTTGCTAAAATATTTTTTCGGCGATTCGGTGATATTTAGATCAACAATGAATAACTCAAAAAGCCACTGAAATGGTGACCACCGACAAACAGACGTATCACTTCGAACAAATTGCGATATAAATAATGGTCACGAGAACATAATAACTCAATGCCAATTTTTCAAAATCTTCTAACATGGTGGAGGTAGTAAACAAACGTCAAACATGAGCAAAAGTGATGCGAGCGCCATGAGCGTACGATTTACGAACTACCGATGATTTGAACTAACCGTTAATAAAAGGATCAATGGGAAGTGAGTAGAGTGAGATGTCTGTTTGTCTGTGTTGGGAGCATAGCAATTCTACATGGTTCATGAGAAAAGCTAAGTAGAACAACATATTATCTATTCTTATCGTAAAACATAGAGCACTAAAACTCTATTTCAAAACAAATAAACATGATGCCGACTTATTTATTATAAGCTTTTTATTATTTTGATTAAAAATAACGTTATTTTATACAAAAGTAATGCAAGCTAAATAAATTTCGATGCCAGATGCACCCAATTTATCTAGGCATGTAAATTTCAGCGCTTTTAAGAATGTTTTAGGTTTTGTCCGGCATTTGTATGGAGCCCTGCCACTGTGCCTTGGTCCGATTGGCCACCGTTATTCTTAGGGTTGGCCTCTTGGAGCTTAACTTCCCTGCCCCTTGCGCAATGCCGAGCAGAGAAGAATAGCAATTGAAAATCATATCAAGGTATTCATCTTGAATACTAAATATCATACCTCGATATGCCCTTCGTTAGGTGGACATAAGAGGCTAAATAACAAAAACGAATACCATAATTTTGTATGCATAACACCTAGAAAATAACAAGTAATGTTATTTCAATAATGAATGCATACCTAAAATTAGGAGTGCTATATTTGTCATCCAAAAGGTATTGAATAACAAAGCAATTACATGTTTTGTTATTAAATTGTGTGTTTGTTCGATAGCTCCATGATGTATGTAATAGCAAAACCTGTTATTCAGTTATTTCACTGACAAATCAACAAATACAACATCAATACCAAACTCTGCTCAAATACATCCCATTGATATTGTGATGTTCTCATAACATTTTGAAGAATAATATAATAATAACAATGTTTGCTATTAGAGAACAGGTTGCTCTTTGCATGATATTTGTAAGGCATAGGTTCCGAAACTTTCTGGTCGCGCGACCCCCTTTTGCCAGCTGACGTAGTTCTCGCGACCCCCCATAGAAATTCCCTCATTTGTTGTCTGTTACAGTAAAATATTTTACTGTCCCTCGCGACCCCCTGAATGAACGCCGGCGACCCCCCTGGGGGGTCGCGACCCACAGTTTGGGAAACCATGTTGTAAGGTATTCCCTTCTGCGCGGGTTTCGCAACCGATTTGGCAGCCTGGTTAGTGGTTACTCACGCTGGCCGTCCCTTTCTTCTTCTTTGGCTTTTCGCCCGCCTCTGCCTGACGCTTCTTGCGTTGCGTCTCCTCGGCAGCTTTCGATTATGCAGCTCGAGCCGTAAGGCGGTTTGACCTCTCCGTTACGGCTCCGGCGAGCTGCATCGTCGCGTTGCCAGCAAAGAGGAAGCTGTCCGTATGGGTAGACCGGTCCTCCCTGCTCGCATCAGCCGCACTCCGTTCTTCAAGCCAGAGCCAACGCCAAGAGATGGAGAACCCTTGGATTACGATCGGAAAGAAGCAAAGGGTTAGAAATATGAAGCCAGCTCGCAAGTGCGAAAGAAGCGACGCGCTAGTCATCAAAACTAAGGCGGATACATACGCCGAGGTGCTGAGGGCTATGCGCGGCGAAAACCGTCTCACAACGCTGGGCGCGGATGTAAAAAGCATTCGGCGCACCAGAACTGGAGAGATGATGCTAGTGCTGAAGAAGGAGGCGACCATGGAAGCGACAAAATAATGCATCCCCTACAAGGCACAAGGCTCAGGAGTAGGAGGTATTGGGCGAAAAGTGCAGGTAAGAGCTTTAACGGCGGAGGCGACTCTCCAGTGTGAAAACCTGGACGAAATCACCGACGCAGAAGAGCCCGCAGACGCATTTAGGCAGCAGTGCGAGGTAGATGCACCAAGTGCATCGATCCACTAGCGAAAGGGACCGGCAGGCACGCAGATCGCCACGATCAAGCTCTGAAGCAATACCTTCTTGGTGGTTCCGGAGAGACGTAGGGTTTGGCGACCATAGGAATGGTTTAGTGGGTACGAGGAGAGAGTAGTCCTGGATTTTACTTTTGTTGTAGAAGACGGCCTGTCAGACCTACACTACCCTAACCTTCTGTTAGGGTGTCTGTTGAGCAGATTATCCCCCTATGGTTTAGAAGGAAAAAAAAAAAAAAAAAAAAAAAGCTCCCCGTAGGAAAGATGAACAAGGTGACTGCAGTCGGCAAGATCAAAGTAGACTGGTTAGTGCGCTCAGCATGTACGTGCTTGCCAGAGGCGTGTTTTAAGTGTTTCGCGCAAGGACACAAATCGTGGGCGTGTAAAGGTCCTGACAGGAGCAAACTCTGCAGGAAGTGCGGAGTGGAAGGCCATATCGTCAGGAAGTGCAACTCGGCACAAAAATTTCTGATTAGCACAGCGAACAAGGGTCACACGACGGGCGGGCCCAAATGTCCAGGCACTCAAAGAGGTCGAACCAACCGACGATAATGCAGGTTACACAGCTAAACCGGAACCACTGCGAAGCCGCACAATAGTTTCTGTGGCAGTCAGTCTCGGAGTCAAGTACAGACATCGGCCAAGCTCGCGGCGATCTGTACAACCGGTCGTTTTGTGATTCAGAAAATAATTTTCACGTCACACGAGGGCTGTGCAATAGCGAAGATCAACAGGGAGTACTACACAGATCGAAAAGATAGTGTAAATTTCTGTGGCATGTAATACACGTAATTGGAGCGTGGGATTTCACAGAACTTTACATGAAATGTCATGTAAATCTCATGAAATATCATGTAAACTTCCATTATATGTCATGTAATTCAGCATGACTCTGAGTTTTTACATGACATATAACACAAATTTACATGATATGTCATGTAAACTATCATAAATGGAAGTTTACATGACTAAAATGAAGTTTACATGACGTTTAAACCTCATTATTTTTATCTGTGTTCTGCAGTTGTTATGCTCCCCCCAGGTGGCCGAAAGACCAGTTTTCGTTTATGTGGATTTGCTATCAAGCGCACTAGTGAGTGGATGACCCATGCACAGATAAAAATAATGAGGTTTACACGTCATGTAAACTTCATTTTAGTCATGTAAACTTACATTTATGATGGTTTACATGAGATATCATGTAAATTTGTGTTATATGTCATGTAAAAACTCAGAGTCATGCTGAATTACATGACATATAATGGAAGTTTGCATGATATTTCATGAGATTTACATGACATTTCATGTAAAGTTCTGTGAAATCCCACGCTCCAATTACGTGCATTACATGCCACAGAAATTTACAGTGTCTTTTCGATCTGTATGGAGACTTCAACGCCTGGACGATTGAGTGGGGTAGCCGCGAGAGGCTGGGCTCTACTCGAAGCTATGGCTAGACTGAACCTGGATGTCGCGAACGCAGGCGACAAAAACAAACTTACAGTAGGTACGGTGAAGAGTCCATCATTGATGTGACCTTCTGGAGCCTGGGTCTAAACCCTGGCTCGCACTGGAGGGTCGACAGGGTGGAACACGGAGGAAGGCGACCACAGCCGATGGTCATCGACCGTCTTCGGGGATGGCTGACCTCGCGCATCACAAACAGCCACCCCCTCCCCCTCAACCGCGATTCGTATTCACACCCCGAGGCTCGCGATACACTCAAGCAACTGACACCACTAACAGCATGGCACGGTAACGAAGCCAACTTTACAAGACTATTAGATCCATGTTTAACGATTGTAAAAGTTAGTTTGTGAAGTGAAGCAAAATGACATCTGTCACAGAGTAAGGTGGTAAGATGCCACCAATGACTAATTTCAAAACCTGAAAGTATCGAAGAAAACCATTGAATTGGGTACCCAACAATATTCATTACCGTATATTTTTTGCCGCGTAATTTGTCATTTGTGTAAATTAATTTTAGCATGTTACACCCACTAATCTGACAGTAGAGGACTGATGAAAAATCACGCACTCGGATACCGACGAATGTTCACAATCTGCGAACTTGACTTAAGGCGAAACTGGAAGCATTTTCTCATTTTTTCGGTTTTTGATTTTTTATTAAATAACGAAGAAATATTTTCAAAATCGGTTTTCGTACACATGTAGAGTATGGATCAAGGTATCTTCTGAATTTTTTTTGAGGTGGAAAATGTTTTCCATTTTTGCAGAAAACATTTTTATGTGAAGTTTTGTTCAAAAATGGTTTCTGCAAAAACGAAAAACATTTTCCACTACAAAAAAAAAATAATCAGAAGACATCTTGATCCATACTCTACATGTGCACGAAAACCGATTTTGAAAGTATTGCTTCGTTATTTAATAAAAAATCAAAAACCAAAATTGCGAAAAACCCCTTTTCAAGGGGCTGATATTAGAAAACGTAACGGATCTTGAAAAGTAACGGAGTTACGAACTTGGTGTCTTGGACAAAGTTGCTCCAAACAATATTTTCTACAACTTTTGTAAAGACGCCAACCTTGTATCTTGAAAAATTAAAAAAAATAATTTTCTATCTCACTTTTATGGGGATTGATCATTTTCCACAATAGTTCAAAAGAAGCTCTTTGTAATAGTGAAAAACTTTCTCGAAGACACCATGACGCTAATCGTCATAGTTGAAAAGTTAATTATTAAGCGCGCTAAAATGAAGAAATCAGCCACTGTGCGCCGCAGATGTCACTTCATGAGTGGCATAAGGCATTAACAATTATGCGCCTCCATTTGTTTCCAACAAGGGAAAGTTTACGATGATACTTTTATTGAAAGTTGCTTGCAGAAATATGAAAAAACCATAGCCTTTCGGATGATATACCAGTAGTGTAGTCAGGAGGAGCCCTCAAGGGGCAAATTTGACAATATGCAACATTATCTGAAAATCCAAAATTTCATGAGTATATTAATTTATTAATTTATTTTAGTAGAAATAGATAGAATAGACAATAACACATGTTTTTGTATCATAATAAAATTAGCTCAAGTCATGACAGGGTAAAAATTGGATATTTTTTTAATAAAATAAGATCTTACATTATATCTACGCATATGGCAAAATCATTACGTTACTATAACATACATTTATGTTTATTTTGCCAGTATCTACGACAATAAATACAAAAATTCGCATATTCATGAAGTTTGAGATTGTTCAACAATGTTACATTTGTCCAAGTTTTCCCCTTTGAGGGCCCCTCTTGAAAGGCTTTGGATTTATTCTAGGAGTTCATTTCATATTTCTACATGTAGAATCCTACAAAAACAGTCTGGTTGAAGTCACGAAACCTGGGGACACGAGGTCTGGGGGACACGAAACCTTATCTACAGATTTATGATTGACGAGAAGAGACAATATCATGAGAAAATCGTAAGTGCAAGCAAGAAAAACTTCTACTTCTTCTTCTCCTTGGCGTAAAGTCCACAAGGGAACGAAGCCTGTTATTCTGCTGATTACACTAAGTTACAAAATAAAACAAAAGTCGTGAATTTCTGTCAACGACCAAAATTTTTGAAGTACAATTTAGTGCTGATTTCGAAAACGCGCTTCAAAAACATTTAAGTAGAGCACTTTTTAAATTTTAGCTCAATATCGAGTTTTACATATTTTTTAAATATGGAATTTACTAAAATTCAAATATCTTGCGCTTTGTTCAATCAACTTTAAATCTTTTTCCATACAATAAAAACTAAATACAATACCATTAGATCATCTGAATATAGTTTCAGCGTAGGATTGATAAAATTCAAGATATTGGCGAGTTTTTGGGACAATTTCCTTAAATTTCAGCAAAATTTCCAAAAATATATGAAGAAATGTATTCATTTCAATAAGAAAGAAACAATCTAAAAAATCTTTCTCAACGTTTATTTGACATATCATATGTAAGCGAGTTACAGTAAAAAATTCAGCTCAATCGGAGCATTGATTACGGAGCTTGATATGTGTGAAGTGAGCGACTTTGCTTAAAAATAGAACAAAAATCGATTTCAAATCATCAACCTTGTATGGAAAGTCGAAAAAATTTCCGCTCTACTGTAACTTTTTTCCTTCACGTTTTCGAACTCAGGGCATGATTCTACACCAAAATTGATCATCAGCTTACCGAGTTCAAAAATGCTGTAAACTAGTGTTACTCTATGAGCGTTTCCACAATTATTAACTGAGAGCGTCCGCTGCCAATGATCACTTTGCATGCGTTGCGTATACCGTGTGGCAGGCACGAAGATATTCTATGCCATAATAAGTCAAGAGAACTTCGTTTACGAAAAGTTGCTGGACCGACCGAGAATCGAATCCGTCTCCCTCAGCATGGTCATGCTGAATACCCACGCCTTAACAACTGTGGCTATACAGGGCCTGAGTTTGCCTACCATGTCTATAAAAATCCTTATGTAAACATATCTTGGCACCGTTCATCAAATTATGTGTTGGGCCATTTTATCCCGCTAGTTCATTTTGAACCATTCCTTATAATGAGAATTACTCTCGAATTATTTAACTGAGTCGTATAGAATAATTTGATTTAATTACATTATGTACCAGTATTCCAGTGAAAAGTTATTGACAATGCGTCTCCATCGAGAGGAACATACCGCATGTCAGGTATCATGCAGTCAACGAATACAGGGACAAATGCGTACTGTTTCATCCACTCGAAAATTGGTACCGCATCCCACATCTAGAGTTCGCATAATCGCCGCAACTGCGCACTGAGCGCTTGACGCTGCCCCTCTCGCTCACTCTCACCAATTTCCAATCGATTCTTCTCGTTCCATCTCTCGCCGCCTCTCTCTCACGTAAATGAGTCAGGCTGTACCGCATGCTACATCGATGCACTGAACTGAAATTATATAATGCAAAACGTCAAAGCAAACTTGAAGCGAGAGAAAAACATAAGTTTGACTAATAACAAATGTGGGGGAGAATGAGAGCGCCCGAGGTTGCGTGGTCGATAGTATTGGTGGTGCCCATCTGCGATTGTCATTTCTCGATCGACCCTCGCAAAAGAAAGAAGATTGGCGACGGAGCTAGGAAAATTTTAGTTTAGCAAGAAAAAGCAGTGAATTTGCTTGATTTTATCGCCGAAATCAAGAGACACGGTTTGCGCGGAAGTGCGATTATCGGGTTCGCGTCGCTTCGCATCACGGAAAACGGGTCAAAGTGCGACATTTGACTCGCAATGGGATTATGGTGGTGGGGAATATCGATTTGAAGGTGAAAGTGCCAGGGCACTGCTGATGTTGATGGGAAATAAATTGGTCGCCTTTGTTTCGGTCTCGGTTGTCTGTGGTTCGTCTCTGTGTCTGTTTTTGGTGGGGATTCAAACAAAAACAACACTTCCTGCTCATCTGCCGTCGTCGTCGGTCGGTGGTGCGCATTTTCGATCCAGTTGTATTGCTGTGGCTTAGCTGATTACCATTGGTCGAAGCAATAACTAGCAGCGTGTATTAGCGCGAACACGGGCGAAGAAAGAAGCAGGAAGTAAGTTATAAATAAAATTAGGTAAACTTATGTATTTTGATTTCGTTTCAGCGTGCTGTTTTGCAAGTTTACTATGGTAGTGGGCTAGTAGTTGATCGATTGGAACGAGGTATTCGAGCGTGGTCTTCCCTCAGCGTTTGTGTGACGTCAGAGTCATGGGGTGCGGAAAGTAAACAAACCCGAAGTTGGCCATGCTCGGGTGATGCTTTTCGCTCATCCTGTGCATCTGAGTTTTTGGAAAGGCTTCGACAAATCGGTATTTGATTGAAGGAATGACTTAATTTTAGCCATGAAATGCTTAGAAATATCTATTCTAGTTTCCGATATAAAAAAGTTCAATGTTTTCTTCCAATCATTGAAAATTCGTTCAATTTAATATTATAAGCTGCTGCTCAAACGAATTAATGCACATTTGAAAGGTTCTTATTTCCGGCTGTGTTCTTCTTTGCGTAATGGCCCATCTGGGACAAATCCTGCTGTTCAGCTTTATGTTCTGTGAGCACTTCTACAGTTATTAACTGAGTGCTTTCTTTGCCAATGACCATGTGTATGTCGTGTGGCAGGCATAAAGTTACGCTATGACCAAGAAAGTCAACGAAATCTTCATTACGAAAAGTTCCTGGACCAGACAGGAATCGAACCTGTCTCCTTTAACAATCATGAAAAAGGCAACACTCTCCACCGGTCGAGTCAAGGTTTTGAGGGCCAATTTTGGTGACCTCAGAAGTTTCCAATCACTGTTGCCAGTGCCGGATTTAGGGGGGACAGGGCCCCGGGCCCCCACAAAATTTTACCTCGCAAAAAAAAGTGAAGCATGAAAAAAAGTAGTGCAAGAAACTTCTCTTGATTTTAGTTTTGTCATAAGAACTTCAAATTACTGTCTACTAGCAAGATGTATGTGATATGTTGTGATTTTTTTAAAGAAAGACTGCAACTATTTGTCCAGCTATTGTTTAAATTATAAATTTTGCCTCTAAAACTTATTAATATTTTTTTTGCGCAACATCTAAAGAGAACTTTCCGGAAATCCTGAAGACAATTTTCGACTGAATTGTAGAAAAACTCCAAAACTTTACTCGTACAGAGTAGTTCCTGCAAAATTTGTTATTTTTTCTGTCTAAAATTTTTAAAACATTTTGAAGAATTTTCTACAGATGCTTTCAAATTACGAAGTATTTTTGGAACTCTTGAATTTGATTTTACTTAGACAGCTTACTCACAGTTCGATTTTTTTTTAGTTGAGAGATTTGCTTTCCGAAATAAGGAAGAATCCATGGCGAGCTCTTGATAAATTCAATAGATTCTTTGAGAAAATTTCAGAAGAAATTGGCTAAAAATTCATCCGGGTTTCCCGCTGAAGATTTTCAAAAAATGTAATACGAAATTCCAATGGAAATTAAGTCAGAAATTCCATCAGGATTATCATGGATTCCCTCTAAAATTTCTTCAGCATTTTATATCAGAATACCCTATTTGATTACATAGTTTTGTGTTTTTTTTAAAGCAAGTTTTTCTTAAGTGTTCATTTTTTATGGTGATCGACCTTCTCCAAAGAGTGCAGCAGGGATCCACTAGAAATTTTCTTTGGATTTCGCAAAAACGACACCACCGATTGCGCTACAAATTTTACCAAATTTCTTGAAAATTTCAGCTATAAATTATTGTAGTTTCTCTATGTCCTCTGTCATGACTAGTTCTGGGACACAATCGTAGAAAATATTTTTTACTTTATATCCCTTTCGTGACGAACCAGCACAATTGTGCTGTTGAGCGGTAGCAGTTTCGCATATTTTTTTCATCTGTTTAGACTTTGTTTTATGTGATGTAAACTGTTTCAATAATTCAGCCATTACTTATACATGTTTATGTGTAAACAAACTTTTGTTTACGTTGCCTGTGTGATTTACCACAACAAGGTAAACAAAAAGTGGACAAAAACCGTTAAACATGAAAAAGTTTTGTCTGTCGCATAATTGTTATTTCCGATTTGTCTAGGTAGTCAAAGCTAGAAATCGAAAGATAAAGAGTAGTACTTTCAAATGAGGTAAAATAATTGTTGTTTTGTTGGGAAATCTAAGAGTTCTGGAGAGCCAAAATTGAGCCATTTGTATGGAGATTTCAGTTTTTTGCGCTCCGTCACGAAAGGGATATACATTTTTTTCATTGTTTTCACGCTAGGCTTTCAATTCTGTTAAGAACGAATTTAATGGACATCACATTTTTCTTAGCTCTGCTTATTGTTCTAGATTTAAATTCTCTTACAACGACATTAATACCTTCATTAACAAATTTTTTGTTTTTTTTTTTAATATTTTTTCCATGTTACAGTCGGGTCTCCTATTAGACGATGCCACCCACTTTACGCTCATCGCGTTTTCCAGGCTGTCTTCTAGCCAATTTAGTTCATTTTTGTATGTGATGAATCTATAATGAGCACTAACTGTTCTAAAAAATCAGCAGGGTTGGATGCCAGACAGCTGGGAAATTGCGGTGGGAGTAAAATGTGTGGCAGCGTCTAATAGGAGACTCGATTGTATATGTGCAAAAATATATCCTCTATATAAAGGCCTCACAACACTGTGGCCCCGGGCCCCCACATTTGTAAATCCGGCCCTGACTGTTGCATAGATAAATAAATGCATTTGAATCTTGCTTCGCAGCGTATACATATATACCGTGTATGCACCAAACTTTGCGCAGTTAAGAAAAATCAAATTTCTAGTCGTTATAAAAAATACAAACAAACAAAATATATCATGAACAACATGCTCATACGATAGACTAATGATTCTTCTTTGAGTCTGCAATATAAAAAAATCATAATATTAATCAAAAAATACTTAAAATAGAAAAACTATTTCATTGCCTTGTTCCTAACTTTGCGCATAGAATCTTCGATTGTTCCTAACTTTGCGCATAGTGTGCCTAACTTTGCGCATGCTATGAATTGCTCAAAAAAGTAATCAAAAATGATATTATTTAATGTTTGTTCATTAAACTAAAGTTATTCAGATCAGGTAGTGTGCCCTTAATGGATCTTTGTTGAAATATTTTGTCCTACGAGGGAGGGGGAACGGAGGCCTCCGGAGTTCTTGATTTCGTCTGCGGTTCGTACTAGGCACCTACCGTGTGAACAATCCAAACTTCATGAGAGGTTGTTTCCTGTGGCTAAAGATCAAAGGTAAAAGCTCCCTGATAAATGAAGTGACAATAAGGGGTCATTTAAATATGACGTCCATCTTTGGGGGGAGGGGGCTGGGGTTGTTTGAGAAAGTATGATATGCCATGTATTAGGTATACATTGAAGCGTGACGGGGTGGCCCAGGGGAAGAGGGGGTTCTAAAAATCTTAAAAATGATGGACGTCATATTTGAATCGTCCCTAACATTGACCGCCGGAAAATCCAAATGAAGGACTGTTCACAAATCACGTCTCATTGTAGACAGATGGAGAGTGCCTGCCATAGTGCTACGGTTCATACAATTTTCTATTAATTTCTATACAAAATGTGTTACATGGCGGAGAGGCAGGCCTGAAATTATCAGTACTGGTGTTACATAATATTTAAATGGTTCATAAGTCATGTATTCACGTTCAACAAGCATTCACTGAAAGTGCGCAAAAATTAGGAACACAGTGCAAATAATGGTTCCAAACATTGCGCACCACTATTTACTAATTAAATTGAAAAATTTCTTACGAACTGTGATTGATATTACTAGAATATCACCTTTTTTGTCAATTTACTGCAAAATTAATCATCGTTGCAGTTTTATCGAGGAAAATGTTGATTTTTAGTAGAGTTACTTCTTGGCAACCGTGTTAAGGCGAGGCAAATTTTGACATTTTAGTGTATTTTTTGTTTATTAGTCAACATAAACAAATATTTTATGGACATTAAATATTTGGCAAATAATGTTTATGTTTACCCAATGCTAGTGCAATGATTAAACTGGTGAATATGTTGACATTTAGTTATTTGTTTCGTTATTTTACAAGAATGCGCAAAGTTTGGACCTGCGCAAAGTTAGGTGCGCACACGGTATGTTCTCGTCAACTCAGCCTCCTCTCCAGCACAGCGCTTTAATTGCTTCGAATTAACTTGAGCACTTAAACAATTATTATCTCCTACTACTCAAAGCCAGTAGCTTACAGCATCGTTTCTCTTATCTCTTTTTTAGACCGACCAAGCGAAGGACAAATACCGAAATGTCGTTGCACTGCTGATCTGATCTGGATCGTCATCGTTTTCGTAGTAGTCGTGGGACCCTGCCTACCTACCGATCATTCTAGAGGTCGAAATCATGGATCGCAACTCGCTGGCGATCGGTATTGACTTCGGCACCAGCTTCTCCAGCGTGGGAATCTACCGCCGAGGGAAGTTCGAAATCGTTGCCAATGCGGCGGGCAACCATCGGATACCGTCGTGTGTGGCGTTCACAGATAAGGCGCGACTTGTAGGAGAGGATGCGCTGGCGCAGGCCGATACGGACCCTAGTAATGCGGTTCTGGAGGTAAAACGGAAGTTGGGTGGCTGGAAGGAGGATAAACTGCAGGTTCAGTTTAAAGGGGAGACGAAGGCGTTTCACCCGGAGGAGATATGCGGTGTGATATTGGGGAACTTGAAGACGATGGCGGAGCGGAAGTTGGGGCAAATGGTGGGTTCGGCAGTGATCGCTGTACCGGCGGGGTTCACCGATGGGCAGAGGCAGGCAGTGCTGGACTCGGCAGCCATCGCTGGAGTTAACGTGCTGAGATTAGTAAATGAGCCTACCGCGGCGGCCATTTCCAATGGAATCAATAAGAAAGTGATAGGGGAACAGTGGGTTTTAGTGTGCTCCATAGGGGGAGGTCATCTAGACGTGTCGATCATGACGATCTACAACGGAGTGTTTGAAGTGAAGGCAACTTCCGGAGATAACCAACTGGGCGGAACGGACTTTGACGACCGGTTGTTAGCGCATTGTGTAAAGGAATTCCGTGATAAGCATTCCAAGGATCTTTCGTCTAGTAAGGAAGCAATACGCAGGCTTAGAAAAGCCTGTGAGCAGGCAAAGCGGACGTTATCGTACACAAACCAGGCACTGATCGACATCGAAAACTTGTACGAAGGTCAACGATTTGAGTTGCTACTGAACCGGGATCTGTTCGAGGAACTCAATCGGGATCTCCTGGATAAGATCATGCTCCACGTCGAGATGGCATTGCGTAGAGCTCGGAAGGATCGGTTTGCCATCCATGAGATTATGCTGGTGGGCGAAAGTTCTCGAATACCTAAGATTCAGGTGATGCTCAGTGAGTTCTTCGATCGTCGTTCGCTCTGTAGTTCGATCAACTCGGACGAAGCAGTTGTGGTTGGGGCTTCGATAGCTGCCGCAATCCTAAGCGGTGAGAAGTCTCCGGAGATTCAAGACATCCTATGGTTAGACCTAGTGCCGCGATCAATAGGTTTAGTAACGGAAAGTGGAACTGAAGAATCGCCACGGATTCTAATCAGTAGAAACTCTACAGTTCCTTTGAAAGTGAAGCACCGAGTAAAAAACTTTCAAGAAATGCAGCTTCTGTACGAAGGAGAAAGTGCCATTGTAAGTGATAATGTGTTGCTGGGGAAGTTGAAGATTGAAGGGACGTTTGGGGATATTGAAGATGTGGGGCTGTTGTTCAGCACTGATACTAACGGAATCTTGCATGCCATTGTGGAGGGAAATATCGACCTAAAAGCTACATTAGATAAGGGAAGACTAGAGCGTTATGAAATTGATCGGATCGTGTATAAACACAAGAAGATTCTATTGGAGGCCGAAAAATACGAGGAGGATGTGAAGGAACAGGAAATGGCCTTGGAAAAGCTCGCTGTTCAAGCAACCATAGATCTGGATGAAAAGGCCGGGAGTTGGGATCGATTCAGTGAATGGATTCACTGCATTTGCATAGTTACTTTCGACCTCGAGCTAGGTCAAGCCATGGAATTAATCTACCCAAATCACGTAACATTAACCGAGCAGGAGAAAACCAACATTTGCTACCTGGCCTTCCCGGACTCAAACTCCGGATGCATGGGCGACTCCCAGTTCCACATCAGACTTCGGGTGTCACCGGGATCCGAGTCATCGTCACTTCGGAAGGAACATCTCGACTTCAATTGTCACTGTCTTCCGGTTCATCGAGCAGATCCAGGTCACTTTTGGGGCTTTGTGTACTTCCGGCAAATCAAAGATGCCACCCTCAAACGCGGCTATTTCCAGAAAAGCTTGGTTCTACTCAGTCGACTGCCGTTCATCAATCTCTTCTACGAGCTTACCGCCTTGATTGCACCCGCCTTCTTCTCAAGTGGAGAACCCACTTTGGAAGCTGTCTGCGATAACATCTGCCATTGGCCGTCCCTGATGGCAGGTGAAAGTATGTCCCTCCATCTCCTAGGAAGCGTCTACGAAATATCCATTCCTAAACAGAATTTCAAAACCTCATCCACGGAGAAGCCCAAATCAGAAACCTCCATTAGCTCAAACCCTCAAACCCAAATCATCGGCTCGATCCACGAGATCGACATCTTCAAAAGTCTCCAGTTCTTCCTGCCACATATCCACCTTCTCTGGGAATTGGTCCTAACTGGTGAGCCCATCGTAGTCACTGGAGCATCTCCTACTGACTGCGCTCACATGGTCCAATCGCTGATGAGTCTCATCAGTCCGTTGTCCTACTGCGCTGAAAGTCGACCTTATTTCACCATCCACGACACCGAGTTCAAGGAGTTCACCCAAAACAAAAACGGCCATCCGTCAATTATCCTGGGCGTGACGAATCCTTTCTTCGCCAAAACTCTCCAACACTGGCCGCACATGATCCGCCTCCAGGACAGCACTGAAACCATCCTACAACAGAAACAAAAGCAAACTGTAACTCCCGCCGGCACCACTACTCCCACCAATTCCAGTTCATCCTCCGACTCGAAGCTGTCCAAAATCAAGCAGATCACCAACAAACTCCTGGATTCGTCCCCCGGAGTCTACACCCAGTACAAACCATTCATCTCCAAAGACAAGGCCTTCATCAAAAAGATCCTCCTCGGGATCAAAACCGAACGTCCGCCGTCCGTACAATCTGCCCTGATCCGGCGGCACTTCCTCGAGCTAACCCAGAGCTTCATGATCCCACTGGAGCGCTACCTGGCCTCCCTGATGCCTCTCCAAAAAGACATCTCCCCCTTCAAATCCGCACCCCTCCCCAACCCCTTCAAGCAGGAAGACTTCCTGGCAACCCTCGAAGGAAACGGCCCACATCTCACCCCGACCTGCAAGGGCGACTGGGAAGGCCTCTACAAGCGTTTCTTCTCATCCCCCAACTTCAAAGGCTGGTACGAGTCGCGGTTCTTCGAACTCCAGCAAACCCTCCAAGCCCTGCACATGCAAACCCTGTCCGAGTCGAATCTCACCGAGTGGGTCAAGGGCAAGCACGAGGTCGAAATCGTCGACATGATCCTGCGCCTAAAACAGAAACTCCAGCTCTGCAGCAGCACTCAGATGGCGGCCCTTCCGGTGCAGCTCAATACCAAGGATACTCGCGAACAGCTGCTGAAGCATCTGGAAAGCATGAAACGGTGTCTTCCCGATGATCTGAAGCAGATTTTAAACAACATCTGATTGAGAGAGAGCAGGCTAGATTGTGCACTTTGTGATGAAGGTGCGCAGGGTGCGACGTAAGTGAATGTTTTATGGTAATATTAAGTTTTCTTTTTTTAATCAAATCGATACGGGAAATCCATTGCTTAGCAAATCTGTGTAAGAGATCAATTATACAAACACTATGATAGGATAATTACAAATGAAGCGATTTTAGTTCAACGGAATTGATAAGTGTGTTTTGATTTCTGCGGATATCACAGCCATTGGTTTTCTTCGTTATGTTTATCTTGAAAAGTAGGGTTTTAAGTTTTCTTTTTTTAACGAGAGGATGACTGTATGATTTGTAGTTAATCCTCCGTGATTGACCACATCTTGTGGGTTAATTCTTAAAAACATTTCAGGAATCTTAACAAAAGCTTTTAAGGTGAATCGGGACGCTGTGTTATTTTTCCTATCTTCCCTCTCTTTCTAACAATTTGCCTCGCGATTTTGAAGATGGTAATCTCGATTTCTATCGCACAGATGAGGCTGAAAAACAATCAGTATATGCACTGCAAGTGAGCATACACAATGATAGATTTTTGTTCCATTATATGAAGTAGAATCTGAGATTACCATCTTAGTAGAAACAGAGCAATGGCGGATATTTCCTCGACCGTCCCGTCCGCCCTTAACAATTATAATATGGAACTAGCTCACCCATTCACATACATCCTTATCTACTCACTGGAGAGTATGTAACCACATCGGCTCTCACGACAAAATAACTGTTATCATGCATCAGATGGTGAGTATTCGGGGTCGCGGATATATCGTCGTTTTGGAAACTTTTCAATTTGAGGAAAATTTTCCATTGATTTTCCCAGGAGAAAACGCCCGAGGAAGCCCAGTAAGAAATTCTTGAGAAACTTCGGCTGAGGTGACTGCAAACTAGGAAAGAATATCGGGAGGAATCCCTCGAAATATTTCAGGAAGTAGGTATCTCTGGAGAAATCCTGCTAAGAGAAAGCCCGAGCGGAATTCTTGAAGGGTTCTTCGAAGGTTTCTTGCTTTACAAATCAATAGCAACGTCTTCCATGTCCTAACGGTCATCCGGAATAGTGAAGGAAAGTAATCGTTACCTGCGTTGCTTCTAAGGACTGAGTCTATGTCTCCACTGTTGTTTCGGGAAGGCGTTAGTAAGAAGGGTTGCGGTTACATGACACGGGTTCAAGTTTTTGGAATGAAGCAACATAATGACGGAAATGATTACTTAGAGTAAGTCTACTGCTTTGAGGACAAACCATTATAATATTTTCATAAAACTTATTGCATTTGCTGCGCATAATGAAAATCGACACACTTCATCAAAAATGCAGGTGGACTCTGATGACAATCCCATCACATATTTTTGACAATTCAATCAAAAGCCAATGCTTTTTTCATGGACACATTCTACTGAACATCCACTATAAAATAACCGTATAAAACGAGCTCACCAAACGTTGCGGCACCATCCTCCAGAATTCAGAAACTATTTCCGTAGTAATTTATGAAAAAAAATGTAGTGAAATTTATCTTTGATTCCTAGAATTTTGAAAGGGGTTCTTTGAGAAACCTGAGATTAGTTCTTGGAAAATTCTGAGAAGTATTGATCCAGAATTTTGGAAAAGATTGACCAATAATGCTGACAGAAGTTGGGAAGAATTTCCGCAGAATCTTGAGTAAAAATCCCGCAGAATTCAAAAATGGATGTTCCAGAATAAAGAGAAAAATTTCCCCAGAGTCATGAGAGGGTTTCGGCTAGATTAAGGATTCTGGCCGAAACCCTCTCAGGACTCTGGAGAAATTTTAGAATCCTAAGTGTGATTCTCTTAGAGAATATTTTCAGGATCTTGAATCGAATTCTTTCAGACGCCTGAAATAGCTTCTCTCAAAAGCAAAAGAGGGATTCTCTTGGTACCCTTATAAGAATACCTTCAGAATCCGGATAGGGATTCTCTCAGAATCTTGAGAACGATTCTTCCAGAATCTTGATTCTCCAAGAATTTTAAATGGCATGCTCTCAAATCTTGAAAGGGATTCCCTCCAGAATTTTTAGAAGCATCCTGAAACAGAACCTCAGACCGGTTCCTCCAAAATTCTGGAAGGAATCCACTCAGTATCCTGAAGAATTCACCCAATATCTACAGAAGAACATCCGTAAAAGAATTCCCCTAGAATCATGGATATTCCTAGAATGCTTACTCCTGAGGTTATACTGAAAGGGATTCACTCTGTATGCTGATAGAGATTACCGCAGAGTCCGCAAAAAAAACCTCACAGATACCTGAAAGGGATAATTTGATTTGTTTTCTTGGTAATTGCTTAGGTATTTGGTAACTCTTGTGGCCGTTAGTCGAGGAATTTGAGCATTTTTTTTTTTTTGAGAATTCGTTCGAATTTCATTAGCAAATTTCATCGGAGTATGTTTGGAAAATCCTTCGGCAGAGTTCATTACTCTGCTCTTCTTCGCATATCAGTCCCATGCTGTTTTCAATGCGAACCATATTTTCGTCACTTACGAGGTCGTGAAAACAAATTTGATATCTTTCCCGCCACATTTCTTAGCTTAACATGCCACGAAAAAGTATGCATGAAATGAATACTTTTTATTGAAAATAATTAGAGTTATACACTCAAACCTCCATTTAAGTCAAATCCATTAAAGTAAATTCCATTAAAGTCCCTCCATTTAAGTAGCGCAACTTAAATGGAATTTGACAAAACAAATGTAAATATGCTACAGTTTCGAAAACATCTGTTGTTCTAAAAGGTCATTAGGCTGAATAGGCCGAATAGGGACCTTTTCGACCTAGTCAAGAGGATGAATACGTCATTAGACTGAAAAAATTAATAGGCCGAATAAGTTATTAGGCTGGATAAAACATTGGGGCTGTTCATAAATCACGTAGACCAAAATTTGGTCATCTCAGCCCCCCCCCCTCCCCCCTCGTAGACTTTCGAACATACAAACATTAAAAAAAAGTATAAAGCGTAGACTTTCGTCAGACCACCTCCCCACCCGAAAAAGTCTACGTGGTTATGAACGGTCCCTTGGGCCGCAAAAATCATTAGACCACAAAGGTCATTAGGCTGCAAAGAGCTTTAGGCCAAAAAGGTATTTAGGCTGAAAAAATCTTTAGGCCGAAAAGGTCTTTAAGCGCCTGTTTGAACTCAAAACTGCACCACGCTCACACTGAATACAACGAGCAAGGTTTTTTGGTAGTATTTTATATACTTATTGATGACCCATTCAGCCAAATGACCTATTCGGCCTAATGACCTATTCAGTTTTTATATCCTCATAAAAAATAATGATTCCCAGAAAACCAGTAATCGTATAAGATGCTGCATAGGATGATAAAGTGGAGGCCATATGCGTACATGCCTCCATTTAGGCGCATGTAAAATGTACGCATATCGCCTCCACTTTAACATCTTATGCAACCCGCTATGAAACCCATAGAACTTAAGGAGATTGCCCTAGAAACATGAGAAAGATTTTATCAGAAAACTTAAAGGAATTCTTGGAAAATCCTGAGAAGGATTGCTCCAGAAGAAAGGGATTCACCAAGCATGCTGAAAGGTATTGGGAAGAATTCTCGCAGAATCTTGGAGACAATTCCCGCAGAATTCAGAGATGGATTCTTCCAGGAGACTGAGAGAAATCCATCCAGATGCTGAGAGGGTTTCCCCAGAACCTTTGAAGGAGTACCCGTAGAATTCTGAGATTCTCTCAGAACTTAGAGAAGGAATCGCTCAGGATTTTTTAAGAGGAATTCTGTTTGACTCCTGAAGGGAATTCTTTCATAATCAAATGTGGGACTCTCCAGTATCCTTAGAAGTATACCCCCTGCTTGCTGATAAGGATCCCCCCATAATCTTGAAAATGATTCTCCCAGAAATCTTGAAAGGAATTCTGAAGGATCTGCTCAGTATAAAGAAAGATTACCTGCAAAAATATGAGAAGGATTCTCCTAGAATAATTAACCCATTAACGCCCGAATTATGCCACAATCACAATAGATGTCTGATTTTTTCTGGAGTACCTTAACTCCATTAAAGAAAGTTATTGCAGTCATTTAAACGGAAATCTACGGTGAAATTTTCGTTTTAATACACAGTTGGGCATATGCACGTGAAATGTTGAAAAAAATATTTTTTTTTTTTATTTTTTTTTGCGCAGCTACCTTTTTTCTATGAGCTATGTAAATCTATTCTAGATGACTGATCATAGTTGATATTCTCCTAATAAAAAAAGTTACAGTTTGAAATGTTTCAGAAATGGGTTACATTAGTAATAACTAAAACAATCTGCTAGTAGCTTATTAATGGATAGTTTTCAACAGTTATTAATTTCAATATGCATCATTCTAATAATTTCTATATATAATGGGTTGATATTCGGCATTCTAGTAGTATATCCTGCCCACCGCATCCTTCTGGCTTTCATTTTTATAAAGCTATGGAAAATCATGGACGAAAACGGCTTTTCTGGGAAGCTGACTAGACTGATATTGCTGTGTGCATTCGCAATGCAAATATCAAATGCAGGAACACCAAATGTGGTAAGATTTTCTAACAAGTAACCCGATGCCAGTGGGAGCGGTGGTGTTAGATATTATTGCTAATTTGCCTTTGGTAACACTGTGTTACCGCGTTTGAAGCGCATTTGGGCACCGTTTGCATCTTGAACGCACTCAGCAATAAAAGCAACGATGGAGGGTGCGCAAAATTGCGTAAGGGTTTCGGGTGAACTATCCAGTTTATTCGAATCTCGCCGGGGACTGCGACAAGGTGACGGACTCTCATGCCTACTCTTCAACATCGCTCTAGAAGGTGTGATGCGACGAGCCGGGCTCAACAGCCGGGCTCAACAGCCGGGCTCAACAGCCGGGGCACGGTGTCAAAATTTCGATTATTATCGAACTTTCATGTACCTCGGATTTTTCTTCATAGAATGTTAGAATTTCGGCTGTAATGTATAAATGCAAAATTTAAAATATTCTATCGAAGAAAATTTGAGTTAGATGAGTTTTAGGGTATTTTCCATACTAAAAATCAATAATTACTATTTTAGCCCAAAAAACGTCCCATACAAAATATATGGAAAAATTTTCGCCGATGAAATATTTTCTAGTTTTGTAACGTTCCGTTCCGTTCAATTAAGCCGACGGCTTAAGCGCCACCTTTCAAGAAAGGACCGTCCACTCTGTAAAATATCCCGGCATGAGACCGCCTCTTCAGGGCAGGCCAACAGTTTTAATACAGAACCGAATTTCCACTTTGACCCAACCGAATTGCCAACTTACCGAACTATGGAAAGAAACAATGATCTAAATACACTAAAACGCTATCCAAAACTAAATGGTAGTAAAAGAATTCTCAATAGAAAGTTCAACAACTCCGACAATCTTCAGCAATAGACGACCGAGGCTGGTGAAGTCGTCGCTAAACTCGAAGTAATTAACTTTGAATTCAACAAATATATTCGAGTTAAAGAAAAAAACAATGAAAAATAGAATTTAAAAAGTTGCACAAGGGCCTCAATTCAAAAATTTATTCGGATTCAATTCCAATTTATTGGTCAGGCAAACCCTAACTGCTTCGTGACGTCACGTCTACTCATAGCGCAATTGATTTAGATAACCTACAATTTATTCGCACGCCCTAACGATATATCTAACCTTGTTTGTCCTAGGTGATGCTCCAACGGCGGATGGTCGACGTCGTCTTGACAGCGTCGGCGTCGGCTTCAGGCGATTGAGACGGTCGGAATTCAAATTCACCAACTCGTGTGTGAGCTTGATCTTCGGGGTATATGCGTCCCCGGGCTTCGGTGGAGTAAGAGCTTTACTGGACGTCGCTCTCTGCTTCACAGCTTGGCTGAACGAGTTGTCACGTGGTTAGTCCCGACAGCAACCACACGAACACGGTTGGATTCATCCGCGTAGAATTCCAATTGGACCGTGTTGGCACTCAAAGCTTCCGTCAGTGTAGGCACGGAGTGGGAAAACTACCACCCAGATTTGTCGGAGTGGGGGCCTAAGCTCAGTTAAGCCTCGTGTAGCCTAGACTTGTCGCCCACGTTGTTGGGCCTAACACGCCTAAACAACGCAGTAAAACAACTTATTGCACCTTATTCCACCGATAAATGCACTAAAGCTTACCTGTCTATTATTTCCTGTTGAGTTCCTTTCAGTTTTTTCTCTAAAAATTTCAAAATTCTAACGAACTTTTTAAATTCTGCTGTTAACATAAAACATTCAAATTAGACAGTAAATTACATTAAATAACACTCGCGACACTTACTTCAAATTTAGTTAGCCAATGCACCAAAAACTTTAAGCTAAACTGATTTTGCAAACTTTACTCAACTTTTCTTTATGAAAAATTCACCTCGAAAATTCAGGTGTAATCACTATCACGTACTTCACCAATCTGAACGAGCGATCGCGATTCGAAGTGGTACGAACTTAAAAATTAAGACGCAATCACTACCCAATGGTCTGCAGTGGGATTAAATCCTCTTTTCCCATTGGTCAGATCTGGAGAGCGGGAGTTTTTACTGGTTATTTTCCATTTCCCGATAGTATGGCTATCTAACTTTGTAGATGGTAAAAGGCCAGTGGAAATTTACTACGACGCAATTAGCTCAAATTGGAAGATGCGCCTTTGCTTAGGCAATATGTATCCTTAATTGAGCTCTAACTCAATATAACATGCCGAAATATTTCAACACAGACAATCAGATGGTCGCATACATATCATAGATATAAAATTTGCGATGAGTTATAGTTGTAGTGGTTTTTGACTACACGGAAAGAAATATGTTGCCATTTCAACACTTATAAAAAAAAACATTAAAAAAATTTTATTGACGGAACTGATAAAAATATTACAGTTTTCCGATTATGAATATATAGCCAAAATACTATTCATTTTCGAAGAATAATCCGAGGTATATGAATGTTCGATAATAATCGAAATTTTGACACCGTGCGGGGATCGTTTTTCACAAAATCCGTTCAATTTGTATGCTTTATGGATGACATGAACATTATCGCCAGAAGATCTGGAACGGTGGCAGAGCTGTACACCCGCCTGGAACGCGAAGCAGCAAAGGTCGGACTGGTGGTGAATGCCTCAAAAACAAAGTACATGCTGGTAGGTGGAACCGAACACGACCGGATTCGTCTGGGTAGTAATGGTACGATAGACGGGGATACCTTCGAGGTGGTGGAGGAATTCGTCTACCTCAGATCCTCACTGACGGCTGACAATAACGGGAGCCATGAAATTCGGAGGCGCATCATCAGCGGAAGTCGTGCCTACTACAGGCTCCAGAAGAAACTGCGGTCGAAAAAGATTCACCCACGCACCAAATGCACCATGTACAGAACGCTAATAAGACCGGTGGTCCTTTACGGACACGAGACATGGATTATGCTCGAGGAGGACCTGCAAGCACTCGGAGTTTTCGAGCGACGCGTGCTAAGGGCGATCTTCGGCGGGATGCAGGAAAACGGTGTGTGGCGGAGAAGGATGAAACAACGAGCTCGCTACACTTTACGGCGAACCCAGCATCCAGAAGGTGGCCACAGCCGGAAGGATATGATGGGCAGGGCATGTTGCAAGAATGCCGGAGAACATGTCTGCAAAGTTGGTGTTCACAACAGATCTGGTTGGCACAAGAAGGCGTGGAGCGCAGAGAGCACGATGGGCGGATCAGGTGGAGCGTGACTTGGCGAACATCAGGCGTGACCGAGGATGGAGAACGGCAGCCACGAACCGTGTATTATGAAGAAATATTGTTGATTCAGTTTTTTCTTGAACTTGTTGTTATACTAAATAAATGAATTAAATGAATCAACATCTCATTCTCATCTATCTCAGCTTCTTCCGAAGCTCACAGTGGAAACGATTTCCACTGATGATGCGTAATCGTATTTTACGGATCACGTAATTTACAGATGTGGTTATATGGACCAGAGTCCTTTATGTAGTTCTATTCTCGAGATACACAAGTGCAAAATTTCTATGAATCATTGAAGCCGCCTAACGGGAAAACATAAACCAACCCATTCATCATCGGATAATGACTCTCCTGAACGAGCACGAATAAGAGAGGAGAGGAAAATGGAAGACGGTGCAACATGCTTCATTTTCCACGGTATTAGCAAAACTTACTAATCTGTGAATAGACCATTGGGCATTCAAGTCTTCTGGCCTACCAAATTGCTGGGCGCTAATTGATCAAATTACGTTCAATTAATCTATCTACAGCTATTTTGCATGAAGCCGACCAATCAGTAGGTCGGATCCAGAGGCACGTTCGACCCAAACGAATGTCTTTGAGATGAGAGTCACAATGAACCTGAGTAAAGATACAGAAGTTCAGAATGTTTAGAGCTCACTAGTTCCACCTATCGGATAAACCAAGAGTCAACTAGTTCATTATCCGTTAGCCCTTGATGTACTGATCAAATTTGCCGATGACGAAATTTTTCTATGCAGCCTGATTTTCAAGATACAGAAGTTCAGAATTTGTAGGGCCCACTTGCGCCACCTAGCGGATAAACCTAAAATGAACTAGTTAACTATCCATTAGCCTTCGATGTCCTGATAAACTTTGCTGAAGACTAAATGTTTCTATGAAGCCTGATTTTCGAGATTCAGCAGCTAAGAATTTTTAAAACTCACTAGCGCTACCTAGCGGAAAAACCTTTAATCAACTAGTTCACTATCGGATAGCTATTGATGCCCTGATCGACCTTGCTGAAGACGAAATTTTTCTATGTAGTGTGATTTTTGAGATCCAGAAGTTCAAAATTTTTAGGGCTCACTTGCACCCACAGAGCCCACTTGCGCCACCTAACAGATAGTTCACTATCGGATTGCTCTTGATGTCCTGATCAGCTTTGCCGAAGACAAAAATTGTCTATGTAGTCTGGTTGTTGAGAAACAGAAGTTAAGAATTTCTATGAATCGCTAGCGCCACCCAGTGGATAAACCTAGAATCAACTAGTTCAGTATCGCATAGCTAATGATGTCCTGATCGACCTTGTCGAAGACGAAATTTTGAAATTCTTCTATGTAGGCTGATTCTCGAGATACAGAAGTTCAGAATATTTAGAGCCCACTTTCGCCACCTAGCGGACAAACCTACAATCAACTAGTTCTCAATCGGATAGCTGTTGATGTCCTGATCGACATTGCCGAAGATGATATTTTTCAATGTAGTCTGATTCTCGAGATACAGATTTCTGGAATTTTAAGGGCTCACTAACGCCACCTAGCAGATAAACCTTGAACCAACTAGTGCGCTATCGAGTAGCTCTTGATGTCTTGATCAACTTTGCCGAAGGCGAAATTCTTCTATGTAATCTGATCCTCGAGATACAGAAGTTCAGAATTTTTAAAACCCACTTGCGCCACCTAGCGGACAAACCTACAATCAACTAGTCCACCATCGGATAGCTGTTGATGTCCTGATCGAGGTTGCCGAAGACAGAATTCTTCTATGTAGTCGGATTCTCGTGACACAGAGGTTTACATTTTTTTAGACTCACTAGCGTCACCTAACGGTTAAACCCAGAACCAACTAGTTTACTATCGGATAGCTATTGATGTCCTGATCAACCTTGCCGAAGACAAAATTCTTCTATGTAGTCGGATTCTCGAGATATAGAGGTTTAAATTTTCAAGGACTCACTAGCGCCACCTAACGGATAAACCTAGAACGAACAAGTTTACTATCGGATAGCTATTGATGTCCTGATCAAACTTGCCAAAGATGAAATTCTTCTATGTAGTCGGATTCTCGAGATACAGAGGTTTATTTTTTTTAGTACTCACTAGCGCCACCTACCGGATAAATTTAGAACCAACTAGTTCACTATCGGATAGCTATTGATGTCCTGATCAACATTGCTGAAGACGAAATTCTTCTATGTAGTCTGACTCTGAAGATACAGAGGTTTAATTTTTTAGGACTCACTAACGCCACCTAGCGGACAAACCTACAATCAACTAGTTCACTATCGGATAGCTGTTGATGTCCTGATCAACTTTGCCGAAGACAGAATTCTTCTATGTAGTCAGATTCTCGAGATAAAGAGGTTTATTTTTTTAGAGCCCACTAGCGCCCCCTACCGGATAAATCTAGAACCAACTAGTTCACTATCGGATAGCTATTGATGTCCTGATCAACCTTGCCGAAGACGAAATTCTTCTATGTAGTAGGATTCTCGAGATACAGAGGTTTAAATTTTTTAGGACTCACTGGCGCCACCTAGCGGATAAACCTAGAATCAACTAGTTTACTATCGGATAGCTCTTGATGTCCTGATCAACTTTGCTGAATATAATTTTTTTCTATGTAGTCTGATTCTCAAGATATGAAGGCGACAGTATTGGCAATGGCTGTTGACGAAACACCTGTTAAAGCACAATGTTTCGTGATCACTAGTGCCACCTACTGGAGCGAATACGTACTAAATTACGTCCTATCGAAGAGTCCTTGATCTCCTCAACAACTTTGCGGAAGACACCAGTCTTCCAAAATGCTTCATTTCTCCGCAGTTATCGCAAAAGTTACTGATCTATAAATAGATCACTGGGCGTTCGAGGCATCTGATCTATAAATAGATCACTGGGCGGAAATGGGTTAAAGGGATTCTCGCAGCAGTACTCCTGAGAGGGATTTATTCGGAATTATGAGAGAGACTCCCTTAGAATCCCGAAAGGGAATCATTCTGCATGCTGAGATTCACTTCGAATCCTGAAACAAATTCCATAATCCTGCATGTTACCTTTTTACTGATAAGGATTTATTCAAAATCCGAAATAGAATTTCCCCTAGATCTCTGCAATGGTTTCCCGCAGGACATTGGGTATTCCTAGAATCCTGTGTGGGGTTCTTCTAGAATGCTAATGGGATTCTTTTAGAACCCTGAGAGGGAATTTCTCAGAATCATGAGAGTAATTCATTCAGACCACTCTTAGAAAAATAAGAGGAATTCTCCTACAATCCTTAGAAAAATATTCCCAGAATCCTGATAGGCCCCCATGAATCTTGAGAGAGAATTCCCCAGAATTAAGAGGGATTCTCCCAGAATAATTCAAGGGACTGTAACTGCCTAGTATAGCCTCAAGAACCCAAAAGACTCAATATTTTCTTATAATTTTGATGAGAATTTCCTCAGTATCTCAAGAAGAAGTCCAGCCAAGCTCTGAAAGGGATTTTACTTTTAATTTTATTTATTTATTTATTTATTATTCTCCCACAATCCTGTCCTATAAATTCAAATAAAAGTTCGTGCGCATTGTTGTTCTAGAATTCTTTGAGGGATTATGCTCGTTAGAGGTACTCCTCCAGAATCTTGAGAGGGATTTCTTCAGAACCCTGAGAGAGATTCTTCCAGAATCTTATGGCGAGTTCACCTGAGAAGGATTCCCTCATAACCACGATTACGAGGCACTCTCCCAGAACCATGAGAATGATTTTCTCAAGGGTTCTCCCAGTATCCTCAGAAGAATACTTCCAGAACCCAAATAAGAATTCCTCAGAACCCTGAGAGGTATCTTTATAATTCTGAGCAGAAATCTTAATGGGATGCTCCCAGAATGCTGAGAGGAATTCCTCCAGACTCCTGAAAGGAATTTTCTCAAAATTCTGAGAGCGAATTTTCCCGAACCCATAAAGTGCTGATTCTGATTCCTCCAGAATTATGTGTAGGATGTTATTAAAATCTTTGAAAGGTTTCGCTCAGTGTTTTAAGAACATCGCTAGAATCTTGATAGGGACTCCCCTAGAATCCTTAGAAGAATTTTCCTACCATTCTTAAAATGACTCTCCCAGAAGCATTAGAAGGATCCCATTGGTATTCTTAGAAGAATATCTCCGGAACCTGATAGAGTTTACCTCAGTATCTGGAGAATTTATGTGGAGGGATTTTCCCAGATTCATTTTGAACTTTTAAAGGATGCTCCCAAAATCCTGAGAGGGATTCTTCTAGAACTCTGAGAGAGATTATCCCAAAATCCTGAGAGGTACTCCTCCAGAATTTTGAGAGAGATTTCTTCAGAATCCTAAGAGAGAAAAATTTCCCTAGCATCAGGTATTACAAGGCCAGCTCCAGAGACACGTTATCCTCCATTTGGGACATTTGTGCCATCGACATACATATAAGCCTATTTCATAATTTAGCTGAGGGAGCATGGGACAAGGGCAAGGATGGGATTAGGAAAGGGAAAGGTGATGAAATTGGAAGGGTGCCCTAGAAGAGGGAATGAACGCATTAGCGCAACGAGAGCTCATAGCCCATACCACAACGGGTTTAATCAGTGCCCTGAAAAGGACACTGTAAAACGCATAAGCGTAAAGAGAGCCTATAGCTCATTGGAGGAAGCTTGTGACGCCATGTAACTTTCAATATGATATTGAAAGGCACGTCATCGAAAGCATCCTCAATATTCAAGAAATCACCCAAGCAAAAACAACGTTTGAGCAAGTACTTTCTTGAAAACGTAATTAACTTTGTGTAAAAAAGTCACTGTGGACATCCCAAATTGGGAGGCATGTGAGTTCATATGAATAGGCATGTCAGCCAGACAAACATCACAGATGTGATAATCGACAATGCGGTTCAAGCATTTCAGAAAGAACGAGGTAACCAGGAACTCATTCCTTCTTTATACAACGCACGCACCCTTTCGGGATAAAACTATCAAGTAATTTCACGCCATGAAAATATCCCATAGAAAACTACAAGAGTTCAAAACATGTTTGAAATACTCAAATCCCTTTGGAGAAACATAGGACAAACCCCCATTTGCTCCTGGAGATTTGAAGTAAGCAGAGCTTTTTAGGGCCCACAAAGTCTCGGGCAAAAGCTAGAGATTCGTAACTATACAACAGAATGGTTTATCCGAAGATATTTTGACCTAACAGATCAGAGTTCCGTTCAGGAATACCTCTTGTGATCCGCAGAGACTGCAGAGGACAAGCTTCTTTCAAAGCAATAGTTATGGTATACCACAATGGAGTGCGTTGTAATAACAAAACCACAATGAAACTCTCTTGGAGAAGCAATGGAAGCGAATTATCCATAAAATGTTGTCGCAACCAATTAGTACAGGTTCCCCTATTTTTGAGCAGGGACGCCTGAATACTCACAGTATGCGAAGGAACACTCAAAAGTGCAAAAAAGTCAAATGGAGGCTCGGACATCGGTGTCAATTAAAAAACGCCAATGGCGAGAATGCATTAAGGACAAGGTATTTGGAGTACATAGCCCAAAATTTCTAGAGCACCGTTTTTTAGAACCGTTGAACGGATTTGGATGAAAATGCATCACGCTAATTGTTCAGTGGTTGTCAACAGCGTGATGCATTTTAATCCAAATCCGTTCAACGGTTCTAAAAAACGGTGCTCTAGAAATTTTGAGCAATGTACTCCAAATACCTTGTCCTTAAGTGAACCCAGTAATGTAAGCTCATTTACAACATTTGAATAATCCCGCCCAAATTTGAGACTTAAGAAGGGCAACTGATTATCTCCGAGAAACACAAGGTCCACTGCACCATTGCTCCGATTAGTGCAGTAAGGGCGTAATACTGTCGAGGACGCCCTAATTCTCCACAGGCTCCGTTTGTGGTTAGGTTTTTATTAGACCTCCCTAACCATTCATTCCTTGGCACGGTAAGCATAAAGCCGCATAACACCATGCATAAGGACTCTAACCACTGGATCAGGTGGTCCGTATTCTTAGCCAATTGAGACAACCGCTACCGACACTACACAGCTATCTAGGCTGTTTAGGAAAAGAAGTTACCATTGATGGTTAACTTCCAAACGAGCCCGAATAGCCCATCACCCTGTGACGAGTTCACTCAGAATCCTGCCGAAGTAATAATTTTAAGTCAAATGGACTAGAAGTGGTTCTTTAAAGGGAGTAATGGCGCTTAAGTGTAGGCTTACGAGCCAGGATATAAGGAGGAAATTCCTTTGCTCCATTCCAGGAGAGCATCGATGGAGTGTCATTAACTGCCGCATTTAGAAAGTTAATGACACTCCATCGATGCTCTCCTGGAATGGAGCAAAGGAATTTCCTCCTTATATCCTGGCTCGTAAGCCTACACTTAAGCGCCATTACTCCCTTTAAAGAACCACTTTTAGTCCACTTGACTTGAAATTATTACTTCGGCATTTAAAAGTCACTTCCAACGATTATACGTTCAAAACCAAACCCTCTGAAAATGAACGCTTGGTACGATTGTCCCCGCTCTTCTTTTATCATATAAAAAATGCGTTAATTTTGTTATGCATAAGTAGTGTACACTAAATCCTTTTTTACGCGATGGATGCGTCCGCGCAAAAAAAAAGATCATGTAAAAAAAGTTCGCGTAACTTCGTGAAATCGCGTAAAAAAATCAAAGGGAAATCTTATTTTACGCGATTTGCCCTCCGCAAATAACCAAAATCGCGTAAAAAAAAGTCGCGTAACTTCGAGAAAATCGCGTAAAAAAATCGTGCAAAATAAAATCGCGTAAAAAAAGTCGTGTAAAAAAGGATTTTTGCAATTCTGCACTATAAACTTTGTTTTTACTTGCCGTTTCAGTATCACTACGGCCTACTTTTCGTTACTGAATCAAACAATTGCATTATGGTTCATAATGCAACTCATTTGGGTTGCATTATGAACCATAATGCATTTGTTTGATTGACAACCACGGTTTCCGCGGAAAGAGCTTGGAAAACTGTGACGGTTATAGCGCGGCTTGCTTGATTTAAATTTCATGTCTAGCATGATGCAACACGTGCACACACGTGGGTATTCTCATTGAGTCACCGGGAAGTACGATGATACTGATGGTAATCATCATATTCCAATGAATAGTTTTTCTCATTGCAAAAAATGTTGTATGCAACTCGTTGCAAAACTCGATTTTTACAGCACTCGTCATAATTATCCAACTCGGCAAGCCTCGTTGGATAAATGTACGACTCGTGCTGTAAAAATCCACATTTTGCAACTCGTTGCATAAATAACTATTAGTGTACGCAGAATGTGGCACCGCAACCGCACCGCACCCGAGTTTGTTCACTACAAAAACGGTAGGAATATTTGTCTCCTTTTATTCATATAATGATTTTCGCCTTGTTTTACAACTGAAACTCGACTTTGAGGTTTGCAAGAGTCTTAATTTGTCCAAATGCTTCTGAATTCGATGATGTGTGTTGAAAATTGCAAGAGAAAGGCCGGAATATTGGCACACGCACGGCAAGCGATGTTTGTTTTATTGCTCTCATCGCCTGACATGCGTTTGTTGCGGAGCGCTTTTGTTACCACCATGCACCGCTTTGGACAAAGCATTTGTTTTTCGGCGGGATCCGTTTTTCGTACGCTGTGCATAAGTGGATAATCTAATTGACGCAAGTTTTTGAACTATCTTCAAACCCATTAGTCTGCACAGTGGGACTGGCCGTTTTAGTATTTGTATCACACCATCGCTAATATGCTCATAAAAACCTGGAAGCAATCCTTTCAGAATCCTGAAAAGGATTATCTCAAAACCATGCGAGGGACTCTCCCAGAATCCTCAGAAGAATACTGACACAATCCTAATGGAGATTCCCCCATAATTTTGAGATGATTTCCCCAGAACCCTGAGAGTGATTCTCACAGAAAGGCTCCTAAAATCCTAAGAAAGATTCCTCCAGAATTCTGAGAGGGATTTCATCAGAATCATGAGAGCGAATTTCTCCGAAGCCTTAGGGAAGTCTAAGAATCGTTGTTGGGATTCCCTCAGAATTCTTAAAGGGGTTCTCCCAGGTTCGCTTCAGTATCCTTAGAAGAATTCTTCCGAAATCCTGATAAGGATTACCCTAGAATCCAGACAATGAATCTAGAGGAATTCTCTGAGAATACTACGGATACTTCCGGAATCCTATAAGGAATTCTCCTGGAGGGATTGCCTTAGAATTCTTAGAGCAATTCTATCAGACTCCTGAGAGGGATTAATTTCAGAATCTAAAAAAGGATTATCCCAGTATCCTTAGAAGAATACTCTTATAGTTTTGATAGATTTTCTTTTAGAATCCTAAGAGGTATTTTCCAGATATTTTTTCGTAATGGACGGGAACATAAAATTTATCGATTGATAGAGAAAGCTATCACTTTATATAACTATAGAATTGTTAAAAGAGCACTTTGCTAAGGAAGCAGGAATATGACACCATGCCTTTTATGACAGATAAAAGTATATTTCCTAAATCAATTTTGCTCCATTTCCTGGGTCGTGCCCACATTTTTAGGGACACCCTATAATTGTGAATCACTTCGTTACTTCCTACGTTTCAAGACAACCATGTTCGTTTCCCTATAAATATTTTTAATAAGCAAATGAATCACGTTTTGTTTCCACCCACGCACTTATAAAACGAGCAACTGCAGTTAGCATCGGTTCATTTCTTCGACATAAACTTGTGCACTGTGATGAACATCTTTCACGGGTGTCGTACGTGAGAAGCATGGCAGCTGAATATCGTGACGTATTCAGAGCAATATTCCTTAGCTAATGACGAAGAACATTAAAAGAATGAATGGAGGAACAACACAGGGAAATGCGACGCGACTAGCAACTCCCATTCAACTGGGAAAATGCAACAGCCTACCTTTTTCAGACCGGAATCTGATGAGAGCGAATCCTAATGAATGAAGTCGAGAATAACAGCAGATTTGTTGCAAGAAAGTAACAATGAACGCCCCCTCGAAACCCAGTAAACAGTAATCCATTGTTTTTGTGCAAGAATGCTTGAATTTGCTTCATTTTCTCCCGAGGAGCAGGAGCGTCGTCGTCGTCTCAAGGTATCGCATGCAGCTAGCTGCTAGCAGGGAATGTGTTTCAGATTTTCATTAATCACCGACTCTGCGACAGCCCAAGATCGAACCCAAGAAGCATTTTTAGCGTAAACACATTATCGCAGATCAGAGCGAAATTCCATTGAACCGACATTCTCACCATCGTCGTCGTTACATCCCTTTCCCAAAACACCACAGCCGATATGGGAAGGAAAGTACTAGAGAGAGCAACTTTTCGAGACTTTCGATGCGGAGCAAAACACACCATTCCCGGGGCCGTTTGTTTACCATCGACGGGGGTGCACGTGCTGGGTAATTAATAGCCACAAAAATTTACGCTCGTTATAATATGTTTTCTCCGAGATTATTATTATTATTATTGGTGGGGTGAAGAATTTCGCCTCAAGTGAAGTGGAAATTTTATTCGAGCGAGAATGCCACAGCCACAAAGCAAAGTGGTCCATGCCGGGCGCCGTCGATCGGCCATCATGGGCCAATTAAGCGGAACTGCGATTCGATCGTTTCGGGAGTGGATATTGGCTTTGAAGCTGAACGGCCAGGAGGGGCCTGCCGCGTGCTTGTTCCTGCGTATTATTGGTTTAGGTTCGGAAAGGCACGTTAGTCTGTGCACTTTGACCTCCAGTTTCTCCTTCAGGTTAGCATTTTTTTTATTGAAATATTTTGTTAACATACTGTAATTGATTTCATATAGGGTGACGTTGGGTATTATCGGCAGGTTTGTTCTCTTTGTCATGAGGGGTTTTAGTCCGTCAAATTGCCGGAAACTTGTTCATGACAATAGCATTCACCATGAAACAAAACGTGCGAAAATTTGGTAAAATTTGAAGTTTCAGAAATAATTGTTAAGTGAATCTTTTTTCTCTTATACCTAATTTTTATGTAACTTTCCCAATCTTATCAAAAATCACAGTATTTCTCAAAAACCATACATTTGTCAACACAGATTACTAAAACAATGTTAAATAAATGAAGTGCACTCATTAAAAGGTATATTTAATCATTTTTCATGTACTTATACCGACTTTTCGAACCTTCTAAGTAGAATACCCTTTTCGAATGAGTGTAATCAGTTTCGTACCTTTTAATTCCGCCCTATGTTGCTTATCCTTTGACAGATACGCGTATTTCGACTACCACTTGCAATCTTCCTCAGTGTCAGTTATCCACTGTGGATAACTGACATTGAGGAAGATTACAAGTGGTAGTAAAAATACGTGTATCTGTCAAAAGATAAGCAACATAGGGCGGAATTAAATGTTACGAAACTGAGTACACTTATTCGAAGAATTTTTCATGTACCGTAAAATGGGGTAACTTTGATAGTTTTTTATTTATTTTTCCTTATATATTTTTCTTTAAAATTTTTTTTACGAATTTTATATTTTTAAAACCAGTACTGATACTCATAGCATCAATTAGTAGAACACATTTATTTGATCATTATTGCATTAGTGGTGAAAATTATTGTTATAACCGACAGTCATATTCTCATTTTGGGGTAACTTTGATAATGAAAAAAGGAGAAGCATAACAAGCATAAAACTCAATAAACTCTGTTGAAAACACGATAATTTTCGTTGAAACCAGAAGGTAGGGGGCTGTCCATTAATTACGTAAGGGTTAAGGGGGAAGGGGGGGGGGGATAACGGTCGAATATTTGGATTTCCATACAAAAAATCTTACGAGGCGGGTTGGGTGTCGAAAAATAGTAAAATTTCCCTTCCGTTATAAATGGACAGCCCCTAGCATAAAGTTAGATCATATTTCACTGAGGTAGGTATGATAGGGTTGGTCACAGACAAACAGACATGAAACTCAAAATAATAGGCTATTAAAAAAAACAAATTCATAATGTAGGGTATTGGTTCCCTTATTAAGCATGTGGCTCCCATTTTCATCCCACGAAAAACAAAGGATTGAAGCGTTGTTTGTTTTGTTTCTTATTTTTGTATTTTTTGTTAGAAGTGAGCACCCATGAAAACAAAAAGAACGGAGTCAATCGGTGCCGTAATCGCTTGTTTTCGAATAGGATGAAAATGGGAGCATGAGATTACTGATGGCACACATACCCTATTTCACATCAAAATAACTGCAACAAATAACAATTTGTATCTTAACGCCAAACACTCATCATAAAATAACAACAAAAGCAAACCTCAATCATTGATAATGATGACAAGCCAATTACTTGCAAAACATTTCATATAAATCAATCAAAGTCTTAGTTTCTTCATTCCCGAAATTTTGCCAGATTTCACGCCGCGTTTAGCCTTGGCAACGTTAGGTGGAGTACAAACTTCTTCCTTCTTCACAGTTGCTTTTTTACTGTAGTTGGGTGTTGTTTCTTGGTTCGATTTGTCCTTGAATGGACGCCGGATTTTCTTTGCAGCACACGTTGTCGACTTCTTCTTCACCTTTGCCGTGGAAGGCTGAGCCATTTCATCATCAAATTTGTCTCCACAATTTGGCTCAACTTTAACCTTAACTTTTTTGGCCAGCAGCAGGTGTGCTTGTTCCTCACTTACACTTGAACCCGGCTCCACATCGATCAGTCGGCGCTTCCGTGGGATCGCACGTTCCTCAGCTTTTCCATATCGTTCTTCTTTGAGCATTAGGATCAGTTGCTCCGAAAACGATGTGTTACCTTCACCATCTTTCGACTCAACATCGTCAGGAAGCTTTTTCAACACTTCGTTTTTGTTGAGTGGGTAAATTCCGGATGCCTTGAACCCCGCTTTCTTGTTTTGAGCACTGTTGTCAATCGAGAGGAATGAGTCTTTCAAAAGTTTCGGAAACATATGTTTCGGAACGCATCCCTTGTTGCGCTTCTTCCATTCTCCTAGCGTTTTAGACAATGCCCTCTTCACCGGTCGAAAATACGCAACGTCCAGTGGCTGGCACAAATGGGTTGCATTTGGTGGCAAAAAGGCAAAGCTGATATTTTCGGACAAACAGAAATGAATCACACGGTAGCTGAGGTGAGAAGCGACATTATCTCCAATGATAACTTTACGCTTATTGTTGTCCAGGATGTTGAAATAAGGAACAGCTATTTTGAAAAACCAGTCTTCAAATACGACAGAATCAAACCAACCTACAAAATAAGTTTGGTTAGTTATTAGCATCGTGAATAAAGCATTGAGAAAATTACCAGATTTTGTCCTGTTGTATCGGCATCCCTTCGGTCCTCCCTCCGTCCATGTTGGATACATATGGAGGACATCGTAGACGACGTACGGAGGTAACATCGTTCCGTCGGCAGTTCCCGCAAACATTCCAGAGTAAGATGATTTCGAATGATCCATTACTCTGTCGACATGTTTCTGTCCTCGTTGTAATACAACTCGCTTTGATCCGGGATCATCACTAAAGTTCGTTTCGTCATAATTGACGATGTTTTCTGGTGGAATGTCCTCAACTGTTTCGGTTATCATTTTATGGCTTACTTTTGCCCGACTTCTCTTTATGTTTTGTGACAATCGAACAACTAGATTGCGCCGCTTTTGGAAAGAGGTGACCCAATCCTTTCCTGGACAGTTGTCCTTGAATTTGGTGATTATTTTGTTGCTGGTTAAGAACTGCTTCACCAACTGAGCTACACAAGCCGGGAATCCCCACAGACCAGCAACGCGGATTACTTCCGCGAGCTCCTGCTCTTGTGCTTCGGTAAGCACTGGCCGGCTTCCAGGTTTGTTCATGTGAAGTCCGTGCACTTTATTGTACAACGATCCGTACGGAATGCGATACAAACGAGCAACTGCGAAAACGGATTTCCCATCCTTGTGCACGGCGTCTACTGCATTCTGCAACGTTTCGGATGTGTATCGCGAATAGGTTCTCGCATCCACTTTTTTTACGTACACTCGTGGCATTTTTATGCCGTGACGGACAATATTCTACCGGAATCCGTATATAAAACTCCCGAAACCGATTTACCAACCAAAGATTTCGATGTTTGTTTACATGCGAAGCAGAGAAATTTAGACCGGTAGTAGTTGATCCATAACGTCAAGGTTGACGAATCGTCGAAACTGGACAACCAAAGTGGCGAACGAACTATGTGAAACTGTGACTCGTAATGCTTGTTATTTTATTGGGCTTCTCGAGAATTTTTAGCATTTCGACAAGTTTCTCTTCGACCAGTAGGTTACGCGCCAGGGTATAATGTGTGTTGGGCACTTTGCGACGGTGGTGAAAGAAAATAACATAATTTTGGGTATAATACCAAAAAATAGGTTGTTTAAGTTTGACTGATTACAAAAAATATAAGCATGTGTTCAACAAACTGACCCAGTTATAGTATCGGAAATTAACTATAAACGCTCAAAAATGCCTGAAAAATAATCTGTTCAAAATAAGCATAACTTATTTTTGGAGATACTATATAAATCCACAAACAAACAGACGTAACACTCTGATAATTCCCATCGTACACCGATTAAACGGTCTTTTCCAAAATTTGATAGTTGGCCAACTGCCCAACCGTAGCGCTCGCATAGTTTTTGTTCGAGTTCGACGTTTGCTCACTACCGCCACCTAGTTGGTGGCCGGCCAAATATAGTCCTTTTAGCATTGGGCGAATATGTTTCCGTGACTATGATTTGAATCGAAAAATGTTAGAAGTGTTCCGTCTGTTTGTCTGTGATAAATCCCTTAAATAAAGAATGGCAGTTCTGATTTTCAAAACATAACTATTTAACTTGGACTTTTATTTCAAAGATTGCACAAATGTTTTTAAAATTTTGGACACCTCCTAAAATTGCGAAAACTGTGGGAAAATATTCAATTTTTTCTCTCATTTTTGCGCAAATATATTCTTTTCCAGAATGCTCATGATATAGGAAAATTATTTTTATCAAGAAAAATCCCTCCGCAGTTTAGGGCAATTCCTAAAAATAAAAAAAGGCCATTTTTCGAGGAACTCTTTTTTTATACGTCTTCAAAGAACGATTACGCAAATAAAAAAAATACGGAAAGTTGAAAATTTGCATTTTTTCGATTGGGTATGTATTTAAATCTATTGAAGAGGTAGTTTTACCAGAGAACGGAATTTTATAACCTCTGAAAATGTTTAAAACAGAGCGTCAAAGTTCGACCAAAAAGTAGGTGTTTTTTTGGGAAAGACCGTATTTAATGTTGGAGGTTTTTCTATCCAAAATAAGAATTTTAAAAGTCGGTTTTAAGTGATATGTTATGTGTACATAACTGCTAGTAATAATCATTATTTTTCAGATTTTTCCCCGTACAATTTTTTTTCGCTACAAATGATTGAAACGGTAAAAAAATTTCGAGAAAATGCAATTTGTACAGATTGTTATTTTGTGTGGTATACTCATAGAACCATATTTTCAATAATACTAAACATTTTCCAAATTTCTTCAAGCTGTTCTAAACTTAACTATATTCTGAAGGTTTCATAGAAGAACCGGAATAAAAAGACCAACCGTGCTTCGAGATAGAGCATTTTGAATGTTTATAGTTAATTTCCGATACAGTCCTTATCTGGAAATTGTCGCCTTTCTTTACCGCACCCTGGAACTATTGTTTTCTGGAAATTATGCAATTATAAGTAGATATTATGCAATGCAGTGCAGTGTAGTGCATAGGTTTTACAAAAAATCATCAAGTTTTTTCCTGTCTGAACCACTCTTAGGTCTAAAAACAGGTACACTAGGCTGCGGCTTATTTTTCAAAAGTTGTTGAAACCTGGAATTCGTAAGCTCTTTTGGATTCAAATGACACAAAAAGGGAAACCTCTGAGTTTAAGCAAAAAATATTGAGATTTAGAGGTCGCGCAATCGCTTCAAAGTCGAATTTTCGAGTAATAAAAAGGTGTTTTCACTTCAAGTGCCATAACTTTCGCAATTTTCAACCGATTTTCAATCTTTTTTAATGAAATTCTCACAAATTAAATTTCGAATAAACTCGAAGAACATCATTTTTTCCAAAGTCACGCAAAATATGAGCTTCTGAAGATTTAATTCATTTTTTTCTTCTTTTTACAAAAAAAAATAACTTTAGAGTCCTATAACTTTTTAACCGTTTGACCAATTTTAATTTTTTGAGCTTGTATTCTCTAAAGTTTCTCCTTCCATTCTATAGAAGAAATCTCGGAGAATTCGAAGGAAATCCTGAAGGAAACGGATTTTCGAAGAAAACTCTCAATTAATTCTAGAAAAATTTTATGAAGAAATCCCTGGAGGAATTTATGGATGAATCTCTGGGGGAATTTAGGAAAAAAAACCTTATGGAATTCCCGGAAATAATCGTCGAAAGAATTCTAGCAGAAATCCCTGAAGGAATTCTCGTTGGAATTGCTAGAATTCATGAAGTTATTTCTGTGAAAGATTCCAAAAAAAATATCATTGAAATTATTTCTTGAGGGAAGCTTTGATGGAATTTCTGATGGTATTGTTCACGCCGAACGTGAACAAAGCTTCGGTATTTTGGCCAATATTCTCCTACCACACACTCATGGTGCGCAGATAGTAAATTTTGCTGTTTCTACAGTCGCTGAGGCGATCACACATGCTGGGAGATAGCTGAGTACATCCGTACATGTGACAATAGTTTTGCAGTCCGAGCCGTTTCTACACTGCTTTTAAACAATCTAGATGCTCATCCATACAGTAGATCTGGCTCTACGGTAGTTAAGAGATGTGTATATGGTGTGCACATCTAGCTATCGTATCGTAAGTTATACGAAGCAGAGCATCACAATTTTCTCTGCAGAACAACCCCCCCCCCCCCGACCTTCTGCTACCTTTTCCTTACATGTACTTCTACTGCAATAGAAATTCCATCACATCACCACTCCCGTCAGTACGTTAGTTGACCGCCAACTATTACGGTCCTGCGGCTCAGCCCGCAGCCGCGCGCGCTTGTTCTCCAACGCGAAATAGACCCACAGATCGGGAGTGGTGCAAGGCTAATTGTAATTAGTGTACATAGTCCGTATGAGTAATAAATGTTGGAAGATTTTCTGATAACATCCCCGACAGATACTCTGGAAGAATTTTAGAAATCAATTCTGGAGAAATGAGCAAAGACATATCTGAAGCACTGCATATAATGGCGCAACAATAATGGCAATGTCGCAATCTACATTTGTTGCGACAATCTACACAATGCGACATAGGTTTATCGCAACTTGAACAGAATAGGATAAAGATCGTACAAAACGAGTTAAGAGATTTGTATGCCTTGCATTACGATTTTTAAGGAGTAGCTTCGCGTCGGTTAACACTGCAATGCTACTGAAGACCAACCATCGAAAAAATCGATTTTGGATTAGTAATTATCGATTATTTACGAGTTGAAAAGATCTTAGTAAATTTAGTTAATGTTTTGCCACCAACAAGAAATTTGAGATCAAATCATTATCTGTTACCAGTTGGGATAAAGAGTAATCGCCGCGTCTTTTTGTTGTCTGTTTTCTGACAATTCTCTTCTCTGATCTGAAGAATAAAATTCCTGTGGAAATGGAGGAATTCCCGAAACAATCAATGAAGGTTTTCTCGTAGGAATCCGTGGATTATCTCTGAAAAAAGTCTCGAAGGAGGAATTCGCAAAGAAATCGTTACAGAATGAATCCCCGATGAAGTACTTGAGGGAATTCCCGAATAAAACACTGATGGGAGCAAATCCTGGAGATATCCTGTTACCGAATAATTTCCATAATTTAGACGCAACCACCGGAATCAGAACACTACTCACAGTGTGATGGATTCGGTTACACCGCGCATGTAACTTGAAATGCAATACGTGTGCATCGCTCCTACCCTCCCGTGGGAACCATGCGATTTCAGCATTTTTATATAAGCGCAGTGTCTCGGACCTTTGCTCTGCGCGTACACATTAGAATAAGGTAGTTTGAAGTTTAACCAAGATACAATAAATCAGTCTTAATTAAATGAGATAGCATATTTCGTTTGATACTGTTTCCCTTTTTTTGGTATACTTTATTTTCAGCCTTGAAGATTCGTTTTTGGTGAATCCCTGACCCCTACCCTCTCCCCCACAAGCATTTCTGGATTTCTGAAGATTCGTTTCACGATGTGGCATGCTGTCCTCCTTCAAGATTGCGGTTCTGCTATGGCTACTGCCGTGTGAGCCTTTAATTTTAAGTTATTATTGTAATGTTATTTGAAAAGATAAAGAGGTTTTGTGCCTCTTTGAGAAAGATTTAAATTTTGTAATGTTGAAATCACTCAAAGGGGTTTTTCCCTCTTTCAAAATTTTAAGTTAAAATAAACAATAACAATAATCAGTCTTAACAAACCAAACGAGTGAGTCGGTCGTAATTAGCAAATGATAATAATCCATCATAACAGTCACCACTAATCCCAAGAAATTGTGAGACTACACACAGTACCCAGATGTAGAATAGGTAAAGAGACTTTTACCAATTCTGTCTCAACCATGTTAATTTTACTACACTTTGTGCCCGAATCATCAGGGAGAAACCTCCACGGGCAACACAACATTCGGTGGCGAAAAACAAAAAGGAGAGGAGAGTGAGAAAAGGAAGGATGGAAGGGAGTTCGAACGAGAGCCGGGGCAGTGGAGATCGGATCACGGAGCAAGTCGGACGTATCCAACCCGACAATACGCGTGTGAAGTTTGAATAAAAAAGTTGATCGTGAGTTCAACGCCCCTCCCGGAAAGCCCCAGAGTAGGCCAAGTGAATTCGTCGGCCCAGCTGAAAATGTTCAGGAATATCGGAGGAAACCGGCGACAACATTTCGTCTCTTTCGCCGAGTGATAGCGGTTCCCAGTAAGTCCAGTAACCCACGAGGCGCTCCGCCACAGTTCCGTTCGTCAGGCCATCCGGCAAAATCAGCAGGAAGTCCACGGCAAGCCAAAAAAAATCCACGTAGAGCACCGCCAAGGCCAGCCCAGTACTCCCACCCGGATCCCCGCCACAGCTTCGTTCGTCGGGTCATCCGGTGGACATGGTATAAAGCACGGCCTGCAACGAAACTCCACGAAGATCCGCACCACCTTTCCGTCCATCGGGCTATCCAGCGACTCGGCGATAAGCCCACGAATAGTCAAGAAATCCCCCGTGGAGCACCGCTGCGGCCTAGCAGGAACACCCACAAGGATCCCCGCCGCCGTTTCGTTCGTCGGGCCCGCCAGAGAAACAGCCACGAAGATCTCAACCACCCCTCCGACCGTAATACACAGCCGGCGATATCGGTGAGAAGCTCACGGTCAGCCAAGAACCCGCCACCGTTCCGTTCGTCAAGCCATCCGCCGACTACTGTGGTAAGCCCACGGCCAGCCCAAGAAACCCACGAGGACCCCCACCACCTAACCCTAACCCAATGGATTTAATAAATAAAATGAAAATGTATCAAACCACCTAATCATTTGTTAGAAAGGGTTCCTTGTACGTGTGCGTCCCCGGATGTAGTGTCCACCCTGTACACGTCTACTTCGTGCTTCCGCTGAGTAGGCGTGTGGCGACCCTGGGAGACCTTTACGAAAGGTGAGCTAGTTAAGGGTGTTAGAACGTCCACTGCCCAGACGTGTGGACGTCAGTGGCAGTTTCAATCCCTTAAAGAATTTTCGGAATAGTCTCTAAAAAATTTCAAGATGAATTCCCAAAGGAACCCCTGGAGCTATTCACAGAAAAATTACTGAAGGATGGATCTCCGAGGGAATCCCTGGATCAATTTCCGAAGGCATCCCTGAAGAAATTCCCGATGGTTTTTGCGATGGTTTCCTTGAAGGATTTCAAAAGTCTCTGAAGGAATTTTAGGCACTCGTATGTAGCAATTGTAGGAATATACACTAGCCTGGTACACGTTTTATATGGGAAAATACAAAAAATGAAAAAACTCCAACTCCTGTATACTTTTTGAGTTCACCTTTGGTTCCATGTCAACTCTGCAAAATTTCAGATCGATCGGAGAAACTATATTTTAGCGCCCGCCATTCTTAGTTTTTCATACGATTTACTATGGGGAAATTTAACTTCTGCAAAGAAAAATCGCTAGCAGTCACCCCTAGATCCCTAAAAATAAGCCGATGAATGATTTCCGTAGAAAACATTACGAGGAATCAGACCTCCGAAGACCGCAAACCGATGCGACGTTCTTGGAAAAAGTTATTAGGCCTCACCCGATCGATAAAATGATAAAAATTATTATTTATTGCTATTCCTTACATGTTAAACCGCGTTTGCATGCCATTCGGTTTTCAGTCAATAACTTTTTCCACATGCTTTAGATCGCTTTATGGTCATCGAAGGGTTGATTCCTCGTAAAATTTCCAACGGAAATCATACATCGACTTATTTTTAGGGGTTAAGGGGTAACCTGTGGCGATTTTTCTTTGAAAAAGAGATTTTCCCCATACCAAATCGTATGAAAACTTAAAATGGCTGGCGCTAAAATATAGTTTCTCCGATCGAGCTGAAATTTTGCACAGATGATAAGGGACCAAAATGGAACTCAAAAAGTGTACAGGAGTAAAATGTCTTTTGGTGTCCCACGCTAATATACACGCACCCGGTTTGTTTTTGAAATACAAAATATAAATTGTTCCCCATAAAATTTTACAATGTTGAGGAAAATCGGTTGGAAAAGTCGGAAAAACTATATTCGAAGTCCGGAAAAATTCCCCAAAAAAAAGTGTTTTTGATAGGAAATTTGATAAGCCATATTCTGTAAAATTTTCAAGATGTAGTTTTTCTCCGTTCTTTGTTATGACCAATTTTGTGGGAATTGTCCAGATGTGCTGTATGAGCCGTTTGATTAAAAAATCATAACTTAAGAACGAAGCATTGTAGACACAACGTTTTTTTTTTGTGAAATCGTTAGCAAATTTTCTCAGCAATTCAAAAAAATACAGTTAGTTATTGTTCACATATGAAAACAAAAATTCATCATAATAATAACGATAATAAAAAAAAATCCCTTATTGTTAGAAGTTTTTACTTCTTAAGATTTGTGCCTCTGAAATTCTGCAGCTGTGTTGAATTCCAATACGTTTGTTCTTCATGCTGAGCGGTTCTGACGTGCTCAGATCTAAAAGTAGGTACCGTCAGTGGGGGTGTCATTGGGCCAAAATTGCAAAGTCCATCCCATTGTAGGTCGTTCCAACAATATTTTAGCTATAAATGACTGTTGAATTCGGCAGGCACCTTCATTTTGATATTATTTAGGATTGTTTCAAGTATAAATGCTTCAACTTTAATTTTGACAATGATTTAGCCTAATTAATATTGGCCTAATTTCACCCCTTCTAGGGGGTGACATTGGACCAAACACTAAAACTCGTACAAAATAGCTCAATGTGATAAAATATTGCTTGCAAATGAAAGCCATAGAATATATAGATACTTGCGCACAACCTAGCAGTATCTAGCTGCTTTAAAATAACATCACAGACAAACAAACTTGAAAGTTTGACCATATTCATTGTAAAAGATCAAGGATCCAATACAATACATCTGCCATCCCTTAAACATAACTGCAACTAGCGTTCTCAGAAGGCGAAAATAATATGTCTGTATTATCTACCTAAAAGTCGATATGCATTTATTTCAGTTTTGCATGAATCTAACATTTATTTCCAAAATATTACACCGTATTATACATAAAATAATCTGAATACTCTCAGTTGTTTTAATTCACATTTGTAGGGTTCTCGTACTGATTGCATTGCTTTTATATGGCCCAAAGTCACCCCCGAAATGAACTATTTGTACTTCAGCTTGAATAAAAATGTTTTCCATGCAAAATAGCTTACTAAATATAGAAAACTTATATTATTTAACAAAACAACTACTGAATACACCTAGAAAACAGTAATTGATTACATGTTCGGTATTTAGCTGTTTCCTACTGGGCATTTTAAAACAACGATATTGTACAGTACTCCTAACCATAAAATTCACATCTCGGTTTCTTAATGGAAAATTAACTAAATGTGACTTTTTTCTACACCGGATGGCCAACGCAACTTATATTTACCATATACTATCCACTTTTTGATCATCACTTCGATAAATGTTAGTATTTTGAGCGAAACATCTTTCTTGGTTTTTGGCCCAAAGTTACCCTCTAGGCCCAATGTCACCCCGACTGGCGGTATACCTCTTTGTCAACAACTACATCCAATCCATATGGTAATTGAAATGGCATTAAAGATTCAAACAGATGGTATGGGTCACTACTGTGAACCAGTAGACCGATACATCGTGTGGGTAGCTTGTGTTGGTATTATACTAGCACAAAGCCCTATCCGATTAATCGAAAATCAAACGGCGAGCAATATTTCCGTCTATGAGGTGTTCCGTAGAAGATATCAGTACAAAATGCCGTTCGAACAATTTTCTATTTTCAAACTTTTTAATAGGTAGGGCAGGTGTACTTATTTTGGGTACTTGCTGCTATAACTAAGTCAATTTCAAACCGATTGATTTGAAATTTTGTAAATAGTTAGGCACGTACAGTATCTAACTCTGTACAAAAATTCAAATCAATCGGTTTGCAATTGACTTAGTTATAGTGGCAAGTGCCCAAAATAGGTACACCTGCCCAAATGGTACAAGACCCTATATATTTTTTTTAATTTTTAAAACTTGTTTGTCTTGTTAAGTGTTAGAATTTCGTTGTTGAAATATATTTTCCTTTAAGAACGATAATTTTCATAAGCATTATTTCTGATACAAATTTCAATTCTATAAGGCCGGAACAAATCTCATTTTCTTCTTTTGTCACTTTGGTCGTTGACTCGTCAAGAGGGGGGATGATAAATAATAAACGTATTTGATGAAAAATTACCCAAACAATTAGGCAAAATCGTCAAACTCATCGGATTTATTAAGAAATTTTCTCGACGACTCTAATTTCACTTAATTTTTTTTTAAATTTCCTTTATAATTTATTTGTGTCCCCCCTCAAAATGTCGAATTCCGACAAAAAATTTCCGAGGGGGGGTGACATTAGAGAAAATCGAAATTTGTGTCAGCCTAATTTACAGATTTAAATGAAAAAAGTACTACCCGGTTTCGTTCGTTGGGTACAGCTAAACGGGCTATAAGTCCAAATAAAACGAAGTCAAATGTCTGCGTTTTCATATCTATGGGAAATTAGTTGACAACTGAAAACTCGGATTGCGTGTTCGTTCAGGACAATTTGCTCTAGGCTGAAATTCTTGTAAAATCTATTAGAAAAAATAATGCTCTAGCTAAGCTATCGTAACACACAATAAAAGAAAACCATTAATGTTGCGAATTGTTACTTGCAAAGCATGCATTTTAGCCATCTTTCCCCTATATGGATACCTAATTTTTTTGATGTTTTATTAATCTGCTCGACACAAGTTCAATGGTCCCACACACGGCGGTGTGGACAATTTCCGTTTTCGATTTTGCGGCCACCGATGACAGCCCACTATAAACAAACATTGAACGACGTCGACGTGCCATACCTTTAGTACGTTCTTTGTGATGTATACGTTTACGCTTAGCGATGTGCCCACAATTGCCAAGAACCTTGATCAAGTTCAATGCCAGTAACCGGAAGAGAGCAAGGCAGCAATATGGGTGATTCAATTTCTCTTTTCTGGGTGGATGGAGAGTGCATGAGCTTGAATATTTTCGGAAAAGATGTAACAACAAACGAAAATATACCGAATTATTGGCTAAAGGATTTATGTAGCTGGCGTGCTCAATGAGCAGCTATCATGCTTGCAATACTAAGCTGAGGGTGTGATGTTCTGGATCTACTTTTTAACCCTCTAATACCCAACCCCGCCTTTAGACGGGGTATAGTTTGAGCATTTTTGTAATTTTTGTTTCGTGGAAAATCAAAATTTTTATAATTTTGGCTGATATTTAGGACTGTTTTGTATATCTCAAATTGTTTTTTGGTGTATTTTAAAACGTATTTATATTTTTTAAAAATCATTGAAAAATTGATATTTTAGTCACTTTTTAGACGTCATTGTTTATTTTGTATTGAATCGCTACAATTAACATGTTTTAAATTTTTCCCAAATCATTCTATCCTAGTTTTATAGTTTAAGGGGATCGAATACACTCTAAAATTATTTTCCTTAAAATTACACGGAAAATAAAATTTTCTATGAAAAAAATTTAAAATAAAAATATTTCAACAATAATCATAAAATCTCAAAATGTTTTCATCTCAAAAAATCCGTACCCCAAATAGGCTTCCAGGAAAAATATAAAACTGTGGGGATGTTCAAAAATAAAAATTAGAAAAATCAAAAACTGAAATTCACGAAATCGAGAATTAAAAAGAATCATCTTCCAAAACATGTTTAAATCGATTTAAGAAGACGAAAAATGATATTTAGATCAAAATCAAAAATTTGGGTATTAGAGGGTTAAGACGAAACTGGAAGCATTTACTCATTTTTTCAGTTTTTGATTTTTTTAAAAATAACGAAGCAATATTTTCAAAAACGGTTTTCATACACATGTAGAGTATAGATCAAAGTGTCTTCAAAATTTGTGTTTTCGTGTTGAAAAAGTTTTCTTTTTTATCTGAAACATTTTTTTTGTGAAATTTCGTTTGAAAATGGTTTCTGCAAAAACGAAAAACATTTTCCACTACGAAAAAAAATCAGAAGATACCTTGATCCATCCTCTACATGTGTACGAAAACCGATTTTGAATATATCGCTTGGTTATTTAATAAAAAATCAAAAACCAGAAAGTGGGAAAAAGCTTCCAGTATCGCCTTAAAGATCATTTCCTGTTGATAGAGTAGTTTTATATTAGTGACAACCCCATGATAAGTGTATCAACTCGTCATAAGTAATAGAACATATGTCCATAAGTTCTCGCGACCTAAGGAAAGGAACAACTACTTTTCTACTCTCCATTCAGTTTATCCTTACGGGAGTGAAATCAGAAGAGAATAGTAAGCACCGTAGATGGAAAAGGCAGCATACGCAGAGTGTGATTACATGACGATTGAAGTATAAGAAAGCATGGAATGGAATGTTATGTGCAGATTTTGAACAATGATCAACAGCGCGTGGTACAGGATTGCACCAACCCAGTCAACCAGTGATCGTATAAGATGTTGTATAGGATATTAAAGTGGAGGCGATATGCGTACATTTTACATGCGCCTAAATGGAGGCATGTATGCATATGGCCTCCACTTTATCATCTTATGCAACATCTTATACGATTACTGGTTGTCTGGGAAGCCATTTTTAATCAGGAGGATTGCAGGTTCTGTATCGATGTTCCAGAGGGCCCTGATGAATCATCATTATTTTAAGGACAAACGTCTTGAAATCCCGCTTCAACAGTGCATCAGAGCTTCAGACGCACAAATCTCAAGAAGCAAGCTTCAAACAACTGTGCATTTTATTATTCTGTTCTTGCTCACTTGTAATAGGCTTAAAATAAGAAGATCAGGTGCGCTGGTTTTGTTTACGAAAAGATTTGTGCGCTCAAAATCGTGAGTAGGTGCCAAAGTCGGCCATTGTGGCGGCCATTTTGGGATTCAAACAAGTATATCCTTAAATACACTTTCGATGTAAACGGTCCTCCAACTTTCCACACAAAAAATCCATGAGAAATAATTAAACCCACAACAATGTTTTCATTTTAGGAGCCCGTTAAAACCGAAAACTCGTTTTTAACCGTCTTGCAATGATGACGCCCCCACCTGACCAGGAGCATATCTTTAATGGGCGCACAAATTACTTTTACGACCCCGTTCATTTCCCATCCAAAGTCGTTGACTAGCAGCAGCAGCAGCAGCTGGCAATTCAATCGGACGCCGTACAAAAAGTGCAAAAGCTAACGATGTTTCCCCCGGTCGGTTCCCTGCAAATATTAACCCATTTCCCAACGGGAGCAGGATCCCGTAGTGAATGAATCCCACCTCTGCCTCGGAGGCTGGTGGTGTGGTGGTGTCCGATCTCATTTTGCCCACTTGCACAAACTGCATTATAGGGCACTTATTCGCTCGCATCGCACATCATTTAATGTGGCTGTGTGTGTAAATAGGGGGGCATAAGTGATGTGCTGGCTCTCACTGTATCTTGCTCCTACAATGGCCGTTGTTTCCCACGAAAAGGACGTACAAAAAAAAAAATCGTTTTACTCCGCCGGGTTTTACGAGCTATTACAACGTTTTAGAGCACTGATGCTGCTTACGCTGCTGAGTGCCGCCGGTTCGAGGGACCGGTAGTTTTTCCGCACCGTGAACTGGGTGACATTGTAATTGGCTTATTCTGAATCGTCAAACTGACGGACGGGCTTGGTGGTCTAGTCATGTGCAGAAGGTCCTGGGTTCAATCCCTGGCCCGTCCCTTTCCTTCTACTTTGTATCTTTCTATATACTTTCTCCCTCATCTCTCTACATATACACTCCCGTTCAAAAGTTTGGGGTCACCCCTTCAAAAACATGTCATTTTCTTAGGCCCATATCTCCGCCAATTTGCGTCCGATTTCAAAACCCTAGGTTTCATTCAAAAGATAATAAGTCAAAAAAACTTTGAACATGATTTAAAAGGCACTTTTTCAAAAAATTTTGTATGTAAACTTAACCCAAAGTTGCCAAATTTTTTAAAAAATGAATATAAACTTACGGCAGTGTCGCTGGAAGTTGGGTCGACCAAATTTTAAGATGAGAGCGGTAATATGACCCATTTTCTATTAGCTTTCAACTGCTTTTTACAGAACTTAGCTAAAAAATCTAGAAAATAAGTTATTAAGTAAATTAATCCTTGATGTCATCGACCAAAAGTTTGGGGTCACCCCTCAAAATGCTGTATCGGCCAAAAGTTTGGGGTCACTATCGTAAAACATGGAAAAGTGATTTGTTGATATCTTTGTCATCTTTCATTCAATTTTAATTCTTCTTGGCTTATTTGAAACAAAATGAATGATACTTACTGCATAGACATTGAACCACACATATTTGTTGAAATTTACAAAACTTAACGTAAAGTTGCCTCATTTTTTGAAGCGTGGTAAAATGTGCTAACTTTACATAACATTTTTATATACAAAAATCGTTAAATACGTTAAGTTGAAGACATCAAACGTAAATTTAGTTAATTATCTTTGAAATGAGCCAAAAATAATTAAAATTGAACTATAGATGACGAAGATATCACCATATCACTTTTCCATGTTTTACGAAAGTGACCCCAAACTTTTGGCCGATACATCATATTGAGGGGTGACCCCAAACTTTTGGTCGATGACATCAAGGATTAACTTACTTAATAACTTTTTTTCTAGATTTTTTAGCTAAGTTCTGTAAAAAGCAGATGAAAGCTAATAGAAAATGGGTCATATTACCGCTCTCATCTTAAAATTTGGTCGACCCAACTTCCAGCGACACTGCCGTAAGTTTATATTCATTTTTTAGAAAATTTGGCAACTTTGGGTTAAGTTTACATACAAAATTTTTTGAAAAAGTGTCTTTTAAATCATGTTCAAAGTTGTTTTGACTTATTATCTTTTGCATGAAACCTAGGGTTTTGAAATCGGACGCAAATTGGCGGAGATATGAGCCTAAAAAAATGACATGTTTTTGAGGGGGTGACCCCAAACTTTTGAACGGGAGTGTACACATTATGTATATTCACATGTTTATAGACATCGCTAGAACTGAAACGGGTTGAAAAAGGCGTTTCCCGTCCTTCCAAACTTTCACAGCACAGTGTCTCAATCCTATTAGATAACGCCTACAAGTTATGCAATTAAGCGAACTGTGCTGCACATCTTTAGAATAATAAAAACACACTATTCTATCACCTTACCCTGGCTTTCACGCACCAATGTGTGAACCTTCTACCAATCAAGTCCATCAACACTCCGACATCCGCAATTTGTGCTGAGCTGACGCTGAGGTATATTCGGTCTGATGTGGATACAAACGATTGCAATCATCATTTCCTCCCTCTTCCCCACATTGACCTACAACCTGACGTGGCAGGTGCCATTGTCGCCTAAAAACAGAAGATCACCAACGCTCACTCACTGAAGATGCCTGCTAGTCCCCGGCAGATATTCTCATTGGTTCCTGGTCTGGCGATACTGGAGTAGCATCTACGGGCGGTCAATCAAGCTCAAGCTCAAGCTTGAGCATCATAGTATGGTGAAGTTTTCATCCCAGAGCTATTCTAAGGCCTCCAAAGTACTCCGAAGTTCCAACAACACAAATCCATCATTCTTAACCAAATTTTATACGAGATGAATGATCACATAACATAGTCTACGGTACTCAAAAAGCCTCAAAGCATCCAAGAAAAATCATGATACGTGAATTGGGTGATCTAGGTCATCCAAACTACTCTGGAATTCGTTTTCTTAAGATCTACTGTACCTACCATCATTTGTATTCACACTATTCAAGAAATTCAGTCACGTTGATGTCCATTAGACCTCGTAATGCTACGAGCAACTTGATATTGTGGTAGTGAAATACAAATGGCTCCCAATACACTTTGAGGTTTTGGTTACGATATCTACATACTGTCTCTCTCTCTTCTTGGCGTAACGTCCTCATTGGGACAAAGCCTGCTTCTCAGCTTAGTGTTCTATGAGCACTTCCACAGTTATTAACTGAGAGCTTCCTCTGCCAATGACCATTTTGCATGCGTATATCGTGTGGCAGGCACGAAGATACTCTATGCCCAAGGAAGTCAAGGAAATTTCCTTTACGAAAAGATCCAACATCTACATACTGTATCATTCTTATATTGAAAAAAATAATCATGGAATGCAGTATATACTGCTGATGGAGCTTCAGTGCACAATTATAATGGTTTTGGTAATCTCATGGGATATTCTAGACTTCCCAAACTATTCTGGAATCAGGACCTTCAAGGTATACAGGCTCTACTCTTGTTTCCCTTCACTCTATCGGCCTAATTCTTTCCCGATTGTGTCTGATGCACCTCATAATATTACGAGTACCTCTATGTGTTGTTAGTTGGGTGTACACTGGCATATAAATGGACCCCAATGTATTTTGAAGGATGGGTCGCATGTCTGTAAATCGTTAGATATTTTTATTGTAGCGAATGCTCGCTTGATATAAACTACGTTACTCTTAGAGCCTCAGAGTGCTATTCTGACAACATTCACTTAGTGATTTAGGTCAACCAATCTATTCTGGAATTGACACCTCTTCAAGCTCTACAAGCTCTACTCTTGTATCTCTTTACGTTATCGGTGTAAATCTTTCACGATTATTTCTGTTGCATACTTTAATATTACGAATATCTCATGTGTTGTTCTTTATGCGTCCACTGGCATACAAAAGATCTTCATAGTACTTTGGAGTATGGACCTAAAAAAAATGCTAGTTTGGTTTTGTGAAGCCAAAAAATTCTAAACATAAATATTTTCATAATTTCAATGGTTCTAAAAGACATTGTTGGTATATTTCTTCTTAGTAACGGACAATAAAACTGTTTCAAAATTTTTAAATTCTGTATATTATGCATATTATGAATAGTGGAACAGATCTTCATTTACACCGTATCACGGGGCAAGTGGGACCTATTCGGATTTTTTGTAATAATGGCTTAATATAGTTGCTGCATATATGTAATGTAGCATAAATTATAAATATCTTATGCGAATAACTATGTTTAGCGATTTATGTTGGAAAAGTTTTGTGGTATCGTGCACAAATTACGTAAAACATATAATAACGAATTACTGAGAAAAAAAAATGATTAAACTCTACCAGTTTGTGCAAAACAAATTGATTTTATTTATACAAAAAGCGCCCTAAGGTTAAATGCCGAAAGATTTCCAAACTTACTTTTCATATTACGTAGTTGATGAGTCTCGCCAAAAGGTTTTTCAACATTTACAGATGTTATGTTTTCCCTTACATAATTTTACGACCATTAAACAAAGATTTTTAAATCGTAAACTCCGAATAAGTCGTTTCCCAAGTTTTTGATACTTTATGGCCAGTTCCTTAACATTCAGAAAAACTCATTATGCAGCGAAAAACGAAAAAATAATAGAATTTGCTTGAACTAAAATATGAAAAAAAGATAATTTCGAAAAAAAATATGTTCTATCAAAGACTTTACCATTTTAAACAATAGCTTTATCATCAGAATAGAGGTAATTAAGTATAATTCAACGATTGATTCCTTAAGGCGCCGATTTTTACTTCACTTTTGTGTGAATTTCGACTTAGGCTGAAGCGAGATCAAACTATGAAATTGTGTTTGTTTACCCTCATAGGTCTCACTTGCCCCAGATGCTGAAATGCACTAGGGTAAGTGAGAGCAGTTAACAAAAGGAAATATATGAAAATAAATTACAACTTTTTCGCTTTAAATAATTTGCAAGTACTCCAAATATTATCCTGAAACTGAAAAAGTTTTACTTTATTTGTTATTCTATTTTTAAACGACGAATGTAGTAGAGTACGTTAATCTCACTAAGTGAATTGAAAATTACATATGAACAACAATAACATAAACGGTCTCTTTATGGTGAGAACAATAACAATTTTTTAATTCAAAGTATCCGTTGGTGTGATACCTATGTTTTCTATGAAGAATGTTTGCCTTAAAAATAAAAAATAAAAAAGAATATAGCTGTAGGTCTCACTTGCCCCGGATTCTCACTTGCCCCGGGGTACCTTATATCTCAGCACATTTTCATTATTGCGAATGTTAGGCATTTATAATAATAAGAGCCTGCGATTGTAAATATAATAATTTTGATATATTCACTTGGTGATCTAGGTCATCCAAACTATTCTACAATTAAGACGTTCAAAATCCGCAGGCTCTACTCTTGTTTCTCTTTACTCTATCAGTTAAATTCTTCCGCGATTCTGTTGTACTCCGAGGCTTCTGCCAAGCATTTTCTCCAAGATTCTTTTCAAATTTCCTCCATGAATCCCTTCAGGATCCACCGTTAAATCTTCCAAAAATTCATCCTGAAATTATTCCACACATTACTACAAAATATCATCGGGGAATTCTTTAAAAGTTCCTAATTCCTTTAAAAAAATATCTAGGGAATTCTCATAAATTACTTCAGAAATTACACCAGAAATGGCCAACAGGAATCCCTCCTGGAATTCCTCCAAAAATTTCTCCAGGAATTCCTCCAAGATTTCCCCCAAAAGTTCCTCCAGAAAATCCTTTAAGAATTCCTTTCGTGACTTTCACCAAGAATTTCTCAAAGAATCCCTAAAGGTATTCCTACAAACATTTCTGCCAATAATTCCTCCGAAAATTTCTCAAGAAATTCCTCGAAAATTCTTCCAAGAATTCCTCCAAAAATTTTATCAAAAACTCCTAAAAGAATCCCTCTAGGAATTTCTTCAAATATTCCACCAGGAATTACTCCAAGAATTCCTCCAGATATTCCTCTAAAACTTCTGCCAAGAACTCCTCAAACAATGTCTCTACGTATTGCTCCACAAGAATTTTTCCAGGAATTTCTCCAAGAATTTTTCCATGGATTCCTCCAAGAATTCCAGCAATTTTTCATGAAATTTCTAGAATTTTTTTCCAGGAATTCCTCTAAAAATTCTTCCAAAAAATCCTACAAAAATCCTTCTAGGAATTCCTTCAAAAATTCCAGCAGGAATGTCTCAGATATTTCTTCTGCCAAGGATTCCTCAAAGAAACCCTGTAGGGATTCCTCCACAAGCATTTCTCCAGCAATTTCTTCAAGAATTTTTCCATGAATTCCTTCAACAATTCCTTCAGCAATTTCTCAAAAAAATTCAGGAATTACTCCAAGAATTCTACCAAAATTCCTAAAAGAGTTCCTCTAGGAATTCCTTCAATAATCCCACAAAGAAATTCTTTAAGAATTTCTCCAGATATTCCTGAAAAACCGCTTTCAAGAATTCCTCAAAGAATTGCTCTAGGTATTCCTCCACAAGAATTACTCCAGGAATTTCTCCAAGAGTTTCTCCATGGATTCCTCCAAGGTATCCTCAAGGAATGTCTCTAAGAATCCCTCTTGGAATTTTTCAAGATATTCTTCGAAAAATTGCTCCAGAAACCTGCAGGAAATCCTTCAGAAATTCTTCCGAGAACTATTCCAGGGATTCCTATGAGATTTCTTGTAGGCCTTTGTCCAGAGATTCTTCCAGAAATTCGACAAAAAAATGTTCAAGCATTTCCTTCAGACATTGCTTCAGGAATTCCTCCAGGAACTTCTTCACGAATTATTCGAAGAATTCTTCCTGGAATTTTCCCATGGATTTCAAAGTTTTTTTAAGAATTCCTTCAGAAACTCCTCACTGAATATCTCCTGGTTTCGTCCGAGAAATCCTTCAGGGATCCCTCATAATATCCTTCAAAAATTTCTTGAGGAATTACGCCAAAAATTTCTCCTGAAATTATTCCACGAAGAATTTATCCAGAAATCTATCTACATAAAAAATGAATTTCTACCTGTCTGTCTGTCTGTCTGACCCTTATGGATTCGGAAACTACTAATCCGATCGGCGTGAAACTTTGTATGTGAGTACTTTTGGAACCGGGGAAGGTTCTAAGCATATTGTGAGACTCCTCCTATCTCTGGAAAGGGCGGGGGCTCCCATACGAATTAAGTTGTGGGGGACTTCACTAGGGATCTGTATGACAAAAAACAGTAGGCAGGCAGTACGACGTTTGCCTGAATAGCTAGTTCCTTAATATTTTTTTTTGGAATTAGGTATACCTGGAAATCCCCAAACAAAAAAATCAATAATTACCCTCGAAATTCCTTCAAGAATTCCTCGTATAATATCTCCAGGAATTCCACCAAGAGTTCCTCAAGGATTTCTGCAGGGTTTGCTTCGAGACTTCTTCCAAGAATTTCTCCATAAATTCTTCCAGGATTTTGTTCTAAAAATTTCTCCAGATATTCCTTCAAGACTTCTGCTTAGAATACTTGTTACCGTTACACCCGTAGACATTAGGGTCTCAACTCAAGAACAGTTTGGATGACCTAAGATATCCAGAAAAAATATTCTGCATCATATTCTACCCTTTTTTTATGCTGTTGAGCACCGAATCCACGTAAATACGTAGATAAAACCCTATAATAACGCTTAAAAAAATCCGACTTCAAGGGGTTAAAGTTTGTATGGAAGAGATTTTTTCTAGGGTGCAAAACGGTGAGTCGATAAGAAAAGCGTCCAACATAGCTCTGGTCTTCACAAGTCCCTACCTCAGGCTTCCACGGGTCAATCCACGACAAAGCTCGCCAGTTAAGAGTTATGTGCTAAGCTGGTAGTGCAGCCTGGGTATTGTTGTCCTTCTGACTTCAGCAAGATTGAGGAACTACGTTTCGAGCGTCTGTTCACCGGCTCAAACAGTGTCTGTTCTGGCATCCAACGGCTGAATATGAAATGCTCCTCCACCGCGTTGAGCCAAAAGACATTTTCAAATTTTCAAACACTCACCACCTCACGGTAGTGCTTTCTCCGCATACATTTTCTGAATAGGAAGTGTCTCCCTCATGGGAGAACCCAAATGCAGCAACCGGCAGCATGGACCAAAAAAAACTATTCTACGACAAGGTTTGCTCACCTTTCTTCGATATCTGTGGGCGGCTGACTACCTAAAACCAACGGAGCTGCTCACCATCAGCCGGCGGAAATCGAATTGCAAACAACCGCATTTTACACCTCGGTTCTCCAATTTGAACGAACCCCGTCCACGTCCCCGCATGTATGGGTAGATGGCTTTGCACAAAATGGCTTTCCCCATACCGGCGGGTTTTTACGACCTCTTCGGGAGTCAATTCAGAGCGCTACATACTTGAGTAAGTTATTGTTGGTTGGCTGCCTGACTGCGCTGATGGCTTTTTTCCTTTCCAGTAACCAAGCGAGCAAGCGTTGTTCAGTGGTACTAGCTGGTAGGTAGCATCCTCCGGGTCCTTTGGGGATGGCAACCATTTGCCACGTATAAAAGTAACAATTGAATTTCCGCGGCTCAGTGAGAGCGACTACCACGATGCTATGATGGTACCGTCATGTACCATCCTACCATCACGCGGCTTCCATTCCAGTGCGAAATGATGAAATATTCGCAGACGCGCATTTGTCGCATCATTGTCGGTTTAATTAAATTTTGTGCCCACTGAAATGGAACTTTTGCGGGTCGGGTGTGCACTGAGAGAAATTTTCATGTGGGAATTGAAAAAAACTTTGACTGGAATGTTTCCTGAGCAGGAACGAATAACAGCCACATAACTGCGGCACATCAAAGCCAAGGTATTGATTAGTAATCGAGCTATTGGAAATAGCTGATTTTAGTATTGCGTCACCGACCGAAAATACCTCACTGAGTTATTGATTTGGTATTTAGGACTGCTTGAGATATTATCCAATATTTGGAAAATCGCTATTTGTATGGCAAAATCGTTGTTTTTTTTTTTGAGATATTGTAAGACTGGTGTTATTATTCACCAGATATTCTTTAGAAACACCCAAGCTATTATTTTAGATATTTTCCCCTTTTATGCAGGGCTCTTCAATATCTTATTCAGGTTGATGGTATTGGATTTTGCACACCTGAATTTGGTATTGCACAGCTATTTTCTCCTGCTCGCATTGTCACAATGTCGTAATAATTTCACAATGCAACACAGTATTGTCCTGATTTTTACAGATTATTACAAAGATCGTGCTTTGTGCACGTAGAGATTTTTGAGTTTTGCATTGCGGTGTTCGAAGGGTATGGTCATGGCGCTACCTAAGCAAATCTTTTACAACAAAAATAACGAGTCTACGAAGGAAGAAGGGGGGGGGGTCTGAGATGACCAAATTTTGGTCTACGCGGTTAATGAACAGCCTCTAAAGAAGTGTAAGCGACAAAAACCGATATGCATGCATATTTTTCTCAAGCTTCAATTTTTTTTTTTGCACTTTCATAAACATAAAAAAAAACCTTTGGCATTACAGTATTGTTCCGATTTTATCACTCCCCTTTTCAAAAATGAGTTGAAATGTTCTTTTAAATCAATACGCATTTTCAATATTTTTAACATTGCAAAACACGCCTTCAACATTCATCTTGAAGAAGAGGGGAAACACTAGTTCTCAAATGTATCAGCAAATAAATGAAAAATAACGGACTGATGCGCGGAGGGCGTGTTAAAATCGGAACATTACTGTATTTATTGTTTTCCTGCCTTTACATGAAATCTCTTAGAAATTCTCCCAACAATTTCATTGTTTCTGAGCTACCTCAGATTTCTAAAGAAAACAATAGAATCGTTACAGAATTCTTTAAAAGTTCCCTAAAGAATCATCCAGAAACTAAGAATAAAAAATAACTTGTTTTTATATACCCTTCCATGAATTATTTCCAAAATTTGTTCCACGCACTTAAGGCGAAACTGGAAGCATTTTTTCATTTTTTGGTTTTTGATTTTTCATTAAATAATGTAGCAATATTTTCAAAATCGGTTTTCGTACACATGAAGAGTATAGATCAGGGTATCTTCTAATTTTTTCTGTGGTGGAAAATGTTTTCCATTTTTGCTAAAACCATTTTTTTGTGAAAGTTTGTTCAAAAATGGTTTCTGCAAAAACGAAAAACATTCTCCACTACAAAAAAAAAAATCAGAAGATACCTTGATCCATACTCTACATGTGTACGAAAACTGATTTTGAAAATATTGCTTCGTTATTTGATGAAAAATCAAAAAGTGAGGAAATGCTTCCAGTTTCGCCTTAATTAAGAATGCTGAATCTCCGTTTACGAATGCCGAGATTTGCACAGTCAGCCAAATGTTTTGATGAGATGTCATCTTAAAAATGCAGAAAATCAGTATAACATTCCCTGTTGCTAGGCAACCTACCATCTTGTTAGCTGAGCTGGATAAAATTCAGAAAACCGAAATTTGCGCAGCCTAGCTCGTGAAATTAAACTGAGTGTGCATGAATTCCTTCCGAAAATCCTCAAGGGATTTCTTTCGAAAAATCATCCATCGATTCTTTCAGGTAGTTTCCCTGGGATTCTTTTTTAAAATCATCCATGCATTGCTACAGAAATCCCTCCAGAATTCAACGAACTTCCTCAGAATTCTGAAGAAATTGCTCCATTGATTTTTTGGAAATCTGCTGAGGTTCTTCCAGAAAATCATTGCAATGATTTCTTTCAGAAAATAAAAAGATCCTTACTCCTAAATAACACACAACATTTCTTTAGATTTAAGACCGAACAGATCTTCCAAAGTTTCTTTCAAAAAATATTTTTTGGGATTTCTTCAAATAATCCTTAAGGGAAGCCTTGAGATAATCTTCAAAAAAAAACGCAAAACAAAACTCGCCAAAGTTTTCTCCGGAAATTACTTACCTTAGAAAATTTTCGTGACTGCCACGCCGATGAACTAGGACCGTATCCAACTCCCATAAAATTCGCAAAAAGTAAATTCTCCTTTGGAAGGGAAGTTAAGCATGGGTGCCTGGATGAACTAGCCTAGTGCTTTAATCATGTTGATACAAATGAAAAAAAAAAATGAAAATTTTCTATGGATTTCTTCAAAAATTACACTACGCATATCTTCAGAAATTACTACAGGAATGCATTCACAAAATCTTTCAAGGATTCTTTAAATAATTCTTCGAAGGAATCTTTAAGAAATCTCTACAGGACTTCCTTCAGGTACGCCCATAAGAGTTTTATAAGAAGTTTCACCAAGAATTCGTTTAGGAAGTTTCATGGATTCCTTCTGAGGTTACTACATACAGACATTCTTCTAGGGTGTCCTTCAGAGAATTTTTCTGAAGAAATAAGATGTTTCTATAGAGATTCTTTCATTTTTACAGAGATCCAGAATTTTTATATTTATTTTTATTTTTTTTTTAGCCCTAGTTTCAGAAATTATTTCACCAATGATTTTTTTTAAAGAAAATATGTTGATGGTACCTTCAGGAACTCGTATATGTATTTTTTTACAAATTCCTTCATTGATATTCTCAGGAGTTGCTACAGAGATTTCATTGGAAATATCCACATGAATGCCTTTAGGAATGTCTTCAGGAATGTCTTCAGGAATTACTTCAGGAATTCAGGTATTTATCCAGGAAATGCAGTAACAATAGCTCTAGAAATTCTTCCCTTATTATTATTAACAGCGATTCTAGCAGGAATTTCTCCAAAGATTCTTCTAGCAGCTTTATCAGATTTCTTCCGAATGTTTTCCCAGATTTATTTCTGAATATTTCTGATAAATATTAAACAAGATCTTTCGGAATGCTGAGTGAAATCCTGAAAAGGTTCACAGTAAAATTCATTCATTGTTTTCATTGTTTTCAAGGAATCAAAATAAAAACCTTGGTGAAGTCCTATGATGATCCCTGCATGGTTTTTGATAGACGTTTTTCCAAGACTTTTACTGAGAATATGTGAAAATTTCCTAGCAAGACACTTGGAAATTTAATTTTCAGAACCTTGGCATATAAATCTTGGCAATAGATTTTTGATAAATTCCTCTAAACGCTCTTGTCAATTGAGAAGAAGATCCTTTGAAAATCATAAATCGTTATCAATAGAATTCCTGGTCAACCAATTTTTGGAGCAGCGATAGTTTGCTTCTCTAGTATTAGGCAAGGCCTCAGAAAAGTTAGTAAGATTACTTTTGAGATTTTTAGCAGATTATTTGAACATTCATTGTAGGGTGCTTGTGAGTATCCATTACGAGTCCGAGTAAAAAATATGATACCTGTGATGAAAGTTTTTGCAGACTTGTTACATGATTCTTCGCGAATATCTGCGAGGGTTTGTACTGGATTCAGGCTGACGTGGAAACAATTTTACTCTCAATCCCTCGGAGCACCTTTCCTCCTCATTTTCCACCTCGGATAATTTTCTGACGTGTCGCGGTCAGTGCTGAAAATGTCATTTCGACATATCTAAATTCAACCACCTACTGCTCATTTTACAAGCTGAACCTGAGATTATGGTATATGGATAATTTGTACGGCAATACCAGTTCTTCAACAAAGTCACGGAAAAACCGCCCTTTTCCGAATATTTAAGGTAAATGTCACGGACTATCTTCGAAAAATGCCAATGAATACCATGAATATCAAATGGAATTTTCCGATGGCAGTCCGTGACATTTACCTTAAATATTCAAAAAAGTGCGGTTTTCCGTGACTTTTTTGTAGAACTGGTCTCGCCGCACAAGTTATCCATATACCATATTCTCAGCTTCAGCTTCTAAAATGAGCTGTAGGTGGTTGCAGTCTCCAGTCCGGGTCTCCAGTTAGCCTAGTGGTGAAGCCTATGGATCGTCAATCCGGAGACGGCGGGTTCGATTCCCGTTCCAGTCGGGAAAAGTTTCTCGACTCCTTGGGCATAGTGTATCATTGTCCTTGCCTCACAATATACAAATTCATGCAATGGCAGGCAAAGAAAGCCCTTCAATTAATAACTGTGGAAGTGCTCAAAGAACACTAAGTTGAAGCGAGGCACGTCAAGTTCCAGTGGGAACGTCGAGCCACAAAGAAGAAGAAGAAGGTGGTTGCATTTGAATATGCCGAAATGACATTTTCAGCACTGGTCGCGGTGCACTTGTCATGGCGGAGAGGTGCACCAAGTGCGCCGCGGTGCACGATCTGAAAACCCCTGGTCTATAGTAATTCCATTGTAAATTTCGTAAGAGATTTTTCAAATTTCTCCAGATTTCATTTTAAGAAAATCCTCCAGGTACTCTATAGCGCAGGATTTCTTCAGTAATCTTCTGAAGTTTCTCAAAAAATCCTCTTGTAGTTCCACCAAGCGTTTCCCTCGAAGCTTTGAAGTCCTTCAAAAGTGCCTTCAGGGATTTCATAGGAATTTTGTTGGATATTTATCCAAAAAATCTTTCAGGCATTCTTTTAGTAATTCCTTCATAGATTCGTTCTGGAATGTTTTCAGGGGTTTTTTTGCAGATATCTCCAAGGATTCTTTCAGAATTTAAAGGATTTCTGTAGGAATTTCAGCAAAAGATTTCTTCAAAAGTTCTTCTATGTTTTTTTTTCGTAAAATTGGCTTTCAATAAATCCTGCAAAAATACCTTTAAGAGTTCTTCCAGAAATTCAATGAGAAATTTGTAATTCCTATTTAGATTTACTTTTTACTTATACACTCCCGTGCAAAAGTTTGGGGTCACCCCCTCAAAAACATGGAAATGTTTTTCGGTCATATCTCCATCTTTCATTTAATCCACTCGTTCTTAGACTCTATCGAAAGATAAAGAGTTAGATTTGATTCGTAGGTACTTTTCACAAATTTTATATGAAATTTTTAGTATAAAAAGTTTACCTAAACTTACATGGTTTTCCTAAATATGTACGAAAAATTGTTTTCCGTGGAATTCGAAATTGGGTCGTCCAAATTTTAAAATTGAAGTTGCATTAGAATCCTATTTCTATCCTCTTTGAGAGCCATTCATTAGATTTTAGCGAAAAAATTCATAACATAATTTAAATTATCGAGTTAGGTTTACAAGTCACCGTGCAAAAGTTTGGGGTCACCTTTCAAATGAAGTCTGAGTCGGATTTTTATTCAAATCGTCATTTTTTTTTTTTGGTGCAACTCCAATTCCTTCTATGATAGTTGAATGGCAAGACACAGAAATGGTTATGAAATGTTCATTAACTAAGTTAAGGTAGAAAATAGTATATAAAATCCATACTAAATCAGTAAGTTCGTTATATAAAGTGCGAAAGAGGATAGAAGTGAGATAAAAATGACTAATTCGTGAATTCTACCCTATATAACTGTCAGTCTTAAAACCACAAATACACAATTTTCCCAAAAAACCATTACAATGAATGTAATTTCTCCGAATGTACTATTACATTCGAGATTTAGTGTTTTGGTGCAAAGCAAAGGGATAACTTTTTGATGAAAATGCCATTCGAATTAAAATATGTAACATTCCTTAAACTTATGGATTTTGAGGTAATGGTATGTTTGTGGTTATAACACCCACAGTTATTAGGGTACAATTCACGAATCAGTCATTTTTATCTCACTTTCATCCTCTTTGGCACTTTATATAACGTACTTAGCTGATTTAGTATGGATTTTATATACTATTTTATACCTTAACTTAGTCTAGAACTTAGTTAATGAACATTTCATAACCATTTCTATGACTTGCCATTCAACTATCAAAGAAAGAATTGGAGTTGCACCAACTAAATGACGATTTGAACAAAAATCCGACTCAGACTTCATTTGGAAGGTGACCCCAAACTTTTGCACGGTGACTTGTAAACCTAACTCGATAATTTAATTTATGTTATGAATTTTTCCGCTAAAATCTAGTGAATGGCTCTCAAAGAGGATAGAAATAGGGTTCTAATGCAACTTTAATTTTAAAATTTGGTCCACCCCATTTTGAATTAAACGCAAAACAATTTTTCGTACAGATTTAGGAAAAACATGTAAGTTTAGGTAAACTTTTTATACTAAAAATTTCATATAAAATTTGAGAAAAGTACCTACGAATCAAATCTAACTCTTTATCTTTCGATAGAGTCTGAGAACGACTGGATTAAATGAAAGATGACTGAGATATGACCGAAAAACATTTCCATGTTTTTGAGGGGATGACCCCAAACTTTTGCACGGGAGTGTATTTACTAATCTTTGAACTCTTTTTGAAATTTCTTCTGCCATTTCGTCAGAAATACCTCCAGGGATTCCTTCTAAGATTCCTGTAGTGATGTTTCAGCAGTTCTTCCAGAAATTGCACGAAAATGATTGGAATTTTTGCAAGAAATTTTCTGAAGGAATCTTTGAAAAAACTTCAGAACTGGAGATGCAGATAAGACGTATAACATCTTTATGTCAGAACACTACAAATGCCTAAGAAAATAGGACATTACATATGGATATATACAACTACACTTAACATAATTTTTTCTCTGTTACTCTAGTGGATAGCAATTTCCTAACCCAGGATGACGAGGTTTCCTAATTGTTGTTGGTCAATCAGTCAGCCCTGTAATCGTAATTTCTTTGGCAAGTTGCCTTTTGTTTGCAGTGCTATCATAGCTTGAGTTTTGTCTAGGAATTACTTATCCCAAGAAAGCATTCTTAATCAGGTTTAAATATGAGACCCCTACACTTTGATGTCCCTGTTATGGAAGGGTCTACAAATGTCCTCTATTCAATCATTGACTAAAATATCATGAATTTAGGCCATCAAAATGAGACTGATGAGATCTCATGATGCTCTATTGCGGCCAGAGCACTATAAATGTTAATTTAACTTGGGACAGCATATACAAGTTGAATGAGAACACGTAACACAAAAAGTTTTAACACCCTTGAAGCCATCTCAGAAGTAATCTCTGGAGCAACACTTGAAGGAAAGAATTTCTCACAGAATTCCATGAGAAACTTCTGGTGCAATTCCGAAAATAATTCCGAAGAAATTTCTTAAAAAGACCTTGAGGAATTTCCGGAATGATTTCCAAAGAAATCCCTAAAGATATTTCATACGATCACTCCTGAAAAGTTTCTGAAGGAATCCCTGGTGAAATTTCTTAAGCATCGAACCCGTGCTCCTCAGTACGATACGACTAAGAGCTTGGTGACCCTAGCCGCACGACCACGGAGCCGCACAAATCTAAAATCCTCTGCAGGTACTCCTTGAATTATTTCTTGGAAACCTCCTTGGACAAAAATCCTGATGGACTACCGTTAAAATACCTGAAAAAATCCTGAAGCCATTTGAGGAGGTTGGAAGCAATGGGGTGTAGGTGACAAACATCCACTTTCGAGTAAATGAGGCTTAAAGTTTTTTTTATCATTGTTTCATCCAGTGAAGAGAATTGTCAGACAAAAGAGGCACAAAATAAGCAACAAAGGAGTCGCGGCGATTACTTTTTATCCCAACTGGTAACAGATAACGACATGATCTCGAAATTTTTTGTTGCAGACAAAACGGAAGCTGAATTTGTTGCGTACTTTTCAACTCGCGAATAATCAATTATTACTAACCCAAGATCGAAACTTTTTGATGACACATCTTCAGCAGCGTTGCAGTGTTTACCGACTTGAAGCTACCGCTCGAAAATCACAATGCAAGGCTTAAAAATCTCTAAACTCGTGGTGCACGATCTTTGTCCTATTCTGTTCAAGTTGGGACAAACGTATGTCGCATTGGGTAGAATGTCCCAACAAATTCAGGTTGCGACATTGTCGTTATTGTTGCGCGATGCTTGAATTTTGATTCACTGGTTTCATCCCATACAAAATGAATAGTGTTTCAAAATCAACCCAATTTTCTTACTGTAGTTTTTCCAATCATCGTGGAAATAATCTTGAAAAAGTTCTGAAAATCTTGAAATGTGAATGTTTTTTTGATATGCTACGCTCAAAATCGACAAAATGGTTACTTACACCCCTTTCCATCTGGACCCCTCAGATGAATGAATTTGTGAAGCAGTCCTTCGAGGAATACTTGGAGTAACTTTAGGAGAAATCACTGGAGATTTTTTTGGGAAAACCCCTGGAGGAACTTCTAGAATAAACTATTGAGAATTTTCTAGAGAAGATTGTAGAGAAACGCCAAAAAAATAATTCGTGGAAGAATTTTAGTAGAAATGTCTGAGGAAATCTCTAGCGTATTTGTTATTAGTATCCCTGGAGAATATATAAAGGACTATTTGAAAGAACCTCTGGAAGAATTGCAAAAAAATGCATTTCTGAAAAAAAACACCTTTAATGAATCTGAAGGAATTAGGGTAAGAAATCCAAATTTGAACTAGTCAAAATGTAATCTTATTTTGAACTATTTTGAAATTCTTTGAAATGACGTACTTTTTGGGCAAATATTGTCCCGAAAAAGATTATTTAACAGCTTTCTGTAATATAATCTGATAGCATAAACTTTAAGGACAAGGTATTTGGAGTACATTGCTCAAAATTTCAAGAGCACCATTTTTTAGAACCGTTGAACGGATTTGGATAAAAATGCATCACGCGATTGACAACCACTGAACAATTAGCGTTATTGCCATCGAAAATAAGCAATTGAAAAGTCACTGTGAATACAAGTATTTCCCCCCCCCCAGGAAAAGCACATTTTCGGTGCACCCATACAGCATTGCATCACACGCAATAAGTGAATACGTCAAATGAAACCTTATTTATCGTAGAATCGACCAACCGAATAATATTCCGCATTATTTGTCATAAAATTATCAAATTCAAGTGATTTTTACTTGGAAAATGTTATCTTAACTTGAACCATTTGTAAGCTAAATTTGAGCTAGTAAACGGGGCGAGCTTCCAGTGTTGGCCTACAGACTGCGCTAGTGGTTGCTTTGTTTACTCTTGGGTGATGAAAAAATTCCAAATTTAGTTTCCAAATTGCTAAAGAATTTCGAACACTCTGAATTGAGATTCCACTGCCTAATAAAAAATAGGTATAAGAATTAGCAGAAACCGATTAGTTTTCTTCTCGAATCGATCAGCGAAGTGAACGGACGTAGTCCCAAAGAAGTTAGTGGAAAAAGTTGATAGAGATTTTTGATCGTTAGCTAGTCGAAAGTCAAAAGTGAGTTCCACACGTTTAGCCTAAATACAAGAATAATTGTAAAATTGAAAAATTCCCAGAGTTCGAGAAAAGTTTTAGTGGTTGAGACCGTGATTTCAGGGCCAATTGCGCCAAGTATTGTTCAACAAACATGTGAGTTGTGTAAACTAAAGACTTCGTTCTAAGGTCTAATTGGTCATGTCTATACAGATTAAAATTGAATAACTACTACGGATTCGAACGATTGTAGAACCCGTAAATATCGGTGCTCGAGGTCAAGGTAATTGAAAAAAAAAAATCAAATTTGTTAAGTGACACCATGATAATTTGATGATTTCACTTGAAGGACCAAATATCCTTCAAGTGAAGGTGTTTCATCCAGGTAGGTGTAGCGGGTTACGCACGCCGCGTGGCCTCTGGGCTGGTCCGAAGATCAGACCGCTTGTAGGTTTTTCCTCGTGGCTGGTTAGTGATCGCCCCAGCGCATCTACGGGCCATCGGAAGGTGCCACTACTTCCGGAGTGTTCATCGGATGACAACTGCCGGTCACACTCCACGTTTGACCTCGAAGCCCGGAAAAACTCGCGAGTGCAGTCAGCGGGCCCGCCAACGTAACCGTCTAGACCACCGTGTACACGTGCGATAGGAGAGAAGACAAATCGCCATAGTCAGGACAACAACCACTGACAGCATCGGTCGAGCATCTGGAGCATATGGCAGCGCGCTACAAGAAAAAACAGGTCAGATGTATTTAGACTAATTTTTAAAAATCTAACGAAGAACGATTGGGAGTTGATTGAGGTCCGGACCAAAGTAGGAGGGAAAGGTTGTAGACGAGAACAATAGAGGGAATTGTAGAAAACGAATACACTGTGAGTTGATTTTCTATGTGAAAAATTGAAAAAGTAGAACGATAGATCAACGGAGAACCATTGAAATACAATCGTATAACGCCCAATCATCAGTTGAGAGAGGATAGAGTTGGCTAATCGTTTTTGTTGTTTTTTTTTTTAATTTTGCATGCGTTTTGAAGGTGTGGAACCTTGAGTATTGAGTATCCCGTCTAGTAAGAAGATTAGAGTTTTGGAGCTGCGGTTCGATTCGTCGGTGTCGGTTGATTTTTTTGAAGGACTCGCCTTGAGGAGTCTCGCCGGGTAAATAATCTTGCCTCTTCGCATGCAAGCTGAATATTCGAGTTTGCTTGGCGCTTAAGCGAAGGGGTTAATCCAACCGATTCCAGGTTGAATCTGGACGACCGTTACTAGATTAAAATTGGTTCAAATTAAGATTAAAATCATTGTTGATGAAAAACCGAATATTTCAATGAAATTTGATGCAAATACAAACTTTTTACCATTTAATAGAAAGCTTATACCCGTGGCTTTCATGTATATACGATTTTGCCGTAGTAAATAATTTTCATGTAGGAGGATGTTTTCTTGAAATTTTCACTGCTTCAGAAAACCGCAACTTGGTTCAAATCTTGATTACCTACCCTAATAGTGGAAATCTTGCAAGAATCTCTGCATGATTTCCACTATTCTGCTAGAATTTCTAGATGTTATCCTGCAAGAAACTTTAATGAGATTTCTAGACCCCTAGAGCAACTCCAACAAGAAATTCCTGTAAATAAAAGAAAATCGGGTTAAGTACGGTTCCTTTGAATTCCACTAAGAATTTGCATCCTTTGACAGATACGTATTTCGACCTCAACTGTAAGGTCGTCTTCAGTGTCTTGTACTTGACTCGACTGAAGAGATCCATCGCATTCTACACGTCTCATACATCATAGGTAAAAATAATAGGTAGCTTAATCTAGGTAGTTTTTTTTTCCGAGCATGCAAAAACTTATATCTATATTAACCTCCACCATAGAATAGGTAAAATTTCCCTCCACCACCGAATAGGTACATTTCCCTCCAGCACAGGATAGGTAAACAAAGTTCATGTATCACAGGTACATTATGAGACGCACGCCATACGAGTGTGCTTAGGGGGTAATAATTTGAAAAGCCACGAACTTCCATTGCCTTGATCCTTATTCAACAGCGTGTTAGGTACCTGTTTGTATATCTCTAGACTCTCAGCAACGTCCAATTTCCAAGGTGAAGATACATTTCGCAAAATTTGAATATCCTCTGTAGTTACAGGGTGGCCCTCCTCAAAGACATGTTCAGCAACTTTCGACCTGAAATCGTATTCCAAACCTCTATTCACTGTCCTTTGCGCCTTTCCCACCTCCGCCATATGTTCCCTGAATCTAACCTCCAAAGACCGTTTTGTTTGACCAACGTAGACCTTATCACAATGGGAGCAACTGATTTTGTAAACGCCAGCCTTGTTTAGGGTGTTGACCGGATCCTTTGTAGAGCCTAATGAAGTCTTCAACTGATTGCTTCTGCTAGAAAATACTAAATCGATCCCGAAATTTCTGAACCTAGAACGTAAATTAATTGTGATGTGTTGATCGAAGGGGACTGATACTCGCTTCAAAGATTCTGAAATAGGGGTAAGAGTTGTTAGAGATCCTCGATATCGCAACCTCTCCTTTTTGTCAATGATGGCCTGAATTGTCCTCTCCTTATATCCGTTGATTTTCGCTGTTTCGAATATGTGAGTGAGTTCCTTATTCTTCCCGTCATCGCTTAGAGGTAGAGTCTGCATTCGGTGAACCATGTGGTGAAAAGCTGCCATCTTATGTTGGAAGGAGTGATTCGACGAATAGGGGATGACACGCATGGTATTGGTAGGTTTCCTGTAAATCTCGAATTCGAACGACGAACTGTCTTCCCTCTTAACTAATAGATCCGAAAATGGAAGTTTTCCCTCCTTTTCTTCCTCGTGAGTGAACCTGATATCCTTATGTACATTGTTGATGACCTCTAGAACCTTAGATAAAGCTTCCCGTTTGATCACACTGAAAATATCGTCGACGTACCTCCACCATTTCTCCGGAAGTAAACCTTGCTCCTTAAGCTTGGTTTCTAAATTTGCCATGAAAAGCTCGCATAAAAATGGGGATAGGGGATTTCCCATGGGGGCACCTTTGGTCTGCTTGTAGAACTGTCCACGGAATTGGAAGTAATTCTCATCCATGCACAGTCTGGAGAAATCCCTTAGAAATATTACCAGAGGAAGTTTTAAAGTTTGTTTTTTTTTGTAAGAATACATGTTCAAATTTCTGAAGCAATCTTTAAAGGAATTTCTCAAAAATCCCGGAAATATTTACTGGAGAAATTCATGGAAACAATCCCGAAGAGCCCCAAGGAAACATGTTATGATTTCTTGAGACTCCTAAATAAACACCAAAAAAAAAAATGCCTTCGACAAAATCCCAAGAGAAATTCTTCGACAAATTTGCTAAGTAATACATGGGCTATAGGCATATCTACATTTTCAAAAATTTTCTCAAATTCTCAAGTTCACTTCCTTATTTTAGTCGACATCCTCAATAGGCACTGGTCAAAATAATGATTTCCACCAGAGGAAAAAAACAGGTTTGTGTCAGAAATTGTGCAAGATAGACGAAGAAAATACAATAAAAAAAGATTTTTTTTAAGTTGTCTTTCTCTCTTATTCGGACCCAAGCCCCCAGAATCACTGATTCCGCAACACTTCGTGATTTTTCACTGAGTGACGACGCATTTGTTATTATTTTTTAGATGCTAAAGTATTAGGAATCTGATTCTGCCCGCTATTGATTTGCATTTGAGATAGGGTTTTTATCTAATTCCCGTCTATCTAAGCACCGACCAGAAATGATCGAATTTATTCTTGCACCTCGCCTAAAAACTCATAACCAATTCGATATCAATTACTTATTTATAAATTAGCTGCAATATCATGTAAAAAATATTGTAAAAGAAATACAATTTCCTTAAAACAACAAGATTGAATAATTGTCCCTCGAATTATGTTTCCGTCTAGTTCACGTCTGTTCCGGGCACACCCTGCTGAACTCAATTTTGCAGCATTAAAATCCAACTTTGAAGTGCCACAGAGCTTTTTTGCGGTGTGGATTGAAGGTTGGCTCAATAAGTGAAACTGGCGAAGTGAAAATTGAACGGTGATAAAGAACAATTCGGCTACGGCTGCTGCTTTGAAGCTGTTGCCTTCGTCGTACGCAAAACAAAAAGAAAAATAAGCTCGTAAGTGAAGTGAAATTCGAACGTGAAATTTCGCGTAATGATTCGATTTCAAGTGCAATAGGGTATCGGGATGCTTCGTTGGCATAGTTCCCTCGTTCGGCCTATCTCAATGTAAACCAAAAACTCAAACAAACACGCATATCTGGATATCGGAAAAGCTATGCGCCAAACAACTGTAACATTTCGTTTCAATTTTAGCACTTTGGAACATTAAAATTGAATAAAAATGTTACTTTGTTTAGCTTTTGTAGACGCCATGATTCTTCGGCTTAGTGCGTAGTCTATACACATGATCATAAATGGCATGATTCTGAAACATTTCGAATTGACTTTTCAATAACTGAACATTTGATGCGACGGTCAAAGACGCTATTTTGAACTTGTGTATTTGTTTTCAACGAAATATAACTATTATACAAATTGAATGTGGGCCGAATATTGAGGACATTTTTTTCACTATGTACCCAAATCTTGGCCCATCGGTAAAGTGTCGTCAAAAACAGCGATAAAAAGACGTCAACAGCATTTCTTGCGTAAGAACCAGAAAGAACGAACAGGAAGAAAGATTTTGTGTGCGGTGACTATAAAAATATAACACAATAATAGGGTTGCGTTGTTTTCGTTACTAAATTAAGAAAGAACTTTAGTTAAAGTGATTTATTTATAGTTTTTTGAAAATTTGGCTCCGAAAATATAATTTTAAAGTAAGATTGGTGAACAAACAGAGATAATACTTCAGCAGAAATATTGAAAAAATGAGATAATTAGTGATTCTAGTGCATGGATAGCAATAGGCCAACGTTGTATCCACTAATAGGCCAATTTTTGTACCATAGACCAACGTTGCATACCATCGCATCGAATCTTTTAAACTTAATTAAGTAAAATCTTGAATATTTACGTAAGTTTACTTCCAATTGGTGAAACATGCATTGCTTAGAGTGTGTAATAGGGTCGACATATTATTTCTAGTGCTATTAATTCATGAGTTATGGTCAAAATTGCCAAGGCGGCTTGCAAATTAGGCCAAGGAATGGTACATATACCCTATTGTCTATCTTTTTTTTTCGCATCTGATGAGCCATTGGCAAAAGTAAGTTGGAATATGTATCTGCATTTAGTGCCCGAGCAGAGTCTAACAACAAAATGATAGCAAATCGAAAACTCGATTTGTATTCAGCAGCAAATTGATATCACATTTTGATATCAGATTGTCTTGACTAAATTTGATTACAAATTTAGATTTCGTTTTGCTGTCACTTCAAACTATTATAGAAAATCAGTTGTTAAGGTATTCCAAAACTTCTTAGCCAATCTTGTATAATAACTCTAAGAATATACTATTAGTGTAATTATCTAATGGCATTTGGAATTCTACATCAATCGAAAAACCGCTATATTTAACGATTTTTCCATTTTTTCTTACTGATAGCAAAAACAGTTATCAATTTGCTATCAATGATAGCAGGATTTGTTTTCAACTTGCTGTTACGGGAACATTTTTCTGCTCTCAATTTTGATGTTTTAGCCGTTAAAACGACCAAAACGACAACAACCTGAGTTATCATAATTTGCAATAACACAACATCAAAATTTGTTTTCAATTTGCTGTCAGACTTTGCTCGGGTGGCTGGTATGACGGGAATTAACGCATATGACGAAGTTCTCTCTCTCTCCTCTTCTTGGCGTAACGTCCTCACTGGGACAAAGCCTGCTTCTCAGCTTAGTGTTCTATGAGCACTTCCACAGTTATTAACTGAGAGCTTCCTCTGCCAATGACCATTTTGCATGTGTATATCGTGTGGCAGGCACGAAGATACTCTATGCCCAAGGAAGTCAAGGAAATTTCCTTTACGAAAAGATCCTGGACCGACCGGAAATCGAACCCGTCACCCTCAGCATGGTCATGCTGAATACCCGTGCGTTTACCGCCTCGGCTATGGGGGCCCTATATGACGAAGTAGATCTCTGAATCATTGCTTCATACAGTACTGATCAATTTAAATACATCGAGCTCAATTTCCTCTACGTCTACTTTTATTAGAAGAGTTACAGTGAACATTATTTCCAGTGCAGTGCTAGCTCAGCAAGAACGAAACGTTCAACTGAAATATTATTTTGCACCAGTTAACCGTAGTTATATTCGGGTTTGCTCCGTAAGTGAGCACATGCAGCGACAGCATAATAGGAAAGTTATTTAATCGTTTAGTGATCGCGAAGACTCGGAAGGTGCCTCGCTTCATATGGAGGTTTGGCATGTCGAATCTAGGATGCATATAAACAACTTCATCCTGACCTTGATTCAATAGGCGTAGTATAGTTGTGTTTGGTCAGCGATTTTAGTAAAATTGCATAGCACGGTGAGGGTGGTTCCAATGTTTATAACTGGTAAATAAACTTTATTTTAACGGCAATTCAATAACAGTAATAATTTCTCTTTATTATGTTATTCACAATTAAACAGCTTTAATTCAAAGGAAAAATTTGGAAATAAGAAGACACACAATGTTGATTAATTGGTAAACTGAGAGATGAAATTGGAAAAAAAAGGCGCGTTCTGGTCGGATTTGAACCTACGACTCCGTATTCGCTAGACCGTCTCTTTAACCAATTAAGCCACGGAACAGGTAACAGGCTTTCTATTGCGCAGAATTCTTATCATCTAATTTTCAAGTTTTTCCCAGTACGTTTCGACGTATCAGCAAATTGGTACAAGCCTATAAAGAGTAACATGTGCATAATTCAAAGATTTATCAAAAAGTTTAATACATTAAGTTTAGTATAGTTTTTTATTAATATTTGTTACCTTTCTTAGGATAACTTTATTGTTAAGAAATTCATGACAAAAATGTAATACAATCATACTAACGGATAATAGTTATATCAACGTTCGTTTAAACTATTTAGATTTATTTTATGGATTTTGTCTGAAATCAACGACACACCTGTTCCGTTCTCAACGATATCTAATTTTGCCGTCTGATCGCAGATTAGTTTTGCTCTTCTTTTTTTTTTCTCTCGTCGAATGACAAACATGAAAACTCGTGCCTAAATAAACGACAAAACCGGCGACTACATGTCTACATAATTCATGCACATCTGGCTCGTGTTCGGTAACTGTAACTAAGAGCTAGCTGCTAGAGCTAGACGGACCGTATCCCAAGCATCATCGCCATCATCTTTACCGTCTTTAATCTCCGTCTCATACAGGTTCGCTCATCCATTTTCGATAAACCGACAAAAAAAAAAAAAAAACGACGAGAACTTCTCGTCATAGGCTAATGCTGCTGGCACAAGCATCAATCAACTAGCCGGTGCGCAAATTAATATAACATGACCCGGAGCTCGTGCAAGGATGAACGTATAAAGTGAGCACAGGAGGGTTAATCGGGATCAAAGCCGACTGTTACAACTGGTTGAAGTTCAAAAGTAGAGCAAAAAAAAAAGGGTAATAAGCGTGAGTGTGAACCTTGCTAATTCAATCGACTGAAGGGTTTCGGAAGATTTTCAAAGCACTTAGAATTCAGTGAAAATTTCGGATTCAATTACTTGCATTAGATCCGGTTGATTAAAGTAGGATCCACGATATGCTCCTGGGGTTATCCAGGGTATTAAAAAATCTTGATGTTTTTTAAAAGCTCCTGCAGTCAATTAAACTCTGACGCTTTCGAGGTAATTTATGGAGGATTAGTTGTAGGAAATTCAAGGCGAATTTGAGGATAAGATTTCGAGATTGATGCTTCAAAAATACTCACAAAATTGAAAAACTGTTTTGGGAAGTCTTCTGGTTCCTATATAAATTCTTGAAAAAATGAGAATACTCTTTCTGTGTTTTTTAGGATAAATTCCTTGAATTTTTAGAAGATTTGTAAAAAGATGTAATTAATCTTATTATTTTGGAATTTCAGAATTCTTGAATTTTAGACTTTTCGATTTTTTAATTTTTGATTTTTAATATTTTTAGTTTTATGATTTTTTAAATTTTAGACTTTTCGAATTTTTAATTTTTTGATTTTGAATTTTCGATTTTTAGTTTTTTTTTATTTTTTGATTTAGGCCGTTACAAATATTTATTTCACTTTTTGTCCCACCACTCTTTTAATAGTCGAGGGAGGGGGATAACAATAATAAAGCATTTAATTTGAAAAATATTAAAAACTCATCGGATTTGTTAAAGAATATTTAGCAAGACCTTTTATTTTGATAAATATTTTTTTATCTGCCCCCTCAAAATGCAAAATCCATTTTTGAAGGGGGGGGGGGGGGCGGGAGACAGAAAGTCAAAATGAATCTTAGACTTTTCAAATTTTTGAAATTTTAAATTTTTGAATTTTTGAATTTTTGAATTTTTGAATTTTTGAATTTTTGAATTTTTGAATTTTTGAATTTTTGAATTTTTGAATTTTTGAATTTTTGAATTTTTGAATTTTTGAATTTTTGAATTTTTGAATTTTTGAATATTTGAATTTTTGATTTTTTGAATTTTTAAATTTTTGAATTTTTGAATTTTTGAATTTTTGAATTTTTGAATTTTTGAATTTTTGAATTTTTGAATTTTTGAATTTTTGAATTTTTGAATTTTTGAATTTTTGAATTTTTGAAATTTTGAATTTTTGTTTTTTTTTTCTATTCTATCTATCTATCTATCTATCTATCTATCTATCTATCTATCTATCTATCTATCTATCTATCTATCTATCTATCTATCTATCTATCTATCTATCTATCTATCTATCTATCTATCTATCTATCTATCTATCTATCTATCTATCTATCTATCTATCTATCTATCTATCTATCTATCTATCTATCTATCTATCTATCTATCTATCTATCTATCTATCTATCTATCTATCTATCTATCTATCTATCTATCTATCTATCTATCTATCTATCTATCTATCTATCTATCTATCTATCTATCTATCTATCTATCTATCTATCTATCTATCTATCTATCTATCTATCTATCTATCTATCTATCTATCTATCTATCTATCTATCTATCTATCTATCTATCTATCTATCTATCTATCTATCTATCTATCTATCTATCTATCTATCTATCTATCTATCTATCTATCTATCTATCTATCTATCTATCTATCTATCTATCTATCTATCTATCTATCTATCTATCTATCTATCTATCTATCTATCTATCTATCTATCTATCTATCTATCTATCTATCTATCTATCTATCTATCTATCTATCTATCTATCTATCTATCTATCTATCTATCTATCTATCTATCTATCTATCTATCTATCTATCTATCTATCTATCTATCTATCTATCTATCTATCTATCTATCTATCTATCTATCTATCTATCTATCTATCTATCTATCTATCTATCTATCTATCTATCTATCTATCTATCTATCTATCTATCTATCTATCTATCTATCTATCTATCTATCTATCTATCTATCTATCTATCTATCTATCTATCTATCTATCTATCTATCTATCTATCTATCTATCTATCTATCTATCTATCTATCTATCTATCTATCTATCTATCTATCTATCTATCTATCTATCTATCTATCTATCTATCTATCTATCTATCTATCTATCTATCTATCTATCTATCTATCTATCTATCTATCTATCTATCTATCTATCTATCTATCTATCTATCTATCTATCTATCTATCTATCTATCTATCTATCTATCTATCTATCTATCTATCTATCTATCTATCTATCTATCTATCTATCTATCTATCTATCTATCTATCTATCTATCTATCTATCTATCTATCTATCTATCTATCTATCTATCTATCTATCTATCTATCTATCTATCTATCTATCTATCTATCTATCTATCTATCTATCTATCTATCTATCTATCTATCTATCTATCTATCTATCTATCTATCTATCTATCTAGATAGACAGATATCTATCCACTACTTCAGCATTGCACAACTCAATGGCAATGAAAAATCTGTTAGATTGCTCTTCTTCAAGAACTATTCATGGACCTGAGCATGATTCGATATATCAAACAACTTTTTTCATCGTTGATGACCTGAATATAAATTCAAAAGACTCAATAGATGAATTCAGAAAACCTTCAGTTCTCTCCCATAAAATAAAGGAATTCCCTCCTCAAAATTAGATTAACTGACATTGTCCGTTTCTCTCATCCCAGAAAGCCAAAGAGGCTTTGTTCAATCATTCTTCCACCGCCATAAGACAATGACCGGCGTCTTTTTTAGAATCTGCTTTGTTGAAACACACCCCAAGGAATAGACCATTGTGCGTCACATTCAGACTGGAAATTGCGATAATCTCCTCTTGAGAAAAACCCTTCTTCCCAGTTGATTCCGTCGTTGATTTTTTTCTTTGAGTTTTTCTTGATGGGCATGGCAAGCCGAGGGCCTATAAATAACTTCCTATAAAGTGTGGAGAAACACGGACGCTGTTCCATCGAGAACGAAAATACCCACACTTCCCACCTAGAGGTAGGTGGACGGTGCAACCAGCCGACGGCGGCGGCTGACGACGTCGTCGTAATTCATTCTCGATGGTATAAAATTGTATGTCCATACAAACGTCGACATATAACTCGATGGCGTAGTAGGATGTGTCACATCAAGTCGTTTTCCATGATTTTCATTGGGTATCCCATCACCGTCATCGCCATCGTGGGGATTATGCCCACTTAAAATTCTGAAATCGATCCCGTAAGCTGGTTGTCAGTAATTCAATAACTTGTGCCGTGAGAATTTATGTGCCAAATGTTTGGCGACATCGTCTATCGTCTTAGCAGCAGGAAAAAACTATTGAAACAAAAAATAACTTTTTAGGAAATGATTAACTTGCTTTAAGTTTTTGTAAGTAAAATTGATCACTATAAATATTGAAAAATTGTCTAAACAAAATTAATAAAATCGACAATATTTGATAAAAACTGTTGACGGGCTTGGTGGTCTAGTGGCTACCGCTTCTGATTCATATGCAGAAGGTCCTGGGTTCAATCCCTGGCCCGTCCCTTTCATCCTGCTTTGCATCTTTCTATCCACTTTCTCTCTCTCTCTTCTCTACATATACAGCTCATGTATATTCATATGTTCATAGCCATCGCTAGATCCAGAAACGAATTGGAAAACAAAGTCGTTTCCCTTCCATCCAACTTCCACTCACAGCACAGTGTATATAACGCCTACAGGTTATGCAACCGAAGCGTGCTGTGCCGCTTGACCTTATTCACCTTATTCACCACACAATCTATCACCTTACGAACACTATAAATAACCCATATCCATGGATCGCATCACCGACCCAACGGTGACTCCCAGATCTCCCATCCTTTCCGTCTAACAAATACCCCAGTCCGTGCTGGCTGTGGGGATGCAGAGGTGATCTCGGTCTTTGGTAGCAACAACCAGCACACTCTAACATTCCTTTCCCTTCCCAACTGACTATAAGGACGTGGCCGGCGCCGTTATTGATCCAAAATGCATGAGCTGCTAAAATTTGCACTTTGAGAATAAGTGGAGTGTCCCAGCCCTTATTCATTTGGATCTCAGTGCAATTGGTACCAGCTCAGATCAATCACGGAGTAGCAACCATTGACATGTATAGTCAGATTTGATCGTGATCGTGAATATTTCGACAATGATTTTTCATAAGGGCCTAACTGACTTGATCGATTTCTCTTCGTCGACTCTCTCTTTCGCTAATAACTTGATCAAAACAAACAAAATCATTATTCTTTTTGTTTCTATAGCAACATGTACACTCCCGTGCAAAAGTTTGGGGTCACCCCCTCAAAAACATGGAAATGTTTTTCGGTCATATCTCAGTCATCTTTCATTTAATCCACTCGTTCTTAGACTCTTTCGAAAGATAAAGAGTTAGATTTGATTCGTAGGTACTTTTCACAAATTTCATATGAAATTTTTAGTATGAAAAGTTTACCTAAACTTCAATGTTTTTCCTAAATCTGTACGAAATATTGTTTTCCGTGTAGTTCAAAATTGGGCCGACCAAATTTCAAAATTAAAGTTGCATTAGAACCCTATTTCTATCCTCTTTGAGAGCCATTCATTAGATTTTAGCGGAAAAATTCATAACATAATTTAAATGATCGAGTTAGGTTTACAAGTCACCGTGCAAAAGTTTGGGGTCACCCCTTAGTATGCTGCATCGTGCAAAAGTTTGGGGTCACCTTCCAAATGAATCTGAGTCGGGTTTTTATTCAAATCGTCATTGTTTTTGGTGCAACTCCAATTCCTTCTTTGATATTTGAATGGCAAGACACAAAAATGGTTATGAAATGTTCATAAACTAAGTTCTAGACTAATTTAAGGTAGAAACGGTATATAAAATCCATACTAAATCAGCTAAGTTCTTTATATAAAGTGCGAAAGAGGATAGAAGTGAGACAAGAATGACTAATTCGTGAACTCTACCCTATATAACAGCAAGTGTTAAAACCACAAATATACCACTACCCCAAAATCCATAACAACGAATGACATTTCTCGGAATGTACTATTACATTCGAGATTTTGGGTTTTGGTGCAAAGCAAAGGGATAATTTTTTGATATGGCATATTTATTAAAATAAAATATGTAACATTGCTGAAACTTATGGATTTTAGGGTAATGGTATGTTTGTGGTTATAACACTTACAGTTATATAGGGTAGAATTCACGAATTAGTCATTTTTATCTCACTTCCATCCTCTTTCGCACTTTATATAACGAACTTAGCTGGTTTAGTATGGATTTTATATACCGTTTTCTACCTTAAATTAGTCTAGAACATTTCATAACCATTTTTGTGTCTTGCCATTCAAATATCAAAGAAGGAATTGGAGTTGCACCAAAAACAATGACGATTTGAATAACAATCCGACTCAGACTTCATTTGGAAGGTGACCCCAAACTTTTGCACGATGCAGCATACTAAGGGGTGACCCCAAACTTTTGCACGGTAACTTGTAAACCTAACCCGATCATTTAAATTATGTTATGATTTTTTTCGCTAAAATCTAATGAATGGCTCTCAAAGAGGATAGAAATAGGGTTCTAATGCAACTTTAGTTCTTAAATTTGGTCGACCCAATTTTGAACTGCACGGAAAACAATATTTCGTACAGATTAAGGAAAAACATGTAAGTTTAGGTAAACTTTTCATACTTAAAATTTCATATGAAATTTGTGAAAAGTACCTACGAATCAAATCTAACTCTTTATCTTTCGAAAGAGTATAAGAACGAGTGGATTAAATGAAAGATGACTGAGATATAACCGAAAAACATTTCCATGTTTTCGAGAGGGTGACCCCAAACTTTTGCACGAAAGTGTAGTCGTCTTCTTCGCATTTCAACCAAAAAATCTTTGGAAAACTCAATACACATTCTGTGATAAGAGAAGATCGATGAAGAGAACTCGAAAATGTCAGTTTTGCCCAAATGAAAAATCAGTGTCGATTTGATAAAAACTGTTATTATTATTGATGTATGATGAATTGATGAATGAATTTTTAATGTAAAAAACCATCAATTCAACAAAAAATCAATTTTACAGACCCTGAGGAAAGTCTTAAAAGTGACCGAAACGTCGGACAAGATTTAATAGCTGCATTCAAATTTTTCAAGAATGGAAAAGCCATTTCAAAATCAAATTCTCTCACAGTCGAAACCGAAAACTGATGAAAAGATATAATTGTTGAGACAAATTCGGTATCAACTGCGAACAATCTGGGAACAAACCCAAGAAGTGTTGCCATTTTTGCAGATTTTTCCGCGGAATGTAAAAAAAAAACAAGAAATCCATCCACTTACCGCATCTCGAAGTCTTTGATCTCCTCGGCGGTCAGCGTGTTGGTCACATCCAGCAGTTGGCGCATGTTTTCGTCCCGCTGCTGTTGCTCGCGCTGCAGTTGCTGGCGGTTTTTCCTGCGCATCGACGACGATGACGATGACTGTTGCTGGTGCTGTTGTTGTTGTTGTTGGTCCTTGCCCTGCTCGACGCTGATAAAGTCACCCTCATTCTTGAGCAGGATCGTCTCCACCGACGAGTAGTCCAGGCTGAGTGACGGCTGCAGTGATGAGAGAAGCAAGAAAAACAAGAACAACGCTCATCAGTTTGCCTTCCGGTTCCGTACATATGTTGGGAACTGTTTGATTGTTTGAGATACTAGGGTAAACTGTATCATATTGAGAAAGTTTGATAATTTTGAATATTTAAATGTTGTATTTACGTATATTATAGAATATATCCATATTTTATCATATGTTGTTCAAAATATTATATAACAGTTGGTTCGTCGTGTAGTATAGGGTAGTACAATGGAAATATCTTAGCAAACAATTCGGAAATTTATATGGAAATTATATCCACAAAGTTGCTAATGCAAACCATTCATGAATTCCAAACAAACATTTCTAATTTCTCGTCCCTTGGGTCACTTCACATTGTTCTATTCCGGGTAATGAGAAAGCGGACTCTCTCGGAAAGGTTGGTGCTAGAGAAGAAAATATTTACGAGTGTCAAATCGCCTTCGACGAACTTTCATAAGGGCCCGTCAGGAGACCACAATCAGCTGGCAACACAAATGGAGAGATGAAGTGATGGGTAGATGGTTGCACTCTATCATTCCATATAGGTGTCGAGGATTCCATGGTTGACCGAATTGGATTTAGGTTGCGATTTAATTCGTGGAATGTGTCGGTTGGTGGCATATACCTTCCGCAATGGGTTCACGGAAAGTAATGTCTGTGTCTGCAGCTCCGGTGGTGGTTTGGGTCAAAGTCAAATTCAAATCGAAAATCTTCATATCTCATTGATGAATGTGGCCGAAGAGCGGAACTTCTTTTGAAAATCGGGAAAGAAGATATTGATAAAATTCTCGCTCGCATGCGCATTTTCATACATGTTGGATTGGATTATATCTTCCAGGAAGCTTTGATTTCAGGCATGTGGTCGATGGCCTTTGCAGTAATGATTGGAATAGCTGAATGTATAATCAATGGCAAACAATTCTGTAAGAATCAGATCTTCAAGTCATCTGATATAGTTATACTGATCATGACGCTGCATAGTATATCGAACATTTGTCGAAGTCATTTATGTGCCGGGAAAATATAATTCCAAGTTGGAGAGAATATTACAAACTGAGGGAGAGTAATAGGCCCAGTCAGACCCCTGAATGGGAAATGTGGGTTAGTTTATGGGAATGCCATTGAAAGTTTGTAATATTCTCCGAGGCTTTCGAAATCCAACAGGGCGCGTCCCCGGGTTGCGGATAGGGGGAAAAGGGAGATTTTTCACATTTGTACTGTAATCAGCCAATGTGGTATTATCTCCTATGGTGTTGTAGTGCGAATGAATGATCTCATTCTATGGGAATTCGAACCTTGTAATGTATTGTTTATCAACTTCAATTTTCTAAGCTTGATAAGGTTTTGAAGACAAACATGAAATGAGAGAATTGCCTAATAGGAAAGTCACATCAGCAAAGCTTTTACATATGCAAATGCTATCCATGGGGTCATGTCTAGCATTTAATATGTATGGCAATGACTGATTCTTACCTAGCAGGGGTACTACAAGACCACGCGGACAATTCGATTAAAGGCTTAATTGGGGATAATATATTTTCCAGAACTGAAGGGACATTTTTTCCGGGGTGACTGGCGAGTCGGAGAGGGTAGAAGTTTCCGTTTGTTATAATTGACAAAATAAACAATCGGGCACTTTTTCTTTCTATGACTTGCTTGGTATTTTGTGAATTATTGTTTTTTGGTTTTGGAAGGTATGCGATTCACTATTGAGCCTTAAAATTATTTTGCATCTGAATAGCATTGATATCGTCAAGTCTACACCAACACCCTAATCCCACACCAAAATACCCATTTCCTATCCCATGGCGTTTATGTGGTCAGCAAAGACTATTCAGCCATTACCCCTCCTTATCATCGGCTTTGGACTGACTTGCGCTCTCATTGCCCCACCAAATGCTGCAAAATGAAAATGAAAATGAAATAAATGATTATTCATTGTTAACTTCTGTACCGTGAAACCAGCTGTAGTATTCTGCATTATTCGTCATTGCGATTTGGAAAGTTCACTTTGCCTTTGACCCCTTTGACTTCATCCTTGTATCCAAGACAACCAATTTGCACGTATAATGAAGTTTATGTTCTTGTTATACGTACTTTTATGCGTTAAAGTTGCATCGCATAAGATGCAGCAAAAGTGCCTTATGCGTACAAAAGTGGAGGCGCTATACGTGCATTGACGGAGCAATGATAACGCTATATGACTTGAAGCGATATATTATGCGATGCACCGTGTGCACTATTGCGACGTAACTCAGCATCTTATGCGACTTAATAAAATTTAAAAAAAAACAATTCTTGTCAGCTCGATATCGAACTAATGACCTCTGGATTGTCGAGCCACACTTCACACACAACACCAAACGCTACTTATGAAACAAGCTGATTAATTATCATGATATTCTAACTCACCTCAGTGTTTGTTGGAATGCACTTGGTTCACTTGCGCTGTGCGTGTTTGGCAGGCTAAAAACGACGAAGCACCATTTCCCGTACAGTTTTTACTGCCCCTCTCTGGCTAGCGCCTCCCATTGTTGATTATCAAGCCAACAAAACAAATAATGATGAATTTGCAACCATAATTACGGCTGTTTATATTCTTGTAGCTTTTTGGCACGGCATCCACAGTGCACCAGAACATCCTTAATTGTTATCACATATCAAATCGCATAATGGCAACATGAATGCTTCTAGCTTATGCGAGTTTGTATGCACACTTTAACGAGCTTATTTGTACTTTTATGCGATTTCATCCATACACCAATGCGAGGTAAACTGACACAACAAGAAAAGTACCAAGCGAAGTCGTATAATCATCGCAGTACACAATTATGCGAATTCAATTGACACTTTGCGAGTTCGCTCGCAAGCTTTTGCGAATAAGTTCATCGCAATAAAACATCAGAATATCATATACTACGATGTACTCATACCTTATAAAAGTTGATTTGTATTCTTATATGATTTTACTTGATACATCGTAATAAGTTCAAAAAATAACATCTTATGTGATGAAAATTTTCAGTCAGCCGTGCATATATACGATAGTGACTTAAAATAATACTTTATACCAGGGGTTTCCAACCTTTTTGAGGTGGCGACCCCCTTTAAGCATTCTCAAAACATCTGCGGCCCAATGAATATTTTTAGAAAAAAAATATGAATTAAATGAACGACACCGAGTTTTTTGGGTACAGTGATGTAGCCAGGAATTTATTTCGTAAACAATGACGTCTTGTACATTCAATTTGAATCGTAGCTGAAAAATAGCGGCGCAGCCGAAAAATTTTTCTTCTGAAAGCGTTTTATATGAAAATTTGTTCCTAAAATTGTGGCTTTTGGGGGTGGTGGTATACAAAATTGAAAATTGATATACTTCGCACAAAATAGAATAAAAATTTAACTCTTTTTTTGGTAACATCGCGGCCCCCCTGGACTGGCTTCACGGCCCCCCACGGGGCCGCGGACCACCGGTTGGGAACCCGTGCTTTATACGATGTACAACGTCGTTTCTTATGCGACTCCTGGTTGTCTGGGATAAATTCTTTACAGAATGAAGACTTTTTTTTTTAAATCCCATTGTTATTCCCATAAATCCATTTTCGCTTTTTGGTCACCAAAACTGCTGAAAATTTGTCAGTTTTCCGCCAAAAGGCCTAAGTTTAGGTTTTAGCGGTTTTGTGTCATTGAAAAAGTTGTTTGGTATGCTGGAGTCCTTCTCTTGAGAGTATTACTATTCTGATTAATCCACCTAGAAGTGAGAGTAATATCAGTTTTTTTTCCATAAGTGAAGATAACGTGTTGATGTCCTTAGCAAAGTTATAGAAAATGTCATTATGAGAAAACTTGCCGAACACGCTTTTGTTTTATCTGCTTAATTTTTAGAGATATTAGCCATTTTTTGTGAACAACTCCTAAACATCTGTTTAGTTGTAGTAACTTTTTCTAGATATTTTTCGAAATTTTCAAATCTTTTTCAAAGTTGTACTGCATGAATAACGGATTATTTCTTCCAAGTACGTTGAAATGTTATTTGAAGAATTTTTGAGATAATTTATGATTAAAGTAAATCCGTATTTTAAATTATTTTGACGCAGGAAAATTTGTTTTACAAGCTCAGTTTGTTCGAAGCAGTAATAAGAAAGACAAGAGCCCTTCTCTTGAAAATATTATTTTGTGATCAATTCACCTAGTAGTGATATGAAAATTCATTTTCTATCATATGTGAATATAGTGTACAGAAAGTATTCATGAAAGTTGTAAATTCGGTCATAAGAAAATTTACCGAACAAGTTAGTGTTCTATCCTCTCGATTTTGAATTGTATAGAACATTTTATGGAAACGATCAAAATGTTGTGTGGCTTCGTGGTCGTACGGCTAGTGTCACCAAGCATTTAGTCGCATCGTGCTGAGGAGCACGGGTTCGATTCCCGCCGCAGCTGCCAGGAAAAGTTTTCGTCTGTGCCACTGGGCATTGCATGCTAGTCCCTTGTCTAGTGACGTGCTTCCTTCAAAGAGCAAATTGCTCACTGGAAGCATTAAACGTGTCCGTGTCTTTTAAACTTAAAAAAAAATACTGTAAAAATGTCATTTTGATTCCGGTTTCGTTATGCTCCATACATTGTGCATCCGAAATAATAAACGAATAAGTAAAATAAAACTCATACAAGGAAATATGTAGAAAAAGCTGTTTCCTTCTTGAAAAAAAATATATAACGCTGTCGCTGCTGTTATTGGTCTTGGGATTCAAGAAATACGACTTGTTTTATGCACCCGAAGTTTCGACACGGGGAAAGTGACTTATTCAAGGGGGAAAAATAGCTTGAAAACGGTTTGCAAAATTATAGTGTTGTTTTGGAAGATGTTTCAGGTTATTTAAGGCACTCATTAAAAATACAGAAAGAAATATTCATCGTGCATCTATTGTAGATATCGTACAGTTAATATTTTCCAAAAACCTTTCTACTTTTAATTATTTGTTTATAGAAATCTGACTTCCAGCCTTTAAATTTACCTAGTCTAGGGTGGTCAAATGCTTTTAACAATGTGTTTTTTTTTCTAGATTTTTTTTTTGCACCGAGTTATAAATCATGCACAAGGAAGTAATTTAAGGAAGGAAGACTTTAATGTATAAGTCTTTAACTATATCCCTTGAAAAACTGTCACCATCCAAACGTCCACAAGCTACAGTGAAATCATAAATTCAAAAAAAAATAATCAAAATCTTGGTAAAGGTTTTTGAGATTTTTAGGTGATATTTTTTTAACCAAACATGATCGTTTATTTTTCAGATAAATATGGGAATCATCAGATTGCGTTTCTTATCTTGGGAACTATCAAGAAGACACAGGTATATTTTTGTTTTCAATCTGAGTTGTAATACAGAGTTGCTCAATGCCCTAATATGTATTTGCTTTTCCTAGGAGACTTGGCAAGATTACTTGAAGGATTGCTTGGGCACCTCCATAAACATTATTTTAGACAAATGGTTGGAGAAACTTCATGAAACTTTTTTACTACTTTTGTTGATGAATTCCCTTCAAGCAATGAGTGACATTTTTAACAGTTTCTTCTCTTTTTTCATAAAGTTTGTTTCTCAGCATATTTGTATTCGTCGTGTGGCAAACATAAGATACAATATGGCACATAAAAATGCAAAAAAAAAACTTTTTTTTTCTTTCCATGATAATTATCGCTTAATGTAAACGACTGATGAAGATGTGGTTACATGGTGTCACGATATAACATGAGTTTAGTCACAAAATTATATATATATATATATATATATATATATATATATATATATATATATATATATATATATATATATATAAGTAAGTTTTTATATATATATATATATATATATATATATATATATATATATATATATATATATATATATATATATATATATATATATATATATATATATATATATATATATATATATATATATATAGAGTAGGCGGCAGAAGGTGTTTATCAACTTTCGTCACAACATAGTTCCCAGGTAACACACTTGTCACAGAAGAGTCACGGTGGCGCAGGATTATGATGCACAGAAGTCTCTGTTACTTACTTCTAGCAAGTTAGTAGTTAGTATTTATTTGTTTGAAGTTAGTTACAGTAACTTATGCGCAACATAAACCTTCGCCGCCTTGACTCTTCTATGACAAGTGTGTTACTTGGGTTACAAAAACCGGGAGTATGTCCTTCACACTTTTTAATTGTTATTTTATTAGATAAATTATTTTCTTCTATCACTTTTATTATGCATCCAGCAGTTAGCATGACAGGCAGATTTGTTTTCAATTTCATTATGGCAGGGGTGCACTAAGTGTGTTCCAGGAGCAGGGATGCCAGATATTTTTTTTGAAAAATCTGTTTCACTTTTCCAAAAATCTGTATTCCATACACAATTTAGAAGAAAAATCTGTTTCCCATACAAAAATAAAATGGCTCCTCTAGCTAAAAAATCTGTATTCTATTTAAACTGTATAGGTGCTAAAAAATCTGTACAATACAGATAAATCTGTATATATGGCACCCCTGTCCAGGAGGTTCCAGGGGCGTTTGATGGAGCCCCTATGGGACTTTAGGAGGTTTCATAAGCGTTCCTTACGGTTTCAAAGGGTTTTGGAAGGTACTGCGGAGAGTGTATAATTAGCGTTTAAGTTAAAATACACATTAATAAAAACTAAAAAAAAAACCAAATTAATCCACCTAGTGGTGATAATGCCTTTCTCGTCAAATATGTTCTCACGATCTTTCCGTCGACGTAAGTCAAAGTGTTCCTGAATCCTGATATTATATTAAGAAAAGCAAGCATTTTATCAAAGCCATCATTGAATTGAAAACTTATGATGGCACATAGTCCGACGTTATGTTCAACGTATAAGCGGAGCTGAATAGCATAAGACTTCTCAGTTGACTGCTTGGGCACCTTCACTAGCACTGGAGTCTGATCAATACCAAGACGATACTAACAAGCTAAGATATAATTTTTACCCAATCACAGATCACTTTGCGCTCTTCGACAAAGTTTTTTCTGCACATTTTAGGCTATATTTTAATGACAGTTGAAAACAAGAACGATATGTAGTGAGTATAGTGAGACGTCTGTTTGTATGTGGATTTAATTTATCAAGATTTTGTTCTCTTACACATTTTTATCGCTTGCATTGATTTTATTCACTTTCGTAGTTCTGTCGAAACACCAAACGCTGGTTGTGCAACCCTACCGGTAGTCTCTAATGTGGTATGAGCCTATTTTCGAGTTTATCGTTTCTGAGGTTATTAAAAAAGCTGAAAGGTTACTTTGGATGCGGTACCGGAACAGGTTCTGGAGCACTACCGGGTCTCCCAAATATAGTATGAGACTATTTTATTGCAAACGTTCATATGGTTACGAAAGGCCAAGATTTGATTTATCTTATGCATGGGTCATGTGTAGACCACTCTCATATTCAATCACTGCCAGTGGGACACTCAGAACCGGTTTCGAGACACTACCGGTTGTGTAAAATATTGGCTGAGGCTACCGGTAATCCCCAATGTGGCCTGAGGCTATTTTCTTGCTGACCGTTCTTCGTGTTATCGAAGAAGCCGTTATTTAATGTGCTGCATACACGCGTTTAGTTCCGTTCTACATTTGACCACCTCCGACGGGGTACGTGGAACCGGTTTCGGCACACTATTGGTTTCCCAAGTAACACACTTGTCACCGAAGAGTCACGGCGGCGCAGGTTTATGTTGCGCAAAAGTCACTGTGACTTACTTCTAGCAAGTAAGTGTTTATTTGTTAGAAGTAAGTCACGGTGACTTCTGCGCAACAAAAACCTGCGCCGCCGTGACTCTTCGGTGACAAGTGTGTTACTTGGGTTTCCGCGGTATGGTCTATAATTTTTTTTTTCTAGTTAACCTTTTGTCAGGTTACCTAAAAAGTCATTTAATGTGTCGCATTTATGGGTTTGGTTCTCCATTATATTTGACCACTTCCGGCGGGGCATCCGTGATCGATTGCGGAACACTACCGGTTGTTCCAAATATGGCCGGAAACTTTTTTTTGCCAAATCAAGATACCTAAGAATCCGCGATTTTATGTGTCGCATGCATGGGTTTGATTCTTTTTTATATTTGGCCATTTCCGGCGGGACACCAGGAACCGGCTCCGGATCACAACCGGTTCAGATATGTTCTGAGAATATTTTCCTGCTTACTGTTCATCAGGATATCAAAAAAGCCACTATTTGATATGTCGCATGCATAGGTTTGGGTAACTTTTATAATTGGCCACCTCCGGCAGAACATCTGGAACCGATTCCGGAATACTACCGGTTCCGATATGGTCTGAGAATGCTTTCCTGCTTACTGGTCAACAGGTTATCGAAAATGCCGCAGTTTCATGTGTCGCATGCATGGGTTTAGTTCACTTTTATGTTTGGCCACTTCCGGCGGGCCACCCGGAACCGGTTCCGGGACACTACCGGGTCAGATATGGTCTGTGACGATTTTTCTGATTACCGTTCATCAAGTTAACGAAATTGCCGAAGTTTGATGTGTCGCATGGATGGGTTTGTAGCGTTTTCATATCTAGCCCCTTCCTGGGGTACCGATCCGGAACACCTAAATGGTCATAACTCCGGAACCGCTGGATCGATCCAAACCATTTTCAATAGGAAACAATGGGACCAGATTCCACGTCGAATGAACCGTCGGTCATTAAAATCGGTTGAGGTTTACTACCTAAAAGTGATGTGAGTTTATTTTGTACACACACATACACACACACACATACACACACACACACACATACATACACACACACAGACGTCACCTCAACTCGTCGAGCTGAGTTGATTGGTATATGTGACTCGACCCTCCGGGCCTCCTATCAAAAAGTCATTTTTGGAGTGAATATATAGCCTTTCCAGTACACTTAGTGTACGAGAAAGGCAAAAAGGTACTGCGGATTCAGGGGCGTTCCAGAGGGTGATTTAGAAGGTTTAATAGGGCCCCAGCGGTGTTCCAGAGGTATTTCAGGGTGTTTCAGGAGAGTTCCAGGATGTTTCAGGCGGATTTCAGATGTGTTTAGGCAAGGATCGGTATATTCGCCTCACTCCATTCATATTCACTCCTCTTTGCTGAAGCGAATCGAGAAAGATGCAGCAAACGGATCGTTGTGATCAAACACGCAACCCCATCACCAGCGGGAAGCGATGAGCCATCTGCTTGACATGAATATTCGTTACCATTCGTCGCAGTTTGGAGCGCAAGCGAATGAATGAATGGCGAATGGTGAAGAATACTGGTGCGCGATCGAAGCGGCTATTATCATAAGTAGAAGAGAATTTCTGCATGTAATGCATACATTTTTACTGTATTGTCGCTGAAATGCTAGATTAGCAAAGAAAATAATTCGAAAACATCAAAAATTCGTATGCACAACATCAATCGCATCACTCACGAATCGCATTCGCTTGCGATGCGAATGTGGACGAATGAATAATTTCCAAGTGTGGCTTCCCACCGTTCGCCGGAGTTTGCTGTCGTCGCTGACAAGCACACACACGAACTCAAGCGACAACCGTTCGCTGCTGACTGTCTTCGAATGGGGAAGAAGATGAAAAGTGGAAATCAGGAACCCTGTGTTTAGGAGCGTTCCAAAGGCTTTCAATGGGTTTCAGAGTCGTTTCAGGGAGTTTTATGGAGGGAGTTTCAGAGTCGTTGCATAAGGTTTCAGGGCCGTTCCAGGATGTTTCAGATGGTTTCAGAGTTTCCAGAAGCATTCCAGGAGTTTTCATAGGGTTTCAAAGGCGTTCCAGGGGATACCTCCCTGATAGCACTTTAAATCCTGAAAGGGCTTGAACTTATTGGAAAACCCCCGGAACCCTCCTGGAACTTCTTAAAATGCTTGAAACTCTGAACATCCTTGAACACCTTTAAAATTCTTAAGGAACCTTTGCGACCCCCGATAACCCTTCCAAAACCCTTCTGAAAACTTGAACATGAAAATCTGATAAATATTGCACTGTAAGTTTGGGATGAATGTACTGATAAAGCAATGGCGCAAAATTTAGCTGTTACATCTTGTAGCATGAATTCGTAACTGTTTGGATGAATTTGAAGTGTAATATTGTCATACAAATTTCGTATTTGAACAAAATCATGCAAAAAGTAGCCAGTAAACCCGTTATACACCTTTACATCTTTTGTTATACATCCAGGAAACCAAGTTTTGAAAAAAAATATTGTCAAACGGAAGTAATAAAATACATTTTTCGCTTTTAATATTGATTTTGTGATTCAAATATATCATATAAGCAGACATAATAAAAACTAACTCATTGAATTTTTCAATACCTCTCCTTTGTTTTGCTTTGCTTTTGCTTAATATAAGACAGTTTGATTGAATGAATTTCATGAAAAAATCAGATAACAGAAGAAAATGTCTTAGATTTTTTTATCAACGAGATTTTTAGTCCTACACTCAGAAATAAAAGTATACACGGAATTACTATTATTTATGCATTTTGTATCCGCATCTCTCTCACTCTCTTTCTGTTTTCATGCTATCCGCTGCTTCGTCTGGGTTGACAAATCACTTCGCTTCAACCCAGGCTAAACGGCAGATAGCATGAAAACAGAAAGAGAGTGAGAGAGATGCGGATACAAAATGCATAAATAATAGTAATTCCGTGTATACTTTTATTTCTGAGTGTAGGATGATTCATACACGTGGGCTCAGTGTACACTGTACATAAATAATTTCGATTAAGTCACATTACTTAATCATACTGAATTCCAGACCATTCCCTTACCGAAACCCCAACTCTTTCTATTTACGAGATCGTCTGTGACTCACTGGCATCTCGATAAATAGATATCAGTCCCTTCTCATTCACATAACCTGTTTCTCATCGTTCAGAGACCGATCAATGGCGCTTTAACCAACTAGAAGACGGGCTTAGTGGTCTAGTGGCTACCGCTTCTGATTCCTTAAGCCTGGCATCCACGCCCCAATGTGTGAGCCCTCTGCCAACTATATCCCACCAACACTCCGAAATCCGCATAAGTTTGTGCAGACGCAGAGATATATTCGGTCTGATGTGGATACAAACGATTGCAATCATCACTTCCTTCCCCTTCCCCACATTGACCTGCAACCTAACGTGGCAGGCGCCATTGTCGCCTCAAAAAAGAAGATCACCAACGCTCACACACTGAAGATGCCTGCTAGTCCCAAGCAGATAATCTCACTGATTCCTTGTGTGAGTGTAGCTGGTCTGGCGATACTGGAGTAGCATTTACGGGCGGTCAATTAAGCTCAAGCTCAAGGTGTACATTTAACCAACGAGGCTTGTCAAGGTCTTTGTGGCAGTCCATAATCTACGTACGCAATTCAAAATTGTTACATCGATTTCGCTGTAACAAAATGACAAAACTGCCGATGTGGTACTCAATCATTTAATAGATCAAAAAAATCAACCCACGGTTTGGTAGACCTTTCACCGTAACGCAACCCGAAAAGGTGTTCTACTCACTCTCGAGCATGTTTTAAACCCCTCAACCATTCATCCATCAGCACAGGTCGCCTGACACCTTGTTTTGGGGTTACCTATTTGGTGGACTTTCACCCCTAGAACAGGTGGTCCGTAGTGTCATTCTAAGCCGGCAACTACACGGACAAAACCTCGTCATAATAAACATCCAGCTGATCTCACGTAGTCAGAGAGGTATTTAAGAAGCGCTTTTCACACCCAACTCCCCTTGTCTCGTTTTCGCATCATCCGGCCCAGATGTCTGCGCTCCGCTCCGGATGGAACGATTTCCCGAAAGAAAAAGTTTAACTGCGAGTCCGAATAATGGCAAACATAAACAGTAAAGCAACTGCGGAAACAAACACGACGGATAACCAACCGGCCGTCTCCAGCTCCAAACGGACGGTGAGTCACAATCACAAGACAAGGCGCCCCAAGCAAACAGACGACGAGCGACCGATACCGATGGTGGAGACGCATTGTCATTCTCTTTGCTGTTCTGTTTTCAAAATCTGACGTGATGTCGTCGCTTTGATGGACGACGGGTTGACAATGGACGGCACGCTGCTGCTCGTCTCGGATGAAAGTGGATTTCCGAGAAGTGTGATTAGCATTTTTCTGGTTTTGAACAAAAGCGATGCCCTGTCTTTCTGGCTGCACCACGTAGCTCTGTAACTCCAAGAATCAGGTCGGATGAAAGGGTGAATACTAAATAGTTTTTTTTTCGATGTTTGCTCCTGCTCCCAACCAAAGAAAAAAAATGTGCAAAAAAACGAAAGGAATTAGCCTAGCCGTTCTCGCCAAGTCTGTTCTCAATTGCCTTTTGCTTCAACTAATTAGTGATTCAAGAGGCGAAGCGCTGCTTCCGAATGCAAATATTTTATTTGCACGGATGGAGAGAACCGTTTATCTCGGGAGAGTAGGGGTGAAATTCGGCGGCACTGAAGAGTAGGATAAACAATCCTTAAGTTGGCAATAAGTTTGATCTGTTTTGCCATTAAGATTTGGATTTCGGATGAATCAAAGAAGAAGTGAAACGATCCATATAGCTGAATCACGTTTTCAGCAAGACAAACAACAATGATTCATACACCAAACTATAATACCGGAACAAAACATTGCTAATTTAGAAATGTCATTATTACGTTAGAATGATACATGAAGCATTAATGGAGATATTGTGAAATTCTTAGATGTTTTTTTCAACAACAAGGTTAACAAATTTGTGGCAAATTTGTTGTGGTACAGACATGGTGGAACTAGAGAATTCTTTAGCAGCAGAAACGTGGGGATATCCTATATAAGTATAATGCAAATATCACAGACAAACAGACGTAAAACTTCGAACATATTTCGATTCAAATCATAGTCACGGAATCATGTTCGCCCAACGCTAAAAGGACTGAGTTTGACCAACCTCAACTAGGTGGCGGTAGTAGGCAATGTGCAATGGGAATTATCAGAGTGTTACGTCTGTTTGTCTGTAAAAAAAAACATGACCTTAGGATAGTTCCAGCAAATTTGCTAGCGAACTTAATGATTTATAAAAAAAAACATGTTTCATCGAGGGAAATGGAGGCTTCTTTTGTACATAATATAAAGATTTAGGAGAAACAACAGAGAATATAAATATGGCTGCCATATTGACCGACTTGAACCCGTACTCACGTTTTGAGAGCACCAATCTTGAAAAAAAAAAAACTGCAAAGCGGTGAGTCGATAAGGGGAGCGTCCAACATAGCTCTGGTCCTCACAAGTTCCTACCTCATGCTTCCACGGGTCAAGCGATGACAAAGACCGTCAGCTAAGAGTTGTGTGCTTAGCTGGTAGTGCAGCCTGGGCACTGTTGTCCTTCTGACTTCAGCTAGATTGAGGAGGTACGTCTCGAGCGTCTGTTTATCAAGGAGGTGCGGCTCAAACAGCGTCTGTTCTGGCATCCAGCGGCTGGGTATGAAATGCTCCTCCACCGAAAGCTATACCTAAGGTGGCAGTCCCACCACGGTGGATAGGGGACCTTAGGCCAACAACCTACTGTTTCCGAAACCCAAAAAAAACCGTTGCTGAAACCGAAAATGAAAGATTACGAACTGATTCAACGGCAACGACTTTTAGCGCGAAACAACGGACAACAGTTGGAACTTGGAATGTATTAATCCTGGTCCAGCCGGGTAAACTGGCACAACTAGCCAATGAGGCATGCCGTATGAAGCTTGAGACCCTAGGACTGAGCGAAGTCCGATGGCCGAACTTTGGAGAACACAGACTGACGTCGGGTCAAATTCTGCTATACTCTGGCTTACGCTCACGCCTGCTCAGCGCTCACGCCCACGCTGCGCTCATGAAGTGGGAACCTATTTATGAGAGGATAATTGTAGCCAGATTCAGAACACGGGTTCGAAACCTTACCATGATCCAATGTTACGCGCCAACCGATGCAGCCGAATTGCAACATAAAGAGAACTTGTACAGTCAACTGAATGCTGCCATGGACAAGACTCCGAAAGGTAATATCAAAATCCTCATGGGCGACTTCAACGCGAAGGTTGGTTCCGAACACTCGAACTATAAGCACGTCATGGGACACTATGGTCTCGGAGAAATAAGCGAAAACGGAGAGCTGTTTGCAGAGTTTTGTGGCAACAATGACAATGATGATTGGGGGATCGCTCTTTCCTCATCGACCAGTGCACAAAGTGACATGGGTTTCCCGTGATGGTGTCAAGGAAAATCATATCTTTCACATCTGCATCCACCGGAAATGGAGACGGAGCCTTCTTGATGTGCGAAGCAAACGTAGCGCCGACATTGCGTCCGACCATCATCTCCTAATCTGCGAGATCCGACTGCGCATTGCTAGGATCCATCGACAGGAGGAGAAAATCGGGCGCCGGTTCAACACACACCGACTGGAAGACGCTGCGGTGAAAAGGTCCTTCGTCGAGGAGCTAGAGAACCGTCCTGCGGATATTCCAGCAGGTGGAAGCGTAGAAGATCAATGGAGCGCCATCAAGAATGCCTTAATCGCCACCGGCGAGAGTAATTTGGGTGAGCAACGCACCCAGAGAAAGCAGTGGATCACAGATGATACCTGAAGAAAGATAGAGGAGCGAAGGTACGCCAAAGCCGCGTTAGAGCAAGCGAAAACACAAGGAGCCAAAGCCGTAGCCCGTCAGCGCTATTCGGCTCTCGAGAAGGAAGTGAAACGCTCATGTAGACGGGACAAAAGAGCGTGGGCGGACTCCCTAGCCGACGAAGGCGAGAAAGCCGCAAACACCGGCGACATCCTCTACGATGTTTCACATCGCCTTAGTGGGACCAAGATGAAAGCTACGATGCCTGTGGAAGACACGTCTGGACAGTTACTAAGCGACCCGGCTAACCAGTTGGAATGCTGATTCGAGCACTTTGGAAAGCTTTTTCAAGTGTCGGCCACGCTATCAACACTTCAGCATGATCCGTCAAGGGTTCCACGCATTACCCGTGTCAATACCGAAGCTCCATCAGTGCAGGAGATAGAAACAGCCATCCGTAGCATGAAATCGAACAGGACCCCAGGGGTCGATCGCATATCAGCTGAGATGCTCAAAGCTAATCCCGTAGTACTGCATCAATTATTCTGCAACATATGGGAAACCGCGACAATTCCGACCGACTGGATGCAAGGCGTCTTAGTAAATGTAACCAAAAACGGTGACCTGACTGTATGTGATAATTGGCGGGGCATCATGTTACTATGTATCGTTCTCAAAGTCCTCTGCAAAGTTATCTTAAACCGGATACAGGAGAAGATTGACGCAACTCTCCGACGGCAACAAGCAGAATTTCGTGCCGGACGATCCTGTGTGGACCATATTGTCACGTTCCGTACCATTCTGGAGCAAATCAATAAATTCCAAGAGTCTCTCTACCTGGTGTTCGCCCGCAGTTGCAACTCCAATATCGCCAGATCAGCTACATTCACACAAGGAACCAATGAGATAGCTGCATGGGACTAACAGGTATCTTCATTGCGTGAGCGTCGGTGGTCTTGTATTTTTAGGCGACAATGGCGCCTGCGTCGTCAGGTTGCTGGTCAATGTGGGGAAGGGGAGGTAAGGTTGCATCAGCACAAGCTCATGCAGATGTCGATATGTTGGTGGGAAATGTTTTATTTCTGGCACAGGGCTCATGCATTGGTCCATGGATGCCAGGCATATGCCAGGCGTAAAGTGATAGATTGTGTGAAGATTACTGTGATGCGGCGGCACAGTTCGTTTGGTTGCGTAACTTGAAAGCGTTATATGATAAATTGACACTGTGCTGTGATGAAAGTTGGAAGGAAGGGAAACGGCTTTATTCGAATCTAGCGAATCTAGCGATCGCTACGAACATACGAATATACATGAGATGTATAAGTAGGAGAAAGAGAGAGAAAGTAGATAGAAAGATACAAAGTAGGAGGAAAGGGACGAGCCAGGGATTGAACCCAGGACCTTCTGCATATGAATCAGAAGCGGTAGCCATTACAGACCACCAAGTTCGGGTTCTAGCTACCTGGTGTTCATTGATTACGAAAAAACTTTCGATCGTTTCAATCACAGAAACATGTGAGAAGCCCTCAGGCGCAAGGGTCTCCTTGAGAAAAACATCGACCTCATTGAAGCACAGTACAGGGTATTTTTGTGCAGAGTACTGCACAACGGTGTTTTGTCCGATCCCATCCGGGTCGTTGTTGGAGTGAGGCAAGGATGTATACTAACACCGCTACTGTTCCGCATCGTAATCGACGTGATCTTGGTAGGTGCGGTTGACCGTGAACCAAATCGTGGATTGCTGTGGCAGCCCATTACCATGGAATACCTAAATGACTTCGAATTGGCTGATGACGTTGCTCTCCTAGCTCAACGTCACTCTGCTATGCAGAGAAAGCTCGATGATCTTGCCAATCGCTCCTCAGCGACAGGTCTTACCATCAACATCGACAAGACCGAATTGTTGGATATAAACACGGTAAACCTTTCCAGCTTTACGGTAGCTGGGCAATCAGTGAAGAATGTTGAAAGCTTCCAAAGCTACCATGATCGATATAGGTGCACGGATCAAGAAGGCGAGGGCTGGTTTTGCGAGTTTAAGGAATGTATGGAAAAACAACCAGATCAGTCAAAGCATAGCATAGAATAGCCGACCGCACACATCCTGGGGTGGCTGTCGATAGCTACGTTAAATGCGCCAGAAAAGTTGCCTGGGACTTGGCAAACCTTTCATTGAACGACCTCTTTGTTCGACACCTGGCCGGGTCCTTACGATCAGCGGGGATGGGGAGGAAATGTTGATTAGATATTCTACGGGGTATGACTGGGTTTACGTAAAACTTGGTATTTTTCGGCTTTCAGTCACAGAAAAAGCGTTGATTATTTTAGATCAAGTTGATCTAAACAAGTTGATTCACATCGAGTGAGTAGTTACATCGATCATAAAAACAGCATAATTGTACAACCCCCCCCCCCCCCCCCTCCTCCTTTTCAAAATAAATAGGCCCTGATGAAGATCCCAGCCACAGGATCGAAACGTTGGCAATGATCTAAAATAATCAACGCTTTTTCTGTGACTGAAAGCCGAAAAATACCAAGTTGATTAGATATCTAATCAGAATATGTCCAAGAACTTTGGCCACTTCATAGATATCTGGAGTTGGAAGTTGGATGGGGTTTTATGAGATGCTGCCCTTGGCGAGAAAGCATTTTTGTAATGCATTTCATGATATTAAAAGTATGCATTATACACCTTTACCTGATTACATCAGATATAATAAAATAAACAATGAACGAAATCGTTCCATCTCACCAAATACAAAGATTTGAGAGGGGCCTATGCATCCATCTCGTACACTAGTTGACACAACTCCGGAACCCAAAATGCAACAGCTGGAAAACATCCATTTTGAGGGCAGCGTCGTTCCGCTTTTACTGTGTGCACCTTCCACTAGAATTTATCCTATTCAGCACACACTTTACTTTCTACAATATCATTTCATTTGAAAAATAGCATATTTTTTTTTTTGAGACAAACAGAATTAGAGTTCTATCAGCCGGATTGATTCAAAGCGCTGACAGGGAGCAAGCTTAAAACACGGCATGGGAAAACTTTAAAGGAATTCCTGAATAAACCTTTGGAGAAATTCCTGGAAGAATTTCAGAAAGAATGTCCAAAGAAATTCCTTGATCAATTCCTGGACTAATTTCTGGGAAAGTCCCTGGAGGCATTCCTTCAAGACTCTCTAGTGGAATTCCTTAAAAAATCACTGCAGCTATCCTAGGAAGAATTCCTGAAGGAATCCCTAAAGCAATATCTGGAGAAATCCTTGGATGAATTCATGGAGGAATACCTGAGCGAACGCCTGGAGCAGGAATTCCTAGAAGAGAAATCTCTAGAGGGATTCCAGGAGGAATCCCTTCACCACACATGCTCCAAAATCGTTCTGCACTCCTCGAACAATTCTTCCGTCGCTTTTGTTTTACGCACATGATAGTGCTCTCGGTTCATGGCTGCTTTAGAAGTCCTTTAGCTAGATCATGCCACATCAAGATTGCCTTTATCTGGCAATGTTACCTCGAGTTTGTTAAGGCGACATCCAGTTGCTTTAGTCGCTCCAGGTTGTAATGTGCATGTGGCTATCGCCGATACTGGGCATTGGTGATGATGAAAAGTTGTGGATGCAGTTTGACCGGCATTAAGGACCGGTCAGAGTCGATATTAGCGCCACGATATGTCCTGACGGCGGCAGTATCGGAGAAGTGCCGTCCATCGATCAGAACTTGGTCGATTTGGGGCTCCATGATTCCGTTTGCTGTGGTGATTTGTGTGGTGATCCCCAGGTGTAACGGGAGGCTGTGTTATGCCTAGAACACGTTGGCACGGTACAGGCTGGGTAATTCGCGTGGCACTGACCGGGCTGCGGAGTAACCTTAGGGAAGATCGGGTAACCAACCCCGGTCCAATCAACAATGTACGGTACCGGCGACCGCCACTGTACAACCTAGAACGACCAAAGCAACCGGATGTCGTCTCAACATATGCGCAAAATCTCGAGGCCGCGTTGCCAGACGAGGGCGAGCTCGATGTGGCCCCTCTAGAGGACTGCTGGAGAACAGTAAAAGCAGCCATCAACGACACAGCCGAGAGCACCATCGGGTACGTGGAAAGGAGTCAATGAAACGAATGGTTTGACGAGGAGTGCATAGCAAACTTGGAATAGAAGAATGCAGCAGGGGCGGTAATGCTGCAGCAAGGAACCCGGCAGAATGTGGAACGTAACAAACAGAAGCGGAAACAGTAGACCCGCCTCTTTCGGGGGAAAAAGCACCGGAGTGCGAGGAAATAGAACTGCTGTGCCGTTCTCAAGAAACACGAAAGTTCTACGAGAAGCTCTACGCATCCCGCAAAGGCTTCATGCCGCGAGTCGAAATATGCAAGGATAAGGACGGAGGCTGCCTGACGGGCAGACGTGATGTGATCGAAAGGTGGAAGCAGCACTTCGACGAGCACCTGAAGACAGTCACGCGCAGTCTTGTAAACATTCGACACTTTTCACTACCTTCATTTCGTTGCTGCAGTCGGATGTCAGCTGGCTTTGTTACACTACCGCTACCTCTTACACACAACACGAGCGGTAGAGTGAAATTTAATAAACATAAGAGAGCGTCAAATGAATGTCGTCTGACACGATGACATTTGTCTAATTTTAGCTTTTCGCAAAGATTTTCAGCCAATTTCGAGTATGAATGTTTATATTAGTTTATTCTTGCACGTTGCATTGAATACAACACACATTTGGCCAACACAGCTCACATTATGGAAGAAGACAGGAATAACAAAAGCCGAACCGTCTTCCGAAGACGGTATCGTGGTGAAGTGCATTCGTTTGACATTTTTGTTTCGTACAGTAGTTCGATTGTTAGTGTGACGAATGTCGGATTCGAAGGAGGCCGAATATCGACGAAAAGGTTCAAATGACTGTGATCTCTAACAAGACTGGTCACGCGTTCCACAAAAATCATGAAAAATTCATCGTGAAGCGATTAGCCTTTTAGGACGTGCGCCCGGAAAAACAACCAGATCAGTCAACACAGCAAAATCCGAATCTGAAACCTGGTGTGTATCAGTGGAGAACACGCAACGGCGGCAGGTCTTCATCAATAGATGCCTGCGGTATATAATTCGTACATGGTGGCCTCACAATTGGATCTCCAACGTGGAGCTCCATCGTCGATGTCATCAAAAGCCGATAGCGACAGAAGTTCAGGAGCGAAAGTGGAGGTGGGTCGGCCACACTCTACGCAGGGGCGGAAATGAAATCTGCAAGCAAGCAGGACATCGCAGCAGAGGCAAACCCAGAGGCTCAGCCTCAACAACGAAATCAAGCATGTCGACAGAAGTTTGACCTGGCCACAGGTCAAGGCGATGGCTGGCATTCGCCCAGGATGGAAATCTTTCAATTCGGCCTTCTGCACTACCGTGGGTGTCCAGTACTGAAAATAAGTAAGTAAGTAATGAATTTCAAATAACTCAACGTACACATGTACAGATGGGTAAATTATTGGTTAAATTGGGAAAAAATCCACAGCTCAGGTGAGATTTGAACTCACGACACGATCCTTATTCGCTAGACAAGTGCTTTTCCAACTAAGCTACCGAGCCAATTAATGACCCGGTAACTTAGTTGTCATAAGGTTAAATTCTAATCTCATCGATCTATATCATCTTCCTCTAAACCGCTTTCGCTCTTCGTACGTATGTACAACAGAGATGATTATATTTGCAGTTTATGGGACGAGCTGAGTTATTTGAAATTCATAATTGACCACACGGATTGGTATTACCGAAAATTTGCACTTTGAGTGAGTCGAAGTAAGTAATGTTTGATTTTTTTTAAATGTTTAAAAAAAGGTACAACAAATCAACTGCATTTAAGAGATCATTCACTTGAGCATATAGAACACATTTTTTCTCGGCAAGTTTTTTCATAGTGATGTTTTCTACAACTTTGCTATGGACATAAGCACGCTATCTTCACTAATGAAAAAATAAATCAAATTTTTATCTCAGTTGTAGGTGGACTAATCACATTAGTGATACTTTTAAACGAAGGGCTTTGATATACCAAACAACATCTTCGAATACACTTTCCCTCTCAAGTCAATGTTTCACGCCTAAAATAAATTTAATTTCGAATTTTGGCCAAACAGTATTACTAAACTTACAGTTTCTAGAGCACAAATTTAAAGGCACAAACGATCTCTTTATTGAAGATTTTATCAATTGCAAACTACCGGTTGGCAACCAACTCCCCAAATTTTAACATCTGTTGTTTCACACACTTGGACTTTGATTTTCAAGGGTACCAATTTAGAGGTGTGGCTTCGGTATTCGTTTCCATTTGATTTTCCTTCACATAAAAATCTGGGTCACTCTAATCTGATACTTACATTTCCTGTACATTCCACCTCCCCATATTCTATTTCCGCTCGCGATGAGTGTCAAGGCCAAAGCCAAATCACCGACTCAATATCAAAACCAGACCGCCTCCCCGTTAATGACCGTGATTCGCCGAAGCGATTAAAATCTACGCCAATTTCGCAAAATCGACTTACCAAATTCCCAGATTACCTTCTCTCCTCTAGGAAAAATAAACGGATTCGTAATCGCATGAGCTACTCAGCAGCACAGCGCCTACCAATACATAAATTCGACACTTCTCTAGCACTGCTCGGTGGTGAGTGTTTATGAAGTCTGATTTGGGGTTTCACCTCTGAGATTGGGGCCAACCGAACCGTCGTCGTTCCCGTCGTCGTCAGTCATTCAGTTCTGGGAAACCAATTTCCACATCGAAGTTTTTCCCACGAAGCCGCCACTTTCCCCGAAAGTTAGATTGCGACACCCCGAATTTGGTTCACTTTTTCATTCTCTCTGTTCACTACTTGCGATGCGAACGATAACTGGCGGCCGGCGGGGAGGCATGATTTATAGAGTGCAAAGAGCAAAACGACCCGGTCTGGGCGCAGTAGGTAGTACCTACCATAACTACATAGAGATACATCTTCTTTAAGACTTGTGGGGCGGTGTGGTCTACTGATTCGCTTTGTGCATACACGGCCGGTTGTTGGTAGGTTCTTCCCGCCAGACGAGTCACTATTCGCGAACACGTTTTTTCCCGGCGTTTGCCTTTCTTCGAATTTATCTCACTTTTTCTCGAATTCGTTCGTCGTGGCGTAGCAGTAGCTGGCTTGTAAAAAGTTACACCCTCGTCTAGAACCGCATCCGACATTTGAGAGAGATGCGACTTGGGCCATGAAGGAGCGTAGGAGGAGGTTTTGACATTATAAGGGATATCAAACTAATCTCTTGCTCGGTGTAATATTATACATAGCAACACCATTTCGGATACAGTTTCCATAAAGCTGATTTAGTGCATTAAGAGTTATATGAATCCAGAATGCAGAACGAAAAAGTAATGCAAGATGATAAACAGACACGTACAGTAGGGTCTCCAACTTTTCAATCACTTACGATATGTGAGGACAAAACCGAACATAGTTGAATCAGAACTGTATAAGTATAGGAATATTTGTTAAAAATGGTAGTGCAATAATAATTTACGTAAAGAGTTACGAAAAGTTGATTTTTTCAGTACGAATCGAGGCCTAGACATTTTGATACACTCGAACCTCCATTTAGGTAGCGAGTAGGGACTGGCTAAATAGAATTTTTACCTAAATGGATTTCAAGGTTGCAAAAAAGTTTGAGAAGGACAAGTGGCTTGCTGATGCAAAGAGGAGTGGGTCAAGGCTTTCTGGTGAAAAGGAGGGATGGCGTGGGGGAAGGTAAGAGAGATTTCAAGGGAGTTTTTAGGAAGGGTGGGGGGGGGGGGGTGTTTCAGAGGTGTTTCCAGCCATTTCAGGTCATTTCAGGGCGTTTCACGAGGTTTCAGAGGGCTTTCATGGGGCTTCATATGCTCTGAAGTGAACTCCACGGCAGTTTCAGGGGCGTTCCAAAGCGTTTCAAGGCGTTTCAGGGCGTTTCAGGATGTTTCAGAGGTGTTTTAAGGATTTTCAGTAGGTATTAGAGAGGTTTTATGGAGCTTCAGAAACTCCCAGGTGAGTTTCACGGAGCCCAAGCAACACAGAAAACATCTTTGGGCAACAAAATTTCCAAAGATGTATTTTAAGTGTATTATAAGCGATACAGAAAACATGTTGTGTTAATTTTTAGTTGTAATTGTGTTGATTGATATCAAACAACAACAAATATTTTTCTCAGTATCACGTATGAAATATTTTTATATGACAATTATAGAACATAAACATCAAGTTGTTAATGCAATTGTAAAAGCAAATTCCGTCACGATAACAGAAAGAAGAAGAAAAATTAAAATGCTACTCATTTTCTCCGTTTCTGGAATGCTGTGGTCAATTGAGGACAATAAGTGGTTCAAGGGAACTGACCTAAAGTACCAGTTGAGTTTCCGAGAATAAACACTCAATCAGCACGTCTTTGTTTAGCCACCATCAAGATTCCAGTCCCACATACCTTTTACCGGGTACCGCCCGAATAGAATCAGCGTACTTTAATTTGATGAACATCCTGAAGTCCAAAAAGTCTAGGCTGTTGATCTAACCGGTCTGTAGGATACAATTCAGAAACACCGCGCATCTGATATTCCGGACTACGTGGAAGAGTCAGCATCCAACAGTCGGTACTATTTTAACTCCTCAAGCTTACATTCCGGTTCTGCTAACACCTGCTGGTTAACGACGGTTACGCAAGCTCAAGCTATGGCAGACATGCATTTTACCGGAACCTTTTCGAAGTGAGCCATGCGTAGTCATTTTCACTGCAATCGCGGATTTATTCCGAATATTCCCACGGTCACGACAACCTATAATCCCACGGTCAAGGAAAACAAACCTCCATCAGCAGCGTAATTATTTACTATTGCCAGTTATTTTGTCAGTTTGACAGATGTAGCCCCGCTGAAAATGTAGCTTTAAATAAGTTATTTTGGTGTAGTTATAAGTTTTTGGAAACAAAATTATAACTAGCGTGAAGATATGTTCGAATGATGTTATTCCGACGTATTTTGAACGCTTTCTCGTTATTTATAGCAAAGTTGCTCTCGAGGTGCTCTATTGGTGAAACTTTAACGTAATTTTAACTTGTTCTCAAATCAAAACACTTCACTTTCAGAGAAAAGTTTTGTTTATTCAAGGAACGTCATGCAGATTACAGTACCGAACAAATATGTCAATACACTATTTAAAAAATGGTAAAAATTTACGCTTCTCTTGCTTGATCAAAACTTTTAAGGAAATGCTTTTTCATTTTGAAAATACTTGAATTTTACTTGAGTAATAATCAGTAGCTTGCCATACGCTCAGTTATTGAATAAAGTAAATATTAAAAATGAAATTTTTGAACGTCACTGTAAGCCAAATATAAAAGTTGCCATGTTGCATTGGTCTCAGTTTGGAGAAAAAATAGACAATTTAGAGAAAAAAATGCTTCATTTGGTTGATTCAATCTGCATATTTCAATTCAATACAGTGGCGAATGAATTATGGATGAGTAGAAACATATGTTTCACCATAAACCTTCAATCGCACATAAAATAGCACTACCCTTGCTGATAATAAACCAATCCACGAATTTTTATTAATTTGTTTTATAAAATAACATGTATGGTCTTTGCCTTCATCATCTGAAAATAATTTTCCAGCTTGTGGAAGTTACAAATATAAATATATATATTTATGTTTTCTGTCAGTCACTACGTAGCAAATACAGATCATGTTTATATTGCTTCGTTCTAAATAAGGCTCTCGCAAGATATATAGCTATAAAATTTCTTAATTTGAACCTATACATGTGACATGCTATATAACAGTATTCTACAGGTTATATTACCAAAAAGCAGCTTAGTTTCAACCAATGAATATAGTTGCATTATTAAAGTGTTTTCCAAGCGTCAATTGTTGACAGATAACTTTATTGCAACTAGTTAATGCATAAAAGTTAAATCGATAGCAATTATTGGTACTATAAGAGTATTGGGATATATCTTGTATAACCTTCACGATGTTCTATAAGCCGCCATTTTTTTGCGCTGTTTTGAATATATAAGTATCCCATACGACGTGAATAATGCAAAAATAATACAACAGAGTTAGTACGATACTTGAATTTTAAACTCTTATAAAACAATCTGTGTTACTTGGGAGGTTTCATGGGGGTTTTAGAGGCGTTTCAAAACGTATCAAGGTGTTTCAATGCGTTTCAGGGCGTTTCATGGTCTTCTAGGAGGTTTCCGGAGGTTAAAGGGTGCCTTCAGAGGGTCGTAGGTGAATTTGACGGAGGTTTAATAGGGGTTAGAGGCGTTTTAAAGCATTTCAAGGCGTTTCAGGAGATTGAGGAGGCCTCAAGGGGGGTTCAGAGGCTCTCAGGTGAATTTCACGGAGCTTTCATGGTTTTTCAGAGGCATTTCAAAGCATTTCAAGACGTTTCAATGCGTTTCAGGGCATTTCAGGAGGTTTTACAGGAATTTCAGGGGGCTTCAGAGGTGAACTTCACAGAGGTTTTATAGGAGTTTAAGAGGCGTTTTGAAGCGTTTCAAGGCGTTTCAATTCGTTTCAGGAGGTTTCACAGAGGTTTTGTGGGGGTTTAGAGGATCTCAGGTAAATTTCCCGGAGGTTTTATAGGGATTTAAGAGGTGTTTCAGGGCATTTCAGGAGGTTTCACAGCGCTTTTAGAGGGCTACAGAGGCTCTCAGGTGAATTTTACGGAGCACACTACGAAAAAATCAAAATTACTCGTGACGTAAATTTACTGCACAGAACGTAAACAGTTTAATGACGTAAACTTACAGGTCTTTTGACTTAATTATACGTCATTCTTGTAAAATTGAGTTCAAGGTGACGTAAACAATTTGTGAATCGTGAGTTATTACGTTTCATATGACGAAAAATCCTGTTTAATGTGACAGAAAATTACGTCACTTGGGCGTTCAAATTTACGTCATATGTGTCGCTTTTATATGTGCATCCAAAGTGACGCAAATTTACATGAATTTTTCTAAGTGTGAGGTCTTAAAGGGGTTTTAGAGGCATTTCAAAGCGTTTCAAGGCGTTTCAGGGCGTTTTAAGGCTTTTTACGGCATCATCAGCATCGGCAGCCATGTTGGATATGAGCCTCAAAATTTCAAAGTGATAATTCTCGGCCACCACCCAAGCAACACGACTTGTTTCAAAGCCAGTACCAGCAACATCAGTGCAATTTATTCTCTGTTCAAATTAAGGACAACAGAGCACAATTGCTTCTTCTTTGAAACGCAAAAAGCGCAAATTTTAAATCGTTGTGCAACTTGAGCGAGGGGGAATGATAAAAAAATGAAAAAGTATATTCAGACTCGAACCATGAACACCAGGAGTATTAACCACTCACCTAACACACTACACCAGAAGCTCTGTGAAAGATTTGCTGCTCAATGCACCATAAAAGCCACTGAAGTTACGCGTTACTTCATTGTACCGTCTTTGCCACAAGTTAGAAAGCTGTCAAAATGAAAAGACGCGCAAGTTTTCCGCAACACATTTGGAACCTAATCTGAACAAACAAACCAGAGTAAGATGTTTCATGTGTGTTACATAGCACATTTAATGCAAGCTGACTGTATTGCCACTTGTGAGGAATATGTAAGCTCCGCCTCCATAAATCGATGTTAAATACGATGTTATTTGTAATTCCTATGAAACAAAGCTGCAACTTAACGATATTCGGAGTTTAAATGCAACTCAACTGACAAGATGGAAGTTGCGTGCGCTTTTATTGCAACTCTTTTAGACCAAAGCATAGAAAACCACATTTTGGATGATGCTGCAGGTGCTGCTTGGGCAAAGCGAATATTCGTATGAAAAACTATCATCCTATATGCTCACTCGCAGTGATTGCGATGATACTTTTTCTGCTGCGTTGCTGCAGAATTGACAGTTTTTTATCACTTCAAAAACGCGAGGCAAATAATCATTGAAAAGCAAAAAGTCAATTATTCGTTTGACAACTTAGTGATGCAGCAAGTCACCTTAATGTGTTTTAGAGCGTTTCAGGAGGTTTAGAAGGCCTTAATAGGGCTTCGGAGGCTGGCAGGTGAATTTCACGGAGGTTTCATGAGGGATTCAAAAGCGTTTCAAAGCATTTTAAGGCGTTTCAATGTGTTTCAGGGCGCTTCAGGAGGTATCCGGTGAGTTTGAGGGGTCTTAAGACGTTCACAGGTGAATTTCACGGAGGTTTAGTGAAGGTTTCATAGGCGTTACCAGACGTTCCAAGGCTTTTCAATGCGTTTCAGTGTGTTTCAGGGCATTTCAGAGGTTTCACAGGGCTTTTAGGAGGCTGCAGAGGCTCGCAGGTGAATTACACGGAAGTTTTATAGGGGTTTGAGAGGTGTTTCAAAGCGTTTAGAAGCGTTTCAAGGCGTTTCAGAGCGTATTAATGCGTTGCAAGGCGTCCCAGGAGATTTCAGGAGGGATTTAGGGGGCTTCAGAGGCTCACAGATGACTTTGTCGCCGGTCTCATTGGGGTCTCAGAGGCGTTTCAAAGCGTTTCAAGACGGTTCAAAGCATTTCAAGGCGCTTCAGGAGGTTTCACAGGGGCTTTAGGGCGCTTCAGAGGCTCTCAGATGAATTTAATTGAGGTTTTGTAGGGATTGCATGTGAATTTCTCTCAGGTTTCATAGGGGTTTCAGATGCGTTTCAAGGCGTTTCCAGACGATTAAGGGGGCCTTAGAGGCTCATGGGGGTTCATGGGGGTTTTGAAGGCGTTTCAAAGCGTTCAAGGCATCTCAATGATCTTCAGAGCGGTTTCAGGGAAATATAGAAGACCATTTAACTTTTCCTCTATTGCGTAAATCTCTTAGAGACAACCAAATACGTTAGTAGTTCCTACACAGATAAAAATAATGATATTTACACGTCATGTAAACTTCAGTTTAGTCATGTAAACTTAGTGTTATGATGGTTTACATGATATATCATGTAAATTTGTGTTATATGTCATGTAAACACACACAGTCATGCTGAATTTACATGACATATAATGGAAGTTTACATGATATTTTATGACTTTTACATGATGTGTCATGTAAACTTCTGTGATATGCCACGCTCCAATCATGTGCATCATATGTCACAGAATTTTACACTCTTTTTTCAATCTGTGTATGACCTATACTCAAGGCAGTTCTTGGAGATCCTTAAACAATGAACTTACCACTTGATAGCACATAGTTATATGTGATTGTGTAAGCATAAATTTCATTCATAATGCTCAAATGGATCACTGATTACAGTTGTAGATCAGATGGCCTAAACTCCAGGGAGTTCTCGAATACTCCTATACAATCATGGAATCTACCACTTGATAGAACATGGATGCCTGGGACTGTGTGAGTATGAACCTCATTCCTAATGCTCTCATTTACAACTACAGGTATGTTCCGTTTTTATCAACACGGTCCGCGATTTTCAGTTGACAAAAACGGAATAGTGATAAAAACGGAATGATTTTCTTTGACAAAATATTTTGCAATATTTTAATATGAATTGGAAGTTTTACTGCAGAACACATTTCAAAAGTAAAAATATGCAGTTTACGATGAAATTTAATTGTTTTTTAATGTCTTTTAGCACATTTTGGTTGCACAGTTCATATAATTTTTTTTGACTGTGATGCCGACAAGAGGTTTTCACCACCTTTGTGACCACATTTTTGGAAATCTATTTTCGTTGAACGCAAAAATGACACATATTACAGTTCCCGGATCCACGTTTTAAAATATGACATACCCAGACAACCAGTAATCGTATAAGATGTTCCATAAGATGATACCCAAGTAACACACATGTTATATAAAAGTTACGACAGCGCAAGTTTTGATTGTATAGAAGTTTATTTTACGTTATTTTAATACAATGTTGGAATTACGTAAAATAAACTTCTATACAACCAAAACTTGCGCTGTCGTAACTCTATTATAACATGTGTGTTGCTTGGGTAAAGTGGAGGCCAAATGCGTGCAAGCCTCCATTTAGGCGCATGTAAAATATCGCATATCGCCTCCACTTTAACATCTTATTCAACATCTTATACGATGATTGATTGACTGGGTACTTCCAGGAATGATTAATCTCCAGAAACGTAATTTCGATATCCTAACAAAAAGGATATGTGTTCACTTCCTTCCGGAAGGCATTTCTTCACGAGTATCATCTTCACATATCCCTATAAATATTTCGTTTAGGATACTTTTTGGAAATCTCCAGGAATTGTTCCAACCAATCACTTGTAACTTCTCCAGAATATTGGATTTCCCAAGAAGTTCATCCATAATTCTTCTAGGTTACCTTGTACCATGCCGATTGTTTATCTTTTGGAATCCGATAAAAAAAAATAGAGAAAAGAGGTTCTGCCCCTAATGATTTTTTCAGAAATTTCTTCTCGGATCAACCTAGTTGTCTCTTTTTTAATTTCTCCTGGAGTTTCTTTGGGGATCCCTTCAAATATTTTACCAGAAATTGGAATTCAATAACCTTCCTTATGCATTATGTTAGGAACACCTCGCTGACGTAGTGTACGCTTTGGGTCTAGAATGGCTCTTATGCACAAGGTGGGCTAAGAAAATCATTCTGGGATTTAATCTAGACATCCTGTTGAAATTCTTTCAAGAGTTGCTCTGGAGATTCACCAGATTTTACTTTTGAAATACATATAGGCGTTTCTTCATTTCTTCAGAATTTGCTACGGGAATTCTTTCAAGATCGCTTTCTGAAATCTCTCCAGAATTTTTTTCTGATACTTCACCAAAGGTTCTTTCTTGAGTTCGTTCAACAGTTTTTCTAAAAGTTCATCAGAAGTTTTTTGGTTTGATACTTTAAAGAGTATCTTTTAATTTTTTTTTCCTGGAATGTCCTCCCTCCAAAAATTTCTTTAAAGGATTCCTACATGACTTTGTTTTGGTATTTATGCGTAGTAGAAACACCTACACCTTCTGAAACTTTTATTAGGAAAAATTCCCAGAGGATTCCATCTTTCATCTTTGTTATTTCCCCATGACTGCAAGATAAAACAGCCTTGGGCTGAAAATCTCGTGAATAAAGATAAAATAATAAGTAATAATAATTCTCCCCGATTTCTTACTGCGTTTACTGGGAATCTCCCAAATGTTTAGTCTAGTAATCTTCCAGGAATTCTTTCCTCAAATCCTTCAGAAGTTTCTTCAGGAGGGAGTCCTCCTGATATTCTGTATATAAATCTCGGGGGAGTTATTCCTGAAAATCCTCCAGAAGTTCCTTGTGGGAATCCTTAAGAAATTTCTTCTAGGAATCCTGTATGAAAAAGTTTTTTCAAGAAATCATCCAATTGTTCCTCGAAGGATACTTTTAGAAATGATGGAAAATCTTTAGGATTTTTTGGGAATCCTTAGTTTCTTCTGAGAACCCTTCAGGAGTTGCTGGAGAAACCCCCAGATTGTTTTCCACGATCCTAGACTCCTCTTTCCTAGAGAAACTTATTTCTGAAAGATTAATTCACCTAAAGGAACTTCTGAACTATTTCCTGGCGATTTCTTAGATTTTAAGAAATCTGGAGGAAGTAGGAATTACTAAAGAAAACCAAGGATAACAAGAGAGATCTCCGGTAGACATTTATGCCCCGTCGGAAAGAAATAGCTACCAGGAGAGAAGAGTTCAGCACATCGCGTAATTTCAAGAAAATCGTGTAAAAAATCGCGTGAAATTTATTTCACTTAAAAAAGTCTTGTAAAAAGATCGTAGTGTAAAAATTCAGGCAAAAAAGCCTTGAATTGTTAAATTTCTCGAATAACACTTGAAGAGGCAGGCCAAGTTCCGAACGTAGAGTCAAAAAGATGAAGAAGAAGAAAGGAGAAGAAGGATCTTCAGAGGGAAGTTCTTAGAGGAATACCCAAATGGACATCCTGGAGCAATCCTCGGAAGGGATTAACACAATAGGCTAATCAAAGAAAGTCCGATTATCCAGGGTGATTTTTTCCTATTGCCGGATAGTCGAGTCCGTCCTTTGATGGTTTTATATGCACATCCCATCTATTATTGACCTATAATGATTAGCTACTTATGTTACACTTGGAAAATGATTGAGCGATTGAGCTATTGTATGTACTAAACGACAAAATTCCTGCCACCTCCTGTCAGATTTTCATTTATCAAATTGGCCGGGCTAAATTTTCCTATTGGACTATTGGTTTAATTTTTTTCATGTTCAAATAAGAAGTAAAATTATGCGTGAGAGAAAGCATGAATTAACATTATTTACGGTTGAATTTGAAATGTGTTGAAAGCCACTGCGGCGTATACGTCTTCTATGTCATCATTGGTGGTTGCTTCCAATTCATTCTTGGGTGCATTGCCTCAAGATTGATGTTAAACTATAAATAACTCATGTTCGAGGAAATAAATTTGACAAAAACTTTTGTGTTGACAAAAACGGAATGAAATGTTGACGAAATCGGATAATGACAAAAACGGATAGTGATAAAAACGAATAGTGACAAAAACGGAACATACCTGTAATAGCCCTCGTAGATTAGATGTCCTATACTTAAGAGAGTTCTTGAATATCCTTAAAGATTCTTCGAACTTAAAACTTGATAGATCATAGTTACCTGAGGTTGTGTGAATATTAACCATACTCAAATCTCTTAGAGACAACCAAATACGTTAGTAGATCCGATGACGTATATTCAAGGAAGTTCTTGGAGATCCTCAAACTGACAACGATTTCACCAGTTGATAACACATAGTTGCATGAGGCTATGCAAGCATAAATTTAATTCATAATACTCCAATAGATCACTGATTACGCTTGTAGATCAGATGACCTTAGCTCTAAGAAATTTTCGGATATGCTCTTTTATTTTGCTTCTAAACCATAGGGGGAAAAATCTGCTCAACAGACACCCTAACAGGAAGGTTAGGGTAGTGTGGGGTTAAGGCCGTCTTCTACAACACTAGTAAAAGCCAGGACTACTCTCTCCTTGACCCACTAAAACACATTCCTATGGTCGCCTAACCCTTCGTCTCTCCGGAACCACCAAGAAGGTATTGCTTCAGTGAGGGGCTAGTGCACATCGCACCCTCAAGGATAGCTGCGTAGCCTAGCAGCAACGAACATCGATGACTCTCTCTGGAGAGTTCATCACGGTAGCATGCTGGCGCTGAGCCAGTTTCCCGAGTGGTCCTCGCCACTCCCTTTGTCCTCGGAAGGCGGGCAGGGTCGACCCTGCCCGCGCCCAACTGCTTGTCAGACATCAAGAACTGATGCCCACGTGCAACCCGATTTGACCTGCCCGCAAAGGAAGGCTATCACTACCCTTCAGGCCCTATCAGATGCATCCGAAGGTAGCAGACAGCAGGGTCTCACCTACCCCGACCCTTGCCGGGGACCCCTTTCCAACCGCGGGCTCAATTCCAACCCAGTAGACCGACGGCACGACAGCACCGCTACCGCGACTTCCTCTCCGCGGCCACTTAATCGCTGTAAGGGTCGATCTCGACCGCAGGGCACCGGTATGACCTACGAAGCCGACTTCGAACCCCTGGACCACCTCTTGTACTGAATCTGGACTAGCCATTCTTCGAGTCCACGCGCCACCTTTTCCTCTTCCAAGTAACATTTTTTAGCCAAATAGCCTTGATAAAGTTCTTAAAACCATCATAAAACTAAAATAAAAGGAATGAGGTTTTATGGCGGTTCTCCAGACCCCTACAAGACTAATTGGTATCTAAAATGTTACTTGGGCTTTAGCTCCCAGACGATGTGGGTAATAGCCGTTAAAACGACCAAATTGTCCGGAGTTGTGTCCTCCCCGCATGTGGCAAGCATAAGGTCACGCATTGTGCGAAAACGCGGGCACACGAACAAAACGTACTCCGCCGTTTTCCTAAACCAGCACACTCAGGGCATTCGGGAGAATCAACCTATGGGTATACCGTTCTTTGGTGGAACTGTCCCACGCGCGATGCCTTTTGACCATCCTGGCAGTCCAGCGTATGCCTCTTGTGCCGCGCATTTCAAAGCACTCCATGTCCTCACTGATAAGGATGCCGATAGGCACCATACCAGTAATGACGCAGAGAGCGTCGTGTGACACGGTACGGTACGTGCTCGTAACCCTCAGGCACATAAGCCTGTAAGGAGCTGTTCATAAACCACGTGGACTTTTTGGGGGGGAGGGGGGTCTGGCCAAAGTCTACGCTCCACACAAATTTCAAATTTTTTGTATGGGCAAAAGTCTACGAGGGGGGAGGGGGGTTGTGAGATAACCAAATTTTGGTCTACGTGGTTTATGAACAGTCCCTAAGTACTTTCCAGCTTACGACGGTAGCATTCAGTACTTAGCGCAATGTCCCACGCCGGGACCAGCATAGGTTCCGTAACTTGCAAACGTAAATCACTCTGTATAAGACCCTGATTTTTCCAGTGGTCCCCTACGGTCACGAGACATGGACACTAAAGGAGGCAGATCGAAAAGCTTTCGGAGTTTTTGAGCTCAAAATGCTGCAGAATATGCTCGGTGGGAAACAAGAAAATGGTGTGTGGCGTGGAAGTATGAATCACGAGTTGTATCAATAAGTTTACAGAAAACAGAACACTGTGGAACGAACACATACAGACGAACGACAAACTACAGTGGGCTGGACACGGAGTGCGAATGTTGGAAGAAAGAATATCAAAAACAAGATTCAGCAGGGAACCAGATAGTGGTCAACGACTGCATGAGCGGCCGCGAATGTGCTAGCTGCACTCTGTTGAAGGAAATTTGGAAACCCTACACGTGTAGGGTATTGCAGAAAGAGCGAGCAAAGTTCAAGCTAAATAGTACCTAATGCTCCTTCCTCAAAGATGTCCAACCTGTTTGTTGAAGTGCTAATATGCTCCCCATCCAACCAAGTTTTGAAGCACTCTTTCAATATAGCGGCTACCATATGTTTATCTGCCAAAAAAATTAACATGCCGGAATGCGGCGCTGATTTTCTTGGCACGTCTTTGGCAACTTCGTAAAATTTCCACATATCACTCTGTTCCACACTCTTTCGTGGTTCAGTAATGACGTTTTCCTGAATTCTTTCTTGTACCGCATTCTATTCCGCCGATGACTAGATACCAACATTCTGGCATGGTGTACGAAATTCAACGTAATATAATGGAGTATAATAGGACTTGTCGATAATTTAAAAACTAATAGGGTAATTTTCCAATTGTTGCACGGCTAAAAACTCGCCTATTGTTGCACACTCCATGTTATTCTTATGAGGTGTGCAACAATTGGCGAATTTTTAATCGTGCAACAATTGGAAAATTACCCTAGTAGTATTTCAACATAGCACTCGATAAACTTTCGGCACCGTCACATTATTGGTTTGCTTAATAGCACCAAGAATGTATTCGGGCAAATTGATTGATTCAAATGAATTTGACCACTAAGCTCGCTGTAGTCATTACATTGCATTGCTTCACACAAACAGATCCTCATCTACCGAGAAAAACGTCATAATCATGTCCGTCGTAAACCTTCAGAAACCGGCTGACGTCGTCATCATCGTCATGATGCGGCTACAAACGAACAAAACAGCAAAGCAGCTGTCCGAGTCCGAGTTCGGCTCGGGGAGTGACGGATGGTTGATGGAGATTGATTTGGGGAAAATCCAAATGAAAGTGAAATTTTTATGACCGAACGAGAGCCCGAACAGAGCCAAGTGAAATCCGGAAAAGTTTGCTCTCAGCACGGCCGAAGCCGAATAACAGTGAGTGAGTGAGTTTTCTGTTAGTGTAGCTGCAGCATGTCCGTTTTGTACGAGCTTGACAGGTAGAAAACGAAACTTATTAGCGGGAAAGTATTTTCTGAGAAGGATGATTGGGTTTTCCAACGGACAGTCGTCAGCTCGTAAAAGACAATGTGATTGTTTGTTTCCGGAATATCGTTTGGCGTCGTCTGTTTTCTTCGAACCAACTGGTGGTAGATTTCGTTCAGAATGAGTGGAGGTTTTGTAATTTGTATAACAACTTCACCCATGAAATGTCACATTTTACTTAGTGCTTAGATGCATGTACCAATCAAATAAAATCAAATTACTACGTCCAGTTTATAAATTCAGAACACACGTTTTGAAAGTTGGTTCAGTCGAGTAACTGACTTCACCAGAAATCCTTTCCAACTTACCATCCCGTTACTTAATTCGACAACCCTCACAGCATCCACTTTGTAGGAAATCCTCTCGATATGAACGATACAAATTATGCAACTGACATTACAATTGGAACTTTTGGCTCCCGTAGCGAATAACCCATCCACCGTCGCACCATCTCTCGCTTTACATCTGGATCTGTAGTCAACGAACACAAGTCTAGCTGTCAAAGTTTGAAATTTCGGTCAAGTTCTCCCCCGGTTGGGAATGCGATATACCAGCTACCAGCTAACACCATCAACAGCAGAACACAACACCAACAACGTGTTTGGATCGAGAGTTAGAGGAAACATTCGCCCCGGTTCTGCGTTCCCGAGGCAAACTTTCTGAATCGAGATAATCACGGGAGCGGGAGTTGTTAATTAAAATAAAATAATGGGATGCCTCCCAAAAGGTTTCGAGTCGTTTGGCCGTATGCCGTTTGGTCGGCACTGTGATGGAGTAATAATCTTCATCGGCAAAATTAAGCAGTAAATGCCAACTATGTCCTTAAGAGTAAAACATGAGAAAATACCTTCGATGATTTCTGTAGCAGTAAAATTTTCAAGGTACATACTTAAAAAGTACAGAAAATTTCTGTAAAAATATCAGCAATTGCTTTCAAGCAAACTACAAACCATTTAACCATTCCGTCTTTGGAAAACCATTTATAGCAAGCTACTTTCTCTTTCACTCGTAATTTGACCAAACTACGTTCGGTGAAATGGCCTGAAACCTTAAAAGCGAATTGCGGTGGATGCTGCTGCATCAGCTCCCTGGCGTGAACTCGGTTCGGTTCGGGAAATTCGGTTTGCAGCTTGGGGACGTATGTTGTCCCCCACAAGCGCTAGAAATGCACAGTGGGATAGAACACACAACACAAAAGTCGAACCCTCGAAGAAGTTATTCTTTTCCATTGCAAACATTGCATTTCATCAGAGGCGAATGAACCAGATGGTTTAAAACCTCTATAAAAAAAAATTGCATTTCATGGTCGAGGAAGAATGTAATCTTTAAAAAATACAATTCCAGTTCATGACTAATGAATGCTATGTCAATATATCAAGATCGAATGGCTTCAGGAACTTTTTGTGTCGGTAGTTTTCTAGACTTCTAGAGCTACAGTATCTAATATATTTGTGTATCTTGTATGTTGTTGGCTGTTCGGGCTCGTTTGGAAGTTCACCATCATTGTTAACGTTGATGCTATCGACTGTTTTGAATTTACAGGGGATATTCCGACATTTAATCTATAAACCGTTTAAAATGAAAACATCGCGCGTTTTCGTTATAAACTCTTTTAATAGACTGAAATCCGAATCATCGCTTACTTTTTTATCCGATCAACCTAGACAGCTACGTAGTGTCGGTTGCGGTTGTCTCAATTGGCTAAAGACCGCCTGTTCCGGTGGTAAAAGTCCGCTTAACAGGTGACCCCTAATTCACGATGTAATAAGACTCTGTTCTTACCGCGCCAAAGGATGAATGGTTAGGTTTAAAAAAAACCCAACTACAAACGGAGCCTGTGGAGAATTCGATATTCCACAGTATTACGCCCTTATTGAATTAGTCGGAGAAATGGTGCAATGGGCCGTGTGCTTATTCGAGATAATCAGTTATTCGATGGGAATCACTGCAATTTGCCTTGAAAGCCATAATTTCTGTGTGCTATATTTGGCGCCATGTGCAGCAATGTTGCCTGCTGGGAAGCTGAACGATCACAGTTAAAGTTTCTCCAGTTGGATAAAAATCGATAATTAATAAATGAGGCGACCGATTTGAATGTGGTCTTCGGCAATGGTGTAGGTGATAGAGTAGCCTGGGAGTTTTTTTTTTTTTTTATTTGTGAATTTTAACTTATGCTAATTCTTCACACCAAGTAGCCTGGGAGTGTCAAGGGCCAACTAACACTCTAAGGCACCAGGGGACCGTGTAGCTGCCGGCTTAGAATAGCACTACGGACCACCTGTTCCGGTGGTAAAAGTCCACCAAACAGGTAACCCCAATCCAAGGTGTCAGGCGACCCGTGCTGAGGGATGAATGGTTGAGGGGGTTTAAAATATGCTCGATCTTTAACGGAGCCCGTAGCGTGGGTAGATCGCCTTTTTGGGTTGCGTTGCGGTGAAAGATCTACCAAACCGAACCCTAGTCCTAACTGCTTCCAACTAGTGGAACAGCATAATAGGTCTCGGTTTTAGGTGTGGCCGAGATAGACCTTGAAACAGGGACAAATGGATTAGTATTTCTAATCTTTTATTCGGTGTTCACTAGTTTGAAACAGTAAGGACTAGGGTTCCGATGCATGGTCAATATCGGTATCATTTCTTGACTTTATCGTTAGGGGATCCGATTTTGACTGAAAAAGGAGCGTGTTCAAAACGGAACCTATCAATCAGAATCCTCCCTTGCGATCAAGTTGAAAATGACTACTGTAATAAAACCGAATACTTTATAACTTCTCAATGGTGATAAAGTAATACGACATGCACTATACAAATGACACGGGATATACCACAATAGATCAAATATTGGTCGCAGTGGTTTATGTTCCGAACAGAGAAAAAAAAGGCACCAGGGGAAATGCTACGGTCAATAGAATAAAAAACCTCCTTTTCCCATAGTAATTTCCATACAAACTTTTAAGGGCTTCCCAGACAACCAATTTGCACGTATAAAGAAGTTTCTTTTCATGTTATACGTACTTTTATACAGTAAAGAGTGTCTATTAGAATTCCTATCTTCTAATAGTATAGATATATGTAACAAAGGCAATAAACCAACATTTTCAAATGCCATCAGAGAAGAGGTTTTAGATTTTAGAGACTTTGTGCAACTCTGCAATTTCTGAGAAAATTCGGAATTGGCATGTCTCAGATGAAACTTCATTATCAGACCACAAACATATAGTTTTTGAGTGGGGTGGAGGCGACTTACCACCAACAGCATATAGAGACCCCAAAAAAACGAACTGGGGTCATTATGCTGAACACTTGAATTCTGACACTTTAACAAATGATACTAGTATCAAGACAATACAACAACTTGAATCATTTTCACTAGAGGTAAGCAAGGTGATTCTAAATGCATATAACAGTAGCTGTCCCATCAGGCAATCTTCTTCTAGTAGAGACGTGCCTTGGTGGAACTCGAAATTGGAACGCCTCAGGAAAACATCTCGAAAAATGTTTAACAAGGCAAAACGTACCTCAAATTGGGCTCAATATAGGAAAGCTCTAACCGAATACAACAATGAAATAAGGAAATCAAAGAGAAGGTCTTGGATTCAAATGTGCGAGAGTATAGATAATACTCCAACTGTTGCTAGATTACAGAAAACTCTTGCTAAAAACCATTCATCTGAACTTGGCAACCTTAAGCGTCAAGATGGGATGTTTACCAAAACTAATAATGAGACACTAGATCTGATGATGGAAACTCATTTTCCAGGCTCGGATTTATGTGGGGATACTCAGAGTGCTGGTGTACAAAGTTGTACTATGCAGATCACATCGGAGGCCTGTAGTACAGAGAATCATACACCAGACATAGCTGATGAAATCTTCACATTTTCGAGAGTGGTAAATGCAGTGAGATCTTTCCAGCCTTACAAATCTGCAGGTGTGGACGGAATATTTCCAGCACTGCTTCAAAATGGAGAAGTGGTTCTGATTCCGTCTCTTATGAAGATTTTTAAGGCAAGCTTGAGATTGAACTATATTCCATCGAATTGGAGGTTGGTAAGAGTTATTTTCATACCTAAACCTGGTAAACGAGATAAAACGAATCCAAAATCTTTTAGGCCTATCAGTCTGTCATCAGTACTGCTGAAAACCATGGAAAAGGTTTTGAAGGAATACGTTAATTCAACTTACATGCAGGCATATTCGTTGTCTAAATATCAGTACGCTTATCAATCTGGTAAGTCAACCGTCATAGCGCTTCATACGCTGGTAAAGAAAGTCGAAAGATCTCTTTCAGTGAGGGAAATTGCGCTCTGTTCTTTCTTGGACATTGAAGGGGCTTTTGACAATACGTCCTATTCTTCAATGGCTATTGCCATGAAGAAACGAAATTTCAACACTTTTATTATTGACTGGATTCATTCTATGCTTGCAAAAAGAGAAATCACTTCAGAGCTAGGTGGTTCGTCTGTAACCGTAAAAGCTACGAAAGGATGTCCGCAGGGAGGAGTACTCTCTCCACTTTTGTGGTCTTTGGTTGCAGACGATCTTCTCAGGAGCTTAGAAGCTAAAGGTTTCGAGGTTGTAGGCTTTGCGGATGATATAGTCATTATGGTAAGAGGGAAGTTTGACCACATAGTTTCAGAAAGAATGCAGCAGGCCCTAAAGCATACGCAATCTTGGTGTACAAATGAGGGTCTAAGCATCAACCCGTCAAAAATCGTAATAATACCATTCACTAAAAAGAGGAAGGTAAATTTAAAACCCTTCAAGATAGGAGGAGTTGAAATTCAAGTTAGTAATCAGGTAAAATGCTTAGGTGTAATCCTTGATGCTAAGCTGAACTGGAATGCTCATCTTGACTACGCGATAAATAAAGCGATTAACGCGTTATGGTTATGCTCCAAGACCGTCGGGAGGAAATGGGGCTTGAAACCAAAAATGATTATGTGGATTTACACATCTATAATACGACCAAAACTGACCTACGCTTCGTTAGTGTGGTGGCCAAAAACTAAGGAGGCTACTACAGGAGCGAAGCTAGCTAAGCTTCAAAGACTTGCGTGTGTTGCTATAACAGGAGCGATGCGCAGCACTCCATCCAAAGCATTAGATGCTATTCTTAATCTGCTGCCATTACACGAATATGTGCAATTAGAAGCAGAAAGAAGTGCTCTAAGAATTAAAAGGTTCAATAATGTCCTGTCAGGTGACCTTGTTGGTCACTTGAGTATTTTGGATTACTTTAAAAGAGGGCCAGTAATGAGTATGAACGGAGACTGGATGAGACCCGAAGACAACTACGAATATCCCTACAAGGTCCACGCAACGTCGCGTACAAGTTGGGAAGCGGGAGGCCCAAAGGTTCGTCAAGGCTCGATAATATTCTTTACAGATGGCTCAAAAATTGGAACAAATACAGGTGCAGGGATCTCTGGGCCTGGAGTAAACACTTCAATAGCAATGGGACACTGGCCAACAGTGTTTCAAGCAGAGATCTTTGCAATACTTGAATGTGTGAATGTTTGCCTGAAAAGGAAATACAGATATGCAAATATATGTATTTTTTCTGACAGTCAAGCTGCTTTAAATGCATTAGGCGCATATAAATGTACCTCAAAAATCGTCTGGGAATGTATTCTCTCTTTGCGACAGCTGTGTCAATCAAATTCGGTAAACTTGTACTGGGTTCCAGGACACTGTGGCATTGAAGGGAATGAAAAGGCAGATGATCTTGCAAAACGGGGTTCTAATTCACAGTTTATTGGCCCGGAACCATTCTGTGGTATACCTAACTGTGCAATAAAAATGGAACTTAAATGCTGGGAAGAACAAAAGGTGATGACCAACTGGATGGCTGTCAAAAAGTGTACCCAATCAAAAAGATTTATAAACCCAAATGCAAATAAAACTAAAAAGCTTTTAGAGCTCAATTAGAGAGCTCTATGTACATATACTGGCCTAGTAACTGGGCACTGTCCGAGCAGATATCATTTGAAAAACATTGGCCAAGTACAGAATGATATCTGTCGCTTTTGTAATATCGAAAGTGAGACCTCGGAACATCTACTGTGCAGCTGTGATGCGTTATACAGGCGCAGAATGAAGTTTCTCGGTAGCGGCTGCTTACAGCCCAGTGAGATCTGGTCTGCTGATCCTGGAAAAGTGATTGGTTTCATAAACCATATCATACCTGATTGGAAACATGTCAATGCAAGTAGCTGATCATCTTATTAATGGTGATCGGTTGGCGTGATATGTAGAGTAAACAGGGATATACTACAAAAGTTCTATTTATTGGACGCAGTAGTTATAACTCCCCAACAAAAAAAAAAAAAAAACAGTAAAGTTACATCGCATAAGATGCAGTAAAAGTGCCTTATGCGTACTAAAGTGGAGGCGCTATAAAGGGTGAGTCGGTAATTATTGTGCCATTTTCAAACTAACGTAACTCTTTTCCTACTTCACCGAAATCAACCAAATTTTGCACAGTTTCTCCTTATAGTCTATTGTTTACATATGTGCTATTGAGCAGTGATCAGTGAGATTCCGGTCGATATAGAATAAATTTAGTTAACAGTTCTCAAAACGACGTTGTACAATCACATGCTAAAATCTAAAATTATGGTATCACGCCTTGGGAAAATTAATGATTATACAATATCGGATCATCTTAATGTTCGTCAATAGGTTTCAGGAATGGTTGTCAGTGAAACATAAGCTTGGAACTAGGTGAAAACCAGGCACGATGCGCGTTAAAAAACCAGAGAGCTTTAGTTATTTTTTTCTAGTGGAACATGAATATGTCCACATGGAGGGCGTCAATCAAAAATGTCGTGAATTTTACTAAAACGCATTCTAAATTCGAACCGATACCAAAAAGTTAAAATACATATATATATATACTAATCTATCGTAAACATTTGGTTTCATTTCATTAGCTATATACAATTTGCGTATCAGTTGAAGGTAGGGTGGCACAATAATTAACGACTCACACTTTACGTGCATTGACGGGAAAATAATGACGCTATATGACTTGAAGCGATATCTTATGCGATGTACGGTATACACTATTGCGACGTAATATAGCACCTTATGCGACTTAAAATATTCGAAATAAAAAAATCATGTCACCTAAGTATCGAACTTATAACCTTTGGATTATCGAGCCGCACTTCACATTTAGCACCAAACACTACTTATGAAACACACTGATTAAATGTCATGACATTCTAACTCACCTCAGTGCTTGTTGGAATGCACTTGGTTTCCGTGCGATGTACGTGTTCGGCAGGCTCTTTGGAAATCAAAATGATGTAGCATGATTTCCCGCACAGTTACCACAACTCCTCTCTTGCTAGCACCACCCATTGTTAATAATAAGGTCAACAAAACCAAAATGATGACTTTGTAACTTGTTTTGTAACCATAATGATGACTTTTCACTTTCTTTTAACTTTTTGGTACTCCAACAGCACCTCTTTCATTGTTATCAAATATCACATCGCAATATGCCAACGTTAACGATTCTAGCTTATGCGAGTTTGTATGTACACTTGAGCGAGTTTATTTTCACTTTTATGCGATTTAGTTTGTACACCAATGCGAGTTAAACTGACATAATTAGAAAAGCACCAAGCGAAGTCGTATACTCATCGCAGTACGCAATTATGCGAATTCAATTGACACTTTGCGAGTTCACTCGAACGCTTTTGCGAATAAGCAAAGTTCGTCGCAACAAAACATCGGAATGTCGTCTACTACGATGTAGTCATGCATTATAAAAGTTAATTTGCACTCTTATATGATTTTACCAGATACATCGCAGTAAGTTCAAAAAATAACATCATATGCGATGAAAATTGTCCCTCAGCCGTACATATATGCGATAGTGACTTAAAATAGTACTTTATACGATGTACAGCGTGCTTCCTTATGCGATTCCTGGTTGTCTGGGTTGTGCACTCTAAGTTTTCAACCAAATCAGCTCAATTTTTGGGAGAAGGCTTAGAATCTGGTTACGAATCGATTAAGTGGTGTGGAGCAAAAAAGATTTTTTTAACCACGCTACTGCACATATCTGTGGTTGCTATTCCGTGATTGACCCGAACCAATGACAGTTGCACAATGAATCAACTGAATAATTGACTGGGAGTGGTCAACATTCTCACTGTGCACGCTTAAGAGACTCTCTTTAACGGTACAATAACGGCGCCGGCCACGTCCTTGTAGTCAAGTTGGAAGAGGGAAGGAATATTAGTAACAACCTTTGTTAAGTGAAGGATCGCGTTTACCGCTGCGACTCCCACAAAGGCTGCAGGAAGAAGTGTATGTTAGTAGGAGAGATATATTTTCTGCAAACGATGCGACAAAATATACAATCTAACACGCTATTATTCGCTTCACTCGGAAAGCATACAATCGATCACCCACGTCAGGTGGTCTCTAAATATTAACTACAATCGGCCCGCGGCAGTTAATCGCCAAATATTTAACTGCAAACTGCAACACGACCGAATATGCAAGCTGACGCACTATTGTGGAATTTTTTTTATTATCGTACAAAGTGGCCCGAAGGGTCTCAGATTTTCATGAAACTTTTTCCACAGGCAGGGCTCATGGATATATGAACAAAAAAAATTTTTGAAGAATTCAGGGTCGCCTATTTTTTCGGAAAACTCAGGTGGAAATTGTTTGTTTTCTTCGGACACTACTTCAAAAAATCATAACTCAAAAACGAAGCATCATAGAAAGTTTTCCACAAAATTTTCCACAGCTGAGAAAATTCGTAAAGAAAATCCGAAAAAAACTATGCCCAAACTCGTGGAAAATCAAAAAAAAAATATTTTTGAGAAGGTAATTTTATATGCTTTAATCGCTGAAATTTTTGGAATGCACTTTTTTTTCGTTTTTGAGTTACAGTCAGGTTTTTTTACGCGGGGGATACGTACCGCGTAAAAAAAGTCTTTCTCGAAGAATCATGCAGAAATAAGACGATGATTTTTTTATGTACAGTATGCGGCAGGAAAAAATGTGAAAGTGTTTTTCAACTTCAAACTTCGTTTTCGTCCATTTGACGTTAACCAATCTATGTTCAAACGTTCCATGATCTCTAATAGGCTAGTTTTCTGAAAATTCAATTAAAAACTTTCCCATTTTGGTCACTAACCTTTACAGGGTGGCGCCTGAAGCTGAAGACTATCAGAATTTTTAAACCGCAGAAAAGTACACAGGTCGCTAAATTTCGTATCTGATAAAACATTTTTTTTTAATTTTCTCTACAGTATCACCCAAGCAACACACATGTTATAATAAAGTTACGACAGCGCATGTTTTGGTTATATAGAAGTTTATTTTACGTAATTCTAACATTCTGTTGAAATAACGTAAAATAAACTTCTATACAACCAAAACTTGCGCTGTCGTAACTTTTGTATAACATGTGTGTTGCTTGGGCATCAAGTACTTATTTCATCTAGTATGTGAAACTACATGGCTCTGAATCAATGTGGTCTGGTTGTTCATCGAATTTAAGCTAATTTTGTTACTGTTATAGTCATTTTGTTTAATGACCATTGGGCGCGCAGTTTATTGATACCCGCATATTAGGCTTACATTATCACATGTTAAACATCAAATATGTTCATTTTTATTTTTCAGTGCTAGAATATAGACATTGACTGATACACTGTCATGAAAAAATAGTCATATATATCCCATATTTAGCTTGTAATAGAGCCTTGAACTTTTCGCATTTTTTCCTGCCGCACCCTGTATGGAGTTTTCATTTATGCGGACGCGTAAAAAAACCGGACTGTAGAAAAATGTCCAAATGTGCCATACAAGCCTTTTATTTGAAAAATCATAACTCAAGAACGAAGCATCGTAGAAACAAAGTTTTTTTTTAGAAAATGAGAGCAAATTTTCTCAGAAATAAAAAAAAATATATATGAAGTGGAAAAAAGTTTTCCACAAAATTTTCCACAGTTAAGAACATTCGTAAAGAAAAACTATGCCCGAACTCGTAGAAAATTTTCAAAAAAATATTTTCAAGACGATAATTTAATAAGCTTTGATCGCTGAAATTTTTGGAATGCACTTTTTTTTCGTTCCTGAATTATGGCCAATTTTTTGAAAAATGACTATATAATATATGCGAACATGGTCATTTTTCACAAAAATCGAAAAAAAAAATCGTAAAAACCGCTGAATCTTGTAATAAAAAATGTCAAAATCATTTGTATATAAATCATTGCATCGATTTGTTTTGGAGTAAGTTTGTTGTGTATAGAGCCAGTCATAAATAGAGCTAATTGAAATCGTCGCCACGCTTACAAGTCGTATATAATGTTAGTTAAGTTTGGTTGGAAATTATGGGGCCGGGTCACAACGTCCGAGGCCATACAGTCCCGGACATTAAGTCGCGTTTTTTTGCGAAATAGCGTCCAAAAGCTTGGATGCGTCATAATATCCTATGTGCCTTCTTTCCTTGGACTTCGTGGCGTATCTGCAAGTTCGGACGTTATGCCCCGGAAAAATGCGCCATAAAGTCCTGGGACTTTATGGCCTCGGACGTTATGATACTGCGCCGGAAATTATAATAACTTAATGAAAATTATGAGAATATCCTTGCTCAATAGCTTAATTTGTACACAAAATAACATTTAGAGCAAGTGGTCCTGTCTCACAATTATTCCTACATTGGCAGTAAATTTTTCCCGCGACGGTGACGACGACGACGACGTCGTCGAAACGTACACTCGATGTGGAACTAATGTTGTAAATAAAACACGTCGTAATAAGCGCAATTCAAAATCGCTACGAGTTGTATATAAATTGACAGCTCATCATTAGGTATAACATATATCAGTATAGCATTGTAGTAGATGGAATCGCAATGACTTAGGAAAAATGTGCAACCCATTCCTTATATCAGCATTCATGTAGAAAGGAATAGGCAAGTTTCATGGGTGGTTTAGAAGCTTAAGTTTATATTGGTTAGAATTTGTGCTCTGTTCAAGGCAATGATAGGGGCTTAGACCTTAGACTCACAATTTCCAGGTGCCGTGTTTAAGGCTAGGTGTTATAAATTAAGCGATATTTTGCAAATTAAATCAATCATGTTTGGAATCTCTCAAGTGATCTCGATCCCAGTACATTGACCCAGCTCGAAAGAAGCAAGGAAAACGAAAATCTCAAAAACAGATGTAACAAGGCCACCTAGCCAAAAATACATTGTAAAGGGACATTGACTGCAGCCAGCCAATGTTTCTACGCACCACAAGAAGGGAACGCATGTTCCATACAGTACAGATCACTTGAGCAAGCTACCGAAGGCAAGCACGCATGGCCGTAGACGTGGAGGCGTGCAGGAGAAAAACCAATAAACACTTTATTTATGACCTATCGTTCGCCCGGCGGGATGCGCTTTGACATTGCATGTGCGCTGATAGCTCTCACGACGGGAAAAAGGGAAAAGTGACACCAACCGGTGCGCTGTGAGCCTCGGATTCAGAAATGATGAAAAGTCGTAAAATTCTCGGTGCTAAGGCACCGAGGGCAGGTTCTTCATGCGGCGGTACTGATGCGGTGGTGTTGGATCGTAGCTATAGGAGTGATTCCGGCATGATCCCCCTCGCACAAGAAAGCAGTACCTGGCTAATCAACAAAAACTATTGATAGTAGCGGGAACCAATGCCAGAAAAAACAGGGTAATAAAACCCGAAATTGAAATGCGCCTTGATGCATCCACATCAAGGCGGGGGATAGGTCTAGAATATTTGGTGGAAAACAAATACGATTAAGAACAAGTACAGAAGTCATAAAATTTGGTTGTGCCTGCTTGCATTAGGTAGTGACGGAAGAGGATATTAGTTTTAAGTTAGGAAACCAAAATTGTAAGGTTCTCTTTTCTTCTTAGCATTGTAAGTGGGCCCTAAGGCCCAAGATTCGGCTATAAAAGCGGATGGTCCCGCTTCAATAAAGCATTCTTTCATTGATCACGCAACAGTCGCGTACATTATTGAATCAAACCCGAACTCCTTAAGCAGTCGCCCAATTTTCCAAAGTCGGTGAGGCGAAGTTCTTTTGTAGTCACAACATATCGATTGGCTACAATCCTTCCGCGCCCCTTCGGAACCTAAGGTGACAAGTTCTTAGGCCAAAGACTTGTTTGAGGACAAGTCTTAAGTCGTAAGAACGATCCAGGAAAATAGCTTTCCTAGTGTCATTTACTGCACCTTTGTAAAAGTCAGTGAGGCGAAGTACTTTTGTGGTCACAACAAACCGCTTGGCCACAATCCTTCCGCACTCCTTTTACAAGGTAAAGTTTTCGATCCCTGAATTAGTGACTAGTCACATTCAGAGAACACTTGGAACGCACATTTAAACCAAACCCCAACGAACTCACAAGTTCCACAAGGAACACCTTCGCACAAACCACACTAGATGTCAACTTTTTTTTTCATTGCTGATTTCACAGCACAAGAAGTCGTATTTTATTCTTTTGATCGATTATTTGGAACATCGTAATGATGGTCATATGAAATCGCCAAATATTGTCAGAAGTATGTAAGTTACTGAACGGCCCACACCGCCATCATCAAACCAGAACTTAGCCATATCGAACATAAGCATTATTCCCACATTGCCCGCGCCCAGGGCACAGCAACAGACAGCAACAACAACAACAACATCAACGACGACGACGACGACAATCGCGCGACCCATCTGCATTCCACGTTCTGCTGACATCGCGCGCCACCAGACACCACCCATCCGGTCAACCACGATAGCAACTAAGTAGTTCATAAGAAAACCCATGAACAACACTTTGGAAGCTAATAAAATCATTCTCGATCAGGCCTTCAGCCAGGAAAGTTCTTTTTAAAAACTCATACCCGAAGGTCCGGTCGATTTTTGGCGCAGTCGGTAGGATGCGCAAAGTGTTAATCGTTTAAACTTCGCGAGTGAAAAACTTCCACCTATTGGACAACCAGGGACCAGCAGCCTATTGGAAAGTGCCAGGGAGGAGGCGTTTTACTTCAACAAGAGACGACAGCACGGCGCATTCGGACGGGAGCTCATCCGTGAAAACGTTGGCGACGGATTATCGCTGATTAGTGGTGAGTCCCCCAGTTTTCTTTATTTTATCTTTATTTTTTCGTGATTTTTTTTAAGTGATTAAGAGATTTTGATTAAGTGAATAAGTGATTGGATTAGGTGTTTTATGTGATTTTCTTGACAAGAACAAATTTTGTGCTAAACCTTTTATTCAGGAAAGAGTGATAAGAGAGAGAGTGAAGCAGGAATTGAACTGTGTGTAATATTTTTATATTTTGTTTTTTTTGACGTCTAAATAATAACGTTTTTGAAGCTTGTGATTTTTTTTTCCCGAATTTTGGTGAACACTTGTAATATTGCATTTGATCAGTTTTAATGAGACCAGGTCTTCGTTCAGGGAATATGGCAGAAAGAAGCGACCAGGTCGAAGATTTGCAACAGCAAATCGAACATCTTAATATGTTGCTGAGTGATCGTAACGCACACATAGCAGAATTAGAAGAAAGGCAGGATCAGGTTTCGGACAGATTGCGAGCAAATCCTGACCCAGCTAACTCGAGGGAAGCAGCGATTCCTCCAGCACCAGCTGTGCCAAGGAATCCTGTGATAAATATCGATGTAGAATGTCAAAGAGGCAAGGTTCCTGACCTCATCAAGAACCTACCAAATTTTTCGGGTAATTCAAGGCAAGTAAACCATTGGATTACATGCGCCGATCGTGTCATCAGACAATACGATCATTTGATTGGGACGAATGTTTATGAGCTTTGGCTCATGGAAATTCGGAATAAAATTGTTGGAGAAGCTGGAGATCTTTTGGCCTCTAGTGGAACTCCGCTCGAGTGGGACAAGATTAAAACACAACTGAAAATTATTTATGGGGACAAAAGAGAATTGTCTACTCTTTTACAGAGACTTTTCTCCCTCAAACAAAATCGAAACAAGGTAAGGAATTTTTATACAGCAATCAGCGATTGCTATACAGGGATTTCTACACATATTCAGATGGATAGTCAGTGGCGACATCCAGATGAACTAGTGAAATTTACAGACAAGCTTATTCTGGAAAAATTCATAGACGGGTTAGATGAGCCGTACTCGTCTCACGTAGGGATTTTACAACCCACTACTTTGTGCCAAGCTTACCAGTTTGCCAATGAAAAGGCCAACAAACTTGCACGCAGAAATTGTGAATATGATTTTGACGATAGACAAAATCGAAAAGTAGCGCAAACCCACATGTATCCTCCATCTAACAACCCTCTACCATCGAGAACATTTATGAATATCGCAGGAAACGCTAAAACACAGAACTCTTCGCAAATCGCTCCAAATAGAACATCCTATACATCTTTTAACCAACAAGCAACATTTCCAAATAGAGCAGTACAAAATTTTTCAAATCGTCCAGGAAATTTTCCTAACAGATTTGCGAGTCGACCACCTAACCATAACCAACAGAATCAATATTCCAAAATTTCAAATAGGACTCAACAAAGTAGATTTAGTCAAAAACCTACTAATGAGTTACAAAATCAGGAAGTGGGACCTCAATATGAAGATTATAATGATTATTACGATAATCCTGAAATCCCATATCCTCCGGAAGAATTCCAAGATTATCCAAACCAAAATCAAGACCCTTCGTATAATGAAAACGTCGATGTAGACGTAAATTTTCAAACAGCCACAGTTATAGAGAAACTCAGCTGAAATCCACTAATTTCATACCATACATAACTGTGAATAGTAAAAATGGACCTTTAAAGTTTTTAATTGATACGGGCGCTAATAAGTCCATTATTAGTCCTCGTCATGCAAACTTAGGATTTATTCGAGAACTTTTGAAACCAATGACAGTAAAGAATGTTGAAGGTAGATGCCAAATAACACATTTTGTAGAATTAAATCCTTTCTATGGTAACCCTGGGACCGAAAATCTCGTCTTTTTAATTTATGACTTCCATGATTATTTTGATGGACTCATCGGATATGAGTCCTTGAACCAATTACAGGCAAGCATTTCCGTACACACTAACACCCTTCATTTACCTTTTGCAAACATTATTATGCAAAAGAAATTTCCAGAAATTTTCAAATTCCAATTACATGCAAATGAAACGCGTGTGATTGAGCTGCCAACTTGTGAAGAAGAAGGAGAATTTCTTCTCTCAAAAGATCTCGTTTTAAACAATGAAGCCTTTGTTCATTCTGGCTTATATAAAGCCGAAAATTTTAAAACTAAATTAATTATAACCAACATGACCAATAAACCCACGGAAGTAGAGATGTTAAAAGGTAGCATCGAGAAAAATAATTTTGAAATTACACCGCCTAACCAGTTTCTGATAGCAGTGTACACGTAAATTTAATGGATCAATTACGATTGGATCATTTGAATAAGGAAGAACGAGTTGGTTTAGTAAAATTGATATCTGACTATCAAGAGATTTTTCACCTTAAAAATGAAAAATTAACGTTTACTAATGTTGTGAAACATAGGATTGACACTAAAGATGACATTCCTGTGTATACAAAAAGCTATAGATACCCATTTTGTTTGAAAGAAGAGGTGCAAAGCCAAGTTAGAGATTTGCTCAACCAAGGCATCATAAGACCCTCCAATTCTCCATGGTCGTCACCTATTTGGGTTGTACCCAAAAAGATGGACGCTTCAGGAAAGAAAAAGTGGCGTCTGGTCGTTGACTACAGAAAGCTCAACGAAAAGACAATTGATGACAAATATCCAATTCCGAACATAACTGAAGTTCTAGACAAGCTCGGAAGATGTAATTATTTTTCTACAATTGATCTCGCCTCGGGATTTCATCAAATTGAGGTGAACCCAAGAGACATTAGAAAAACTGCTTTTACCGTGGAACATGGGAAATATGAATTTCTCAAAATGCCATTCGGTTTAAAGAATGCGCCATCCACCTTCCAAAGGGTGATGGATAACGTACTACGGGATTTAATTGGAAAAGTATGTTTAGTATACATGGATGACATCATTGTATACTCAACATCATATCAGGAACATTTGATTAACTTGCGCAAAGTATTTGATGCATTGCGAAAATATAACCTTAAAATTCAATTAGACAAATCTGAATTTTTATGTAAGGAAGTAGCCTTTTTAGGACACTTAGTCACGGCCGATGGTGTAAAACCCAACCCTGACAAAGTGGTTGCAATCAAAAATTGGCCAATTCCAAAAACGGAAACAGAGCTTAGAGGTTTCCTTGGAACCCTAGGTTATTACCGTCGATTTATAAAAGACTTTGCGAAAATTGTGAAGCCACTCACAACCCAATTAAGAAAAGGAGAAAAACTTACACATAGCAAGGAATTCATCGAAACCTTTAATAAGTGTAAGATTTTGCTAACTAGCAGTCACGTACTTCAGTACCCGGACTTTACGAAGCCCTTTATTCTGACGACGGACGCTAGTCAATTTGCTGTTGGTGCCGTGCTTTCGCAGGGACCAATTGGGCAAGATCGACCAGTTGCATTTGCTTCGAGAACACTCACCAAAACAGAGGAAAAATGCTCTGTAATAGAAAAAGAATTTTTAGCAATCACATGGGGTTGTAAATATTTTAGGCCATATCTGTATGGCAAGAAGTTTACTTTATTCACTGATCACAGGCCATTAACGTACATGTTTAGTTTGAAGGACCCCAACGATAAGATGCTTCGATGGAGACTACGTTTACAGGAGTTCGATTATGACGTCAAGTATCGGCCAGGTAAGCAAAATATCGTTGCAGATGGACTTTCCAGAATCAGGAATGAGGTAAATGCTAACGATACATCTGACTCGTCAGATCATGCAACACATGGTAGCGAAGAAAATAATGCAACAGATTCCTCAGACGCCGAAACATGTCATTCTGCAGAATCTGACGCTAGCGATTTGATTCAAATGACAGAGTTACCCATAAACTTCTTCAGCAATCAAATAATATTGAAAAAGGGCGACATTGAATCTACTGAATATGAGGAAATATTTCCGAATATTCATAGAAGAACTATTATTCGCTTCGACTTTTCCGTAGCCATAGTTCTCAATATTTTTAAGGATTATATGAATCCAAAAAGAGTAAATGGTATCATGTGCGACGAATCTCTTATTAATACCCTCAATATAGTGTATCGCAATTATTTCAGTCGTGCCAAAATCTTGAAAGTGAGAATCAGTCAGAAAATGTTGACAGATTTACGCACTTCCGAGGAGCAAAATGAAATAATTTCGAAAACGCACGACCGCGCGCACAGAGGAGCTGCCGAAAACCATGCCCAGATTATCAAGCAGTAGGGAATCGCGCTACCTGGTCGATGGCTTCTATATTCGTCTGTTTTCCACTATAACTCAGTCAAATTTGAATCAATGACACAACTTTTGGAATGTGGTGAGATAGGTATAGTATCTACCCGTGTACAACATTTCAAGTCAATTGGTTCAAAATTGACTGAGTTATAGTGGAAAAAAGACGAATATAGAAGCCACCGCCCAAGTGGCGCGGAACCCTATTATTTTCCAGGCATGAAGCGACAAATTCAACGATTTGTTAATTTGTGCGAAACGTGTTTGGAGAACAAATACGAAAGGCATCCGTACAATATCACTCTACATAGACCAGAAATCCCTAACAAACCTTTCGAAACAGTTCACTTAGATATTTTCATTGCTCAACCCAATCTTTTCCTGACCGCAGTAGACAGATTCTCTAGATATGCTATGCTTATTCATATTAAATCTCGATCAATTCCGGATGTAAGAGCAGGTTTAATTAAATTGATTACCGGATATGCAACTCCGAAGAAAATCGTTTGTGACAATGAACCGGCCCTTAAATCCATAGAAATTCGATCACTTTTCCAAAGACTAGATATTCAAGTAGAATACACACCCTCAAACCATAGTGAATCCAACGGCATCGTCGAAAGATTCCATTCAACACTGATTGAAATCTTTCGCTGCATAAAGGATAAGTATGACGATTTATCTCAGAAACAAATATTCAAAATTGCTCTCGGTCTCTATAATAAAACCATACATACGGCACACCAACACAAGCCTTGCGAGATACTTTTTGGACAACGCGAAGAAGACGATTTACCCCTTGATTTAGACAGATTGTTTGAGAATAGACAGGAGATTACAGATGAAGTGATGTTAAAACTCGATAAAAATGCTAAAAAGAATGTTGATTATCATAATAAAACAAGAGAAAAGGAGCCGAACTTCCAGGAAAACGAAGAGGTGTTTAACACTATTCAAGGCATCAAAAGAAAAACAAAACCAAAATTTAAGAAGGTCAAAGTAAGAGAAAACAGATTCAAAACTATTATAACCTCAAGCGGAATAAAATTCCACAAATCCAAACTGAAAAGAAAACGAAAACACTAATGTAAACATTCTCTTTCCACAGAGAATGGCAACAATAAATCTAATTGTATTATGGATGAGCCTGACGGTAGCGACATCGACAATCAACAGTCATATACAAATCTACGACTTACAAAATAACCCAGGACTCGTATCATTACAACTCGGAGAAGGCAGAATCAGGATGGGTTCCCACAAAATTTACCATATGATCGATATGTCACATGTAGAACCAATCGTAAGAAGACTTAGAGCAATAATTAACGATTTAAAAATTTTCAACATAAATGATTCAATAATATTGATTAACAAAAAGCTAGATACAATAGAAAAATCTTATAGAAAAATTGTACCCATTGTTAGAACCAAAAGAGGACTTTTTAACGGTATTGGCAATATGATTAAAGTTATTACTGGAAATCTTGACAACAATGATCTTGTAAAAATTAATACACAACTTAACACATTGTCTGAACAAAATAAAGCTCTAGTAACAGAAAACAACGAACAAATAAAGATTAATCTTAAAGTCCAGGATAGACTAAACAGACTCATTAAAATTGTAAACGATCAACAAGATGTTATCAAAAATAATTTTATACACTTTAGACAAAAATTTATAAATGGTAAAAATATCTCAGATGAAATCAAAGTTGTTAAAGAATTGTTCAACCTCAATCTTAATATCGATCTTCTTGCTAATCATGTCAACAATATATTTGAAGCAATACAAATGTCAAAAGTTAACACCATTTCAAAAGATATCTTATCCAGTGAAGAACTTAACGAAGCAACAAAAATTTTGGAAAGTGAAAATATTAATATCGAAAGCTTCGATCAAGTGATAGAATATTTAGATTTAGCAGTGATTCACAAAGACAACAAAATCGTGTTCATCATCCTGATCCCGTTGCTGAGAAAAGACGTTTTCATCCACCAACTACTAGAGCCAGTCATCAAAAATGGAAAAATGCTTAATGTTCAATATGCAGAGGCACTCAACAACGATTTATCAACATTTCTAATAACTGGAGAATGTAAAGGAATAGGACAGAGTATCATGTGCAGTGAACACCACGTTAAGGATGTTTCCAGCGACACCTGTTATTCGAAACTTTTACGAGGAAAATCAGGCAGCTGCGACCTCATAGAAGTCACCGAGGAGAGACGAGTTAAACGAATCAGTAGTAACTACATCATTATTACTGGAAATGAGAGCACTCCGATCACATCCAATTGTGGGCTCTCCAGCCGAAACATTTCTGGAAACACGCTAATATTTTTCAGAAATTGTACCGTTATCATCAACCAAACATCATTCATCGACATTGAATACACCACAAAACAGCAACCAATCATGATTCCGTTGAACGGATTGGAAATCAACAGCAAAACCATAAGCACCAATTTCACACTTCAAAAACTGCAAGAAGTCAATCTCCAAACTCGACAACAGCTGACATTTTTACATGAGCAACAGAAACGATCAACCTTTGGAATATCGTTAATACTTTTTACCATCGTCATCATTTCGATACTCTACCTGTCCATAAAGCATTCCTCATGCACACCAAAAGCAACCAGTCAAACCGAACCAGGACGGTCCGTTCTTCAGGAGGGAGCAGTTACTGAACGGCCCACACCGCCATCATCAAACCAGAACTTAGCCATATCGAACATAAGCATTATTCCCACATTGCCCGCGCCCAGGGCACAGCAACAGACAGCAACAACAACAACAACATCAACGACGACGACGACGACAATCGCGCGACCCATCTGCATTCCACGTTCTGCTGACATCGCGCGCCACCAGACACCACCCATCCGGTCAACCACGATAGCAACTAAGTAGTTCATAAGAAAACCCATGAACAACACTTTGGAAGCTAATAAAATCATTCTCGATCAGGCCTTCAGCCAGGAAAGTTCTTTTTAAAAACTCATACCCGAAGGTCCGGTCGATTTTTTGTATATGACCTCCATTTGGGTAAGTATATAGCAGTTTATACGATTTAATAGGTTCTTATATAGTAGTGTATAACACAAATTATACAGACCAAAATGTTTACTGGGGAGTCTTCGAAGAATTCCAGGAGGAATCTCCGAATAATTTGCAGGAGGAATTCCCGAAGAATTATCCAGAGGAATTCCCGAAAGATTTCTAGAAGAAATCCTGAAAGATTTCTAGAAAAAAAACCTTGAAACAAATCCTGTATGAATGCTTATGGAGAAATATCTGATGTATCTCCTGGAGGCATCCTTGAATCCCTCAGGAAAAATCTCCGAAAGAACTCCAGGAGCGATTCCTGAAAGAACTCCCGGAAGAATCCTTGAAGGATCCCCTGGAGGAATCTTAGAAAGAATTCCTGGATCATTCTCTGAATGGATTTCTGCAGCAGTTACGGTAGAAACTTCTGGGGAATATCTGAGCTCGGAGGTACTTCTGGAGGAATTCCTGAAAGAATTTCAGGAAGAATCTCAGAAGAAACATATATACATTTTACTTAATCATTTATTTAAGGCTCATGCGCCAACAGGCATAACGGAGCCGAATTCAGTTAAAACTATTTACATTTTCATGTTTTTCTCTTATAAACTATGTTAGTTTTGGGGAACCGTAAAACTCGCGGTTTGGTCGAGGTTAGGGGGAACAAAAATATTTGAGCAAAGGATAGGGTGATGGGTCTTTTCGTTGACACCTGACAGCTTGGTGTGGCATATTGCTGCTGGTCAAACGTAGAGTGGACAAACAACCTGTAACGATACATTCAGACAATTTTCGAAGGGACACGAGGTGGACAAGTGGAGCAACAAGACTGGGATATCGAATAAAGACACGAGGTGGACAAGTGGAACAACAAGACGGGGATATCAAAAGAAGATTTCAGCTTGCTACTAGAACTCGTACACAAGCTTCATATACTCAAGATCAAGTTTACCCAACACATCTCTAATGTAGAAGAATCATATACATAGACCCCTATAGGAGCTCCTGAAGGAACTTCCTGATAGATCTCCTGGAGACGTCGCTGAATCCTCCTGAAAAAATCTCTGGAGGAACTCCTGGAGGAATGCCCGAAAGAACTCCTGTTGGAATAGCTGAGCCCTAAAATAAATCCTGAAAGAATCTCTGATAAATCTCTATTAGTCATCCCGAAGGAAGACAAGAGAAATCCTTGAAGGACTTTCAGAAGGGATCCTTGACCAAGTTACAATTGGATGCCTTATTCGCTTTCAAGAGGTTGCGCGATCCACCATAAAACCAAGATGATTTAATTTAGGGGTTTATAACCTTTTTGAATCTACTTGACTTAAATATGTTACTTGGGTGAAGATATTTCAGAAGGTATCCCGGAAGGAACTTCTGCTGAAATTACTGAAGGAACTCCGGAGTAAACAAAGTAAAAATCAACAAAAATGCTGTGTGAATGTAGTATTTTTTGAATAGGCCGATTTTGATGTGTAATTTGATCCGTTAGCTTTGTTTTTGTTTTCATCGTGAAAAAAAAAAAGTTTGCATACACGCTCCCTCGAAAATTTTCCGTTTGACGAAAAGTTTTCACCTACTGGAGCGGGAATCGAACCCACACTTCGAGGCTTACGAAAGACGACTGACGCCCCTAATCGCACGGCCACGTGCAATGCAATGGGACCGGAAATTCCATACAAATTTCAACAAATTTATGTTAGACCAGTTTATAATTGGCCTCCTTAGATTGCTCTAAAATGCTAAAGGCACAATCTGTAACTATTAATTGAACCCATGGTGTACAACATTTAAAAGGTGATAGGGTATTGGTGTCCTTATTAAGCATGTGCCTCCTATTTTCATCCTACGAAAAACAAAGGATTGACGCGCTGTTTGGTTTGTTTCTTATTTTTGTATTTTTTGTTAGAAGTGAGCACCCATGAAAACAAAAAGAACGGAATCAATCGGTGCCGTAATCGCTTGTTTTCGAATAGGATGAATATGGGAGCGTGAGATTACTCATGGCACTCATACCCTACATTATGGAAATCTGACAGTTTCATATGACATAATTTAAATCGTTCATAGACGTGAACAAAATGATCTAGTACTCCACATCATTTTGATCAAGGTAAAAGGACAAGAAGAACGACGTCACATGTTTACGTCCAAAATTGATGTTTGCATGATGGTAACAACTAGCCTGCCTTGTGATTTTTATGTCGTGAACTGAACCAATGAATCTCTCAGTTACGGGAGATCCCTCGAACTGGGTATCAGTGTAGGCTTTCTACTGGGTATGCTATGCTGAGGGCATACGCGAACAATATTTACAGTGTACGGTCATCTGACTAAAGCCTAGTTTCGAGTTCAAAAGAAATCGTTCAAGAACTTTTTGACCGATTCCTGGAAGGAATTGTCTACAGTGGGTGCCATTTGAACTGTAATTTCTTCGCAACTGCGTACTGCGATTGAAAAAAAACTGGTTTTGTGAGCGATTCAGGCAAGGAATTCCCCCTGTATCTAGATAGGCTGCAAAATTCTTTCTGATCTGCAAACGTCTTGAAATCCCGCTTCAACCGTGCATCAGAACTTATGACGCACAAATCTCAAGAAGCCAGTTTCAAACACCAGTGCATTTCATTATTCTGTTCTTGCTCACTTGTAATACGCCTAAAATAAGAAAATCAAGTGCGCTGGTTTTGTTTAGGAAGAGATTTGTGTGAAATTGTGAGTAAGTCTCAAATTGTGGCGGCCCTTTTGGGTTTCTAACAAGTCTGTGCTTAAGGCTATTGCAGAAAATTACTGAAAGATTTACTTCAATAGAAAACGTAGGATTGTATTGATAAACTGATCTATTGTAGGATTGAGATTTGATTAAGTTAATTGGACTTTACATCTTTTGTGGGTATCGGGGTGGGGAGTTCGCAAGCTGTCATGTACCTACAGGTACTACTGCTTCTTCTTGTTGACGATCTATGGGGGTCCCAAGAGCGCTTACTGATGCTACTGACAGGATAGAGCTTCAGACGAACAGATAGATAACTATAGTGTTGCCGTGGGGGGTTTCGTGTCATAACTGCAAGTTAGGAGTTTCCCTGAATGACCTTGTCGAGACGGGGAAAGCTTCTTGATGTAGAAGGGATTTTCCCGAGCTACGATTCTCCTTAACGTTTCAGAACGCGCGCTGTTGTAAAAAGTACAACACTACCAAAAAACCTCGCTCGTCGTGTACAGCGCGAGCGCAGTGCAGTTTCGACTACTTGATGGCACGCGTCCTGAAAAGTTAAGGCCGGTATGATCTGAGGTACTTTGTGCTCCTTCAAGTTTAGGACGTAGCCTATGCTAGACAGATTAAAACACAACTCCTTCTTTCGTGGACATTATCGACTGGACTGAATATGTGGAACAGTAGCAGATGACAGTTGGAGTTTTCGTCTGAAATACTACTTCGAATAGAACCCACTGTGCAACACGCGAAATTGAGCGAACGACATTCATTAAATCCAGTTGCCGGGGAGCTTGTTAGAGAGTTTTAATTTGAGGTTTAACCTCCAGAGATTTTGGCGGAAGCTACATCATATGTGCACACAGCACAGAATAGACTGCGGAAACCAAGCTGTAATCAAAAGTGGAACGTATCGCGGTAAATCTGATTTAATATCCAGCCAAATCCAGCTTTCAACACTTGGGACCATCTGGCAAAATAACACGCGCTTTCGTGCACGCTGGTACCGCATCGCGCATCGCCTGTCTGGATGCAATAAAACCAGTCGAAAATGGTGCGAAAAGTATCAAATGTTAAAAAAAAACAACATCCCAACGAGAAGCAGACCGTTATGGCTTGTCGTACGCCCAAACATTTCACAACATGACACAGCGCACAGCACAGCAGCGTGGAACCGAGCAAAACAATGAAAATACGCCAGAACCATAATGTGCTTAATCCCCAGGCGGGTTTTAAACCGAAAAACCGTAATACACAATACGACAGCCAGAGAATGGTGGCGAATTTTCCGCCTAGAACAACCCGCTGAACCCGCTTATCTCATAACGTGGCGTGGGTATGGCAGATGACGACAGCGAGGCAGCCTCTTTAGCGAAAAAAGAACGAAATATCTTGATTTATCTACCTGATAGGGATGTTCACTAACAGGCGAAAATTTCATTGACTTTTTGGGGAAACCGAATGTCTTTGTGCTTGCCACATGATACGCAAATGCCAAAATGATCATTTGGCATACACAGCTCACATTCAGTAATGGGAAATGTCACGCAATGTCATGACATTTGTCAGCTTCACCATTTTTTTTTTTGTAAATTTCCGTCCGTATACAAAACAAACGGTTTTTTTATGTACTTTTGTACAAAAAGGACCCTAATGGTATTTCAATTATTTAATGATTTGATTAAATATATTTGACTAAAAAAACACCAATAAAATGTCAATGACACCATAGCTTTTCTGTACAACGAACTATAGGCGAAAGACAAACAAGAACAAATAGAAAAAAAGAACACTGACTTGGCCCAACTGTGGCGGTGAAGGCTGAACTGGGTTGACTGTGGAATACCACAAGCCCGTTTCCCGGAGTTCGGATTGGAGTTGTATGGGACCCCGCGGACTATTCCCTGCTGCCGTTGCCCGTTACAACGCGTTCGTTTATCCCACCATGTCTTGGGTGTCTTGCTTGTCGTCATTCCACGACAGCCTCCTCAACGTATTATTGTCATCGTGGCAGGCATCTCTTCTGAGTCATGCCGTGGTGGTCGCTTCGCCGCCGCAGTTGACGTCGTTAGCGTCACCGCATTCTTTGTTGAAAGAAATTGATAATGACATTCATGACGGAAAATGTAATAATTGCGCAATTTCGGTTTTGTGGTATGGGGCCGTCCATATACCACGTGGACAGCTTGGAGGGGGGAGGGGGTTCACGAAAAGTCCACGCTTGTCCACGGAGAGGGGGGTGGGGGTTCGTCAAATGTCCACGTGGACAACATTTACATAAAAATTAGGAAACAAAAACCTATAAACGAAACACATTTTGTCGCATTATTGATGAGATTCTCTTCAACAATTCTTTCATACATTTTATTTTATTATACATTGTCCTTTAGTTGTAAGTTACTTCTTCAAGAAAAAAAATCATGGTATTTATTTACAGACTAATTTGTTTTAAGTTATCAGAATTTCTAATTACTTAGTTTTCTTCCTCAAGGAATATTCTGGAGATTCAAAATGGAGTGTAGACCATACAAATGTTGGTGTTTCAGTCAGAAAATTTTCATTGAAGTTATGTATGTTTCATATCTATTTTTTTAACTACTTCAAAGTTTCAAAATACATGTAGGGATTTGCAAAAACTTTTTTTGTAGGTTCCTTCAAAATTTAAGATGTTTCTAATGGAAATTAAAGTCTAAACCTCAGCAATACAATTTAGTTGCTGTAAATCTTGTTTTTGGTAAGAATCTAAGAAATATAATCTAATCATAAAAAAAACCTAAGATTTAAAATTACCTTATCTCAACAAAACAATCAAACAATCATAGATTGAACAAATATTCTAAAAATCACCGTCTTCAACCAGAGGCTGTACAGACTGAACATTGAACAATCACTAACATTAGGCGATGGACATCACACAAAACTCACTTAGTGAATAATTTTCCGTTTGACGAAAAATTTTCACCACCTGGAGCGGGAATCGAACCCACACTCTCACAAACATTAAGCTGTATTAGAAACAATGTTGAAAACTTGTAGGTACCTATTTTATGCTTCTTGTTTGTATTCTATGTAAAGCTATAGAATATTTGTATTTTATAAAGTTTTCAATTATATTTAGGACATTGTTTACGAAGAAAAAAAACAATATTAAAAAAAAACTTTTCAAAATCACTTTTTCCATTTATTTTATAAATATAAAAAAAACTTTTATTTTTAGATGTCCACGTGGACATTAGGGGAGGGGGGTAGGGGTCAATGAAAAGTCCACGCTTGTCCATGGGGAGGGGGGAGGGGGTCAAAAACCATGAATTTCCTGTCCACGTGGTATATGGACGGCCCCTATTGGGCTCTCGTGGAGTTGGGCAAATTGTCAAAATTATGTGAAATGGGGTTTACATATTTGCTGTTATTCTAAGCTGTTATGTGTTAAGGCGAATGTGAGCATGAAAGACAGATAATATCAATTTAGATATCGAAAAAGTTTATTTTTTTGTCAAGTTTGTAAAATTTTGGCTAAACAACTATTAGTATTTGTTATTGAAACATTTATTTCTAAAAACCATACCTTCCTATCTAGGAGCGTCGTCACCTTCTTGAAAAGTCGATTCATTCTTCTCTCCAAACACTTTTGACAGGTTTTAAATGTTTCCACCATTCAAGAGTATCGCAATCAAGCTAGCTGTCCGACTTTCTATCACAGTTGTTGTTTTTGTTTTCGTTGCTATAATCCGCCCGTACGCCCACACCATGTGTTTATCCCCGCACCATATGCGCTACTATGTAAATACCGTAATATTCAAATTTACGCGTCGGTATCGGATAAACAGTAGCTGAAAACACTGACGACACGCCTCCGCACACCAATGAGAGTATATTACAGGTGAGGAAGAAGAAGAGATGGCTATGTATTAGTAAGCAAAGAAAAATGTAAACACAAATAGTGACGTCACTATTTGACACGCGTTCTTATGGGAGCTCGCTTTGCTTGTAGTAGTGACATGTTTTACACCAGACACGGATCTCACGCACACGAAGTATCTTCTTCCTCACCTCTATTAGACTCTCATTGTCCGCACACTTCGCACTTCGCACACCACCACCATTCAGCAATGATAACAATCAACACCGGCAACACTGGTGTTTCCTTGGCAGCAGAATCCGCACGACGCCACCGCTGCTGTAAGTATTCGCGGTCGTCTGGATCTGGGACATCTCACAACCGGCCGGTTTCAGCAGCTTTTAGAATGGCGACGAAGCTAATTGGCACTGGAAGAGCCGCGGTTCACCGGCATATAAATAACATACACAAAACACGATCACCACTCAGAGGCCGTAAAATATGGCTGCCGGTGCATTTTCCATTCGCTGGCTGGCTGGTTGGCCTCAAATTCACTGCGGGCGCATAAATAAACAAACACACTATCATATAGGGTAAGGTGTTCCAGATGTGGACATGGTTGGTTCCTTGTTTGGACATTTTCTGTAAGATGCAGTGGTATGGAAGTGTAAATCGTTACATTACTTAGTTAACCGTAAAAATGTGCAAAATTACAGCTTGATTGGTGAAGCTCGTTTCTATTTATGTCAATTTCTCGATTTTACTTAAGCCAACCAAGCCAAGATAATCACGGGAATATTCTCACGAGCGAGCGTGAGGTGGTCGAGAGGTGGCGGCAGCATTACGATGAGCAGCTCAATGGCGACGTTGCAAGTACCGAAGGTGGCGTGGTAACAGATCTAGGAGTATGTGCACAGGACGAAAGACTTCCGGCCCCTGACCTCCAAGAGATTGAGGAGAAGGAGGAATGGATGGAAGGTATCTTGTGTCCCATCTACAAAAAAGGGCGACAAGTTGGATTGCGGGAACTACCGCGCGATCACACTACTGAGCGCTGCCTACAAGATACTCTCCCAAATTTTATGCCGCCGTCTATCACCGATTGCAAGAGAGTTCGTGGGGTAATATCAGGCTGGATTTATGGGTGAACGCGCTACCACGCCATCCGCCAGGTGTTGCAGATATGCCGCGAATACAACGTGCCCACACATCACTTGTTCATCGATTTCAAATCGGCGTATGATACAATCGATCGAGAACAGCTATGACAGATTATGCACGAATACGGATTCCCGGATAAACTGATACGATTGATCAAGGCGACGATGGGTCGAGTGATGTGCGTAGTTCGAGTATCAGGGACACTCTCGAGTCCCTTCTAATCTCGCAGAGGGTTACGGCAAGGTGATGGGCTTTCGTGCTTGCTGTTCAACATTGCTTTAGAGGGTGTAATTAGGAGAGCGGGGATAAACACGAGTGGAACGATTTTCACGAAGTCCATTCAGCTGCTTGGTTTCGCTGATAATATTTTTATTATAGTTCGCCAATTTGAGACGATGGCGGAAACGTACATCCGACTAAAGAGTGAAGTCAGGATAATCGGATCAGTCATTAATGTGTCGAAGACAAAGTACATGATAGCAAAGGGTTCCAGGGAGGAATCAGCGCGCCTGTCACCCCGAATTTATACCGACGGTGATGAAATCGTGGTGGTTGAAGAATTTGTGTACTTGGGCTCACTGGTGACCGCTAACAACGACACCAGGAGCAAAATTCAGAGGCGCATTGTGGCAGGAAATAGTGCTTACTTTGGACTCCGCAGGACTCTACGATCGAATAAAGTTTGCCGTAACACGAAATTAGCTATCTACAAAACGCTGATTAGACTGGTAGTCCTCTATGGGCACGAAACATGGACTCTACAAGCAGAGGACCAACGCGAACTTGGAGTTTTCGAACGAAAAGTGTTGCGTACCATCTACGGCGGAGTGCAGATGGAAGACGGAACTTGGAGAAGGCGAATGAAAACCACGAGCTGCATCAGCTGCTAAGAGAACCAACCATCGAAGTTTGGAAAAATTGAAAGAGTTTGAAGTTCAGACAGTTGTAAGAAAAGTAAAAACCTTGTCAAGTTCAAGGAAAAGTGAAGTAGAGTGAAAGTGGAAAATACGATAGGCGAAAAAGACTTCAGGCATCTAATGCCCTTTCAATATCCCAGAACCTCGCCGATTTTAGTTTAAGAACCCCGTGAAGTGCCCTACGACGCCCGTGAGTCCGTGAGCAATTCTGGCAAAGGACGAAGACCGATCCATTACAATATCGGTAGGACTCGGACGAGTAGTGGAAGCACAGAGCGAGTCCCAATAAGCCACTCCCGAAACCTGTGGAGAGCGAGCCGAGGATCCACGCTCGTGCACGAGTCACCGTTGGAGACTACGAAGGAGTAGTGGTGGTAGTGCTAGTTGGAGAAAGGGGTTCCGCAACGTTAAGATAGCTGGTAAGAAAGTGGGAGAGGAAGTGTCAGGAAAAGCAAGAAGAAAGTGTAGTGTGGTAGCTAGAATAAACTGGCGTATAAGGTTTAAATAGAGCTGTGGTTTACCTTCATTTTGCGCGAGAATTACCTGCCTGCGAGTAATTGAGCGGTGAACGTGCCGACCCTGAGGCCATTGTGTCGGGGAGCCTCTGTGGTACTTCCGACTGACCTATCCAATACGTACACCACTCAGATTTTAGCCTGACCGGTATGGTATGCACCAATTTGAGTAACCAAATCCATTTTCTTTACTTTTTTGGCAAGTTTTTTCCGAAAATCGCCACCTTAAGCATTTTTAAAGACAAGGTGTTAATAGTGGGCCACTCAGCGAGAATTACTTATAGTTAGACGGTTTCTGAATTGGCACAACTGAAAAAACCGTAATCCGGGATCAAATTGGTCACTTTAAAACAAATTTAGCAGATAACATATTTGTTACTGCCGCTATACGCATAATTGTCCCATGTTATATGGGATTTCCATATAACATGGGACAATCGGGCATAGAACGGCAGTGTAGCAATTCAAACATTGGCAAAACAATTTGTGTAAAACCAGTACAGAGTAGATCTCTATGAATCAATGTGACAGAATTTTGCTCAACAAATTCAAATTTATAGTTACATAACTTCTAAATCCAAAAATTTAAAATGTTACTTTGGAGCGAAATTGATCAGCATACAATTGAACATCGGTTAGAATAAAAAATTGCCTTCTCCACTTAATATTGATCTTCTGAATACGAATGACGCATCGAAACTCTTACAACTAATGAATTCGACATATTTAGCTGTTTGCAAATTGAAATTTTGAAAATGATCGCCTGAAGGTATGTAATTTGCTTTGAAGTACACTATTCAACTACATTAAACCACTTTTTCAACTAAAACTGAAGCTTTTTAAACTGATTGATATCCAGAATAGCTACATTACATCAGCTTTCACAAAAATGTGAACACAGCGGTTTCAGCTATGTAAGAAACACATTGAAGAACCTTTGAAAAAGTAATACACGACTTCTAAAAACTGAAAAGTTCACACTCATCTGTAGACATTTCTAGACAATATGTGAAAAGGGCGGAACGCAAGATGAGGTAAAAATGTTATTATCATAATGACTTGCACACATTACTAATATGAAATTACAATTAAGTCCGTGAATGGTCAATTACACCCTGCTGATCAATTTGACCCCGGTTTACGGTACTGTAAACCGGGGTAACATTGATCAAAATTTTCGATTTTCTTATTAATTCCCTTGTTTAGGCAAACGTTATATTAAAAAGGTGTTTTCACTTCAAGGGTCATAACTTTTTCAATTATCAACCGTTTTTCAATCTTTTTTTTTATGAATTTCTCAAAAAATCAATTACAAAAAAACTTGTAGAAGATTAAATGTTTCCAAAGTCACATAAAATATGAGTTTTTAAAGATTTAATTTATATTTTTTTTTTCATTTTGCCCAAAAAATAATTTTAGGGCCCGTTAACTGTTTATTCGCTTGACCAATTGTTCAAAAACACGTATTTTACAAGAAAAATGAGAGTGTTGGCAAAGTTTGAATTGTTTTTATGCTTAATTTCAGGCTTTAAGTGAAAAAAACTATTCTAAATAATCGTATGGAAGCCTTAAACTTCAACTTTTGGAGTGTTCTAAATGCTAGATTTTTTTTTTGGATAAAAGTCTTCCACTGTGTTCCACTTTCCTAAAAATGATGCTTAGTATCTGGTTTGAAATAAAAACTTGCAGAAAACCGTCCTAAACTCCGGTTTAACATAAAGAAAATCATGTTTTAAGGCATGTTTTGGCAGTTTATGGTGAAAATTATCATAAAAATGAATACTTTTATCAATAGTAGTTTCAAAACAAAGACGGGCAATTGAAATATTTGCAAAAGCACGCTTAAAGATTTGAAATTGGTCAAGTGGTTAAAAAGTTGTCGGATCCCAAAGTTAACTTTGTTTTGTAAAAAGAAGAAAAAAATAAATTAGGGTCGAGGACCATTTGGGCAGGAGGACCTGTTTTGGGCACTTGCTGTTGTAACTCAGTCAATTTTCAACAAATAAACTTGATTTTTGGCAAACGGCGTACAGTATCTAGCCTTGTACAAAAAATGAAGTCTATAGGACAGATCGGTAAAGTACTAGATTAGTAGTAATGAGCTAAATTTTAGTATGGTAAGAAGGTCAATTCTTCGTTTCTGCACTGAAATGGTGCATAAAGCATGGGTTTTAGGATTCCTTGCCTAATTTGATGTTGTTTGAGCAAAACTTTGGACAACAGTGTTGTTGCTTTTTTTTTTCATTTCTTGCAACATAAACAACATAGTTATCCAAAGTTTTGCTCAAACAGCATCAAATACGGCAACGAATCATAATACCCACGCTTTTTATACCATTTCATTGCAGAAACAGAGAACTGACCTTTTCACCGTATTAAAATTCAGCTCATTACTACAAATCTAGTGCCGTGATTTCGGGTGAAATTGATCGACGCGAGATGCTTTTTTATTTGCCAAAAAATAATGCTTTAAACCTAAAATTAGATGGGGAAAAACACCATCATCTGACCCAAGGGTTATTGAATGATGAGTTATCGAATTTTACAGCAAATTTATTAAATATTTCTATGAAAAATTTAACATTTTCTCACACAATGTGTTTTGCGATTGTGTGAGACACCTTCAAACTTCCATTGCCATAAAGGTATCGCACATACTATAAACATTCGAATCATTTTTTCTAGCTCTAAAGTCATCACTAAACCCGATATTGTAATCAAAACGTGCATAAACATTACCATTTATGCAGAAAATTGAATTTTTGGAAACTAAAAGCATATTTTCCAAAAGCATTGCATACTTTCAGGCGTTTTCGCGAAGTTAATCAATAATTATCAAAACTTCAAACCTGAATAATAAAACATTTAGTGAACTTGTAAGAGTTTTGCGATCCTTTTTGCATTCTGGGATCTCAAATTCAATTAGAAAAATTAAGTTGAGCTCTAACAAAGCCTCTTCACTGGCTGATCAATTTCACCCTGAAAGCAAAATTATTGATTTTTATTTCAAATAATATTTATTAGACTAAAATGATATGCTGTAACAGATTCAACCTCGTAAGCTGGTGAACTCCATCGTAGTACTTGTTTTAAAGCATTGAGTTTGATATAATCGACAACTGTTTAAAAATTGAACGCTTAAAACTGTGAAAAGTGATCAATTTCACCCGAAATCACGGTACTACACCGAACGTGCCCCATTGGATAAAAACTAACTGAGTTACAGCAGCAAGTGCCCAAAATGGTCCTCCTGCCCAAATGGTCCCAGACCCTAAATCTTGGAAAACTCATATTTTGCGTGACTTTAATTTAATGCTCTACTAAATTATTCGAAATTAATTTTTGTGAGAGATTTATAGAAAATTCAATATTTTTCGGTTGGAAATTGGAAAAGCTATGGCAATCGAAGTGAAAATACCTTTTTATTACTCGAAAATTCAACAATGAGGCGATTGCTTCACCTCTGAATCTCAATATTTTTGGCAAAGGAAATTTCTTGATAAAATTAATAAAAGGAATTATTGAGTAATTTATCTTCTACAAACACAGATTTCAGCAATTTGAAAAACTTTCCGTTAGACGATTTTAAGAATTTCGTTTAAAAAGAAGAACTTCCAGAAGAAATTCAGGGGAACCTTCAAATGTAGAGATATTTTGAAAATTTGTAAAGACCGTTGACTTCCCGAGTCTACACAGTAAAACCGCTCAGCACTAAAATGTGTAAGCCCAACTCATAAGTGCATAATTTCCAGACCACACAAAAATGTGTTACAGTTACATATTCTCAAAAACAGCTCGTACACTCGTCTAGATGCGAAATGTCGATATTTTTTTTTTGTTCTCCGAGGTCACTAGTAAACCTAGCTAGATTGCTGTACAATTTTTTTTTGCGAATTTAACGATTTTGCGGACACAGGAGCTTGTGAATGTGCAAGGGTTACACATTTTGAGTGTAGTCTGGAAATTATGCGCTTTAGTGCTGAGCGGCGTTAGCGTGTATGTTTACAGATAGGCCCTTAGGAATTACCAAATTTTAGACTGAATGATATTTCAGGGCTACCCGACTAGATGGACATTACAAAATTATAACAAGCTGTGTTATTTTGTTACAATAAATTTTTATAACAAGGATTGTTATAAAACATGTACCGTTAGTAGTTAAAATAACAAAAATTCTAACAAAGTTCCCCCAAGAAAAGAACAAAAATGTAATAACTCTTGTTATGATCATAACAAAAATATTACAAAACTTGTTCCATGAAATATGATAGAATTTAACAAAATTATAACAAATTGTGTTATAATTCTTTGGCAACCTTTTAGGGTAAAAACTAAATTTTATACTCATTTTTTGGGTAAATATTTTTAAGTGTGTTATTCTATTTTTAGAAAAAATAGGTTACATAAAAATAGTGTCCATTACGTTATAAAATTTTCGGGTTCGAACCAAGACACCTATATATCATCGGTAGCAATTCTGACGCCTTTGCCAATGAGGCCATCACAACACTTGAAGAGGGCGGTGATAGAAGCTTTACTGCCCAAGTAACCACTAAGCACTGGCGTAAGCGGTCTAAAGGTCATACAGCAGCTTTTTCGTGTCAATAGGCTCAGTAGGAAATTTTCAAATGCTCTCAGGCATTATAAATAGTAAGCACTGAAATAAGCCGTATATTAGTATATGACGCTATGCCATAGTGCTTGTAAACCCAGTGTCTATCACTACTGATCGGGATTGATCACCGTGGAATTTTACTAATTTATGTGGGTTGGCTCTTTTCGGTGACATAAGAACACTAAGTCACCGATGTCACCGAAAAGAGCCAACCCACATAAATTAGCCAGTGTCTATCAGCCGAATAAGAAGCCTGACAGTGCTGTTAAAAGGCTTGGCGTGCATGACGTTTATATCAATCAAAGCTGATTTCAAGCAAAACAAAACTGAACCGAAGCAAGACAATAAAATCTGCTCGGAAATTTCGTACGATCGCAACCAAAACTAATCGATGGGCCCCATTTTGATTCCTGTTGTTACGGAATCTCGTCAACCTCCCAAACTTTCCTAGCTGCATCTCCTGCAGATCTCTCTCCACCCTCAATAAAACCATTTTATATATTTCCAATGCGGCCACATTGTGCCCGATTTCAGATCCGAACATCGGATCTTCCGGAACATTCGGATCGAAACATTAATGCTGTCCCAACTTGTTGCCTTCTTTTCCTTAAATACGGTGCTGAGCAAACCGATCTCTTGGTGCATCGATGGAGCAGATGGGAAACGTGACGACATCCACTTAAGACTAACAACCCCGAGGACATCAGATCGAATCTGGATCAGGCCGTAAACATCGAAGAAAAGTAGACTTCGATGGAAAACATCCGGAGAAAAAAAATAAAGAAAGTAAATAACTTTTTTTTTTCTTTTTTCTTGACCCATTTTTGACAACTCTTTCACCAGAGACTCGGTACGCAGATTGAAGCTGGCCGTATATCAGCCAAATATTTCGCCAAAATTGGCTTTTAAGCAGATCTATTATAGGATGTAGTTCTAATGAGCTCTGTTAACATTGCTCTTCATTTGGATATAGAACCAACTTGGTGCCAATTTTTACGGCTTAGTGGTTACTTGGGTGGTTCTACGTATTTTCAGTTTTCTCATTCAAATCCTTGTTTGCCAGACGCACACAAGCGGGGTAGTATGACGTCACATTGAGCTCGTTGACGTATAATAGACTTGATTTGTCGTTAGTGATTTTGTTTTAATCTATCACAATTATATCATGTGCAGATATGATAACAGCTGTAGGTATAATTTAGTTATATTCCACATTTTTTTTTAAATTTTAAGCAATGAAATGGAATCTATCACATAAGGGGTCATCCATTAACTTTATCGTCACTTTTGGAGGAGGCAGGGAGGGTTGAAAATTTCCAATTTTATCGTGACGTACTTAATAGATGCTCCCTAAAGTCGAAGCAAAATAGGTAGAATAAACAAATTCCAAGTTTTAATTATTTAGTTCCACTTTTGCTTTCTCCATGTTCAATAACATTCACTACTTGGTATACTTTTTGGCGAACAGCAGTACTGTTTTGGTATTTATTGTAATCGATCTAATGGTTTCGCGTGTAAAGATACGTCATTTGTGTAAAATTCAACTCAAAAGTATTGGAAGGCATACAAAACGTAGTTCCATGTAACGGAAACATTGTTCGTCCGGTCGCAAATTGCAGCACATGCAATATCCGTCGTTTTATATAGGATGACTTTGGGTATTATCGACAGGATTGTTCTAATCGTCTTGAGGGTTTTATCGGCAAAATTGCCTGAAACATCCCGGTCAACCAGTGAGAGATTTTCGATATCGATTTGTATTGAATCGATAGCGAACAATATCGTCAGATAAAGCACTAGTCCATTTTACGAGCCAATTTTATAAATGAATTTTGACAGGAGGTAGCGTAAAATAACCCGTGAAAATCAATATCACCAACAACATTGTTGTCACTTCGTAAAATGGCTCATAAAGGAAATCCGAATCTGGTTGATAGGGATGCTCACGCAGAAATGACGCATGTTTTTTGAAACAAATATGACGCCGTCCCCAAATTACGCGTCGCTCAAGGGAGAGGGAAAAGTACAACCGAACGTTACGGTCCATACAAAAATTTTAGGACTTTCATATAAAAAAGCGTAACGAAAGACGGGGGGTTGTTAAAACAAGACGAGTTTAGCGTTGCGTTCTAAATGAACAAGTCCACCATCGCAAAACGATCAAGTGCTATAGGAACACCAGAATAGAAGTGATAGTGATACTATAAATTTAATCACAGTATATCCATCCCCATAAATGTATGTTCCCTATGATAGGCCGGTGTGCAACCCTTTCAAGACCGACATTTTTAAGATTAGAAAATCCTTTTTTAACTTGTTGATTTAGTGTCGAGCCTTGAAAAAGATCCTATAAGGGATCGAAACGTCGGCGAAGATTCTATAAAAATCAACGCAACTTGTTGTGACTGATAGCCAGATCCCCAGAGAAATATTGTGTTACGATATTTTGTTATAGGCAATTATTTTGATAAGCATAATGCAACAAATGCTGTTATATATCTGTTTGAATAAATAATACAAGTTTTGTTATAGTTTTGTTTTTAAAATAATAACAAATTTTGTTACAATTTTGTTATGGTTATTCACATATACGAATACTTCCAACAAAGTTATATCAAATTGTGTTATTTCTTATAACGGTTGTAATAATTTTTTTATAATCTTGTTAGGAGCTTCTGGTCGGGTACTGGTTTTCAAATATGACCATTGTGTAAGAATTATGAATTATGAATTCAGTAAAAGATAATCAATATTATGTTTACAGAACTATATTTTCCAATGATGAGTTTCATGTATATTTACATGGGAAACCGTGAACACTGTCATCTATCATCATCTCACGGTACTAAAAATTGTCGCTAATTAAAACATCACTACCCAACTAACATTTTCAGCGCTATAAGCTTCAGTCATTTGCTTTCTGTTGTGTAACCATCGAGTAAAAGCAGTCAACGCTGAATAAAAGGAAAGCTAGTCAAATATAAATCATAAGCTAATACACGACTGCAAAACAAGCACAATCCAGCTACCAAACTTGGTTTTCAGAAATCCATTGCTTGTCACTGGGGCTGCCTTTACTCCACTCTATTCCAACTCCGGGAGATTTCCCGGAAGATGTGTAAACTTGAACACATCGAATAGGAGTCCCCACTAACAAAACAGCTGCTACTATACAGTACAATTTGTTATACTGACAAATCCCCAAACCAGCAGCGCTTTAAAGGCCGTTATGCGATATTATTACAACTAGAAGCTGTAATAAAGAAACTGTTGGTTTACCAACACGGCTTGTCGGATGTAAACATTATTGTCAAAACAAACTTTAAGCGGGATATATAGCTACTACACAAATTCTTTACAGCTATCCATCTCTGTGCTGTGAAATTATTTGGGCTGCTTTTATTGCACTTTAATTCAATGCCGGAAGATTTTCCGGAAGATGTGCAAATCGAGTAAGAGTCCCAGCCACTACAACAGCTGCTGTTATACAGTACGTTTTGTAATGTTTCCAAAACACAAAACAGCAGTGCTTCGTAGCCGTTTAAAGAATACTCTTTCAGCTAGAAGCTGTGAAGAAGAATCTGTTGGCGCAATCACACAGCTTGTTCAATGTAAACATTATTGCGTTTGACGTTTCACAAGCTTTTGCAGCAAGATGTAGTTGGGTAAGGTTTCTTGTGGCACAATTATGAAGCCTTGTCTGGAGTAAAACAAAACGGGCTATTTTCTATGTTTTTATATATAGCAGTGTGGCAGCGAGGACATCATCGGGACCAGTGGATACGGAGATCGGGAGTTCGATTCCAAAGAGCGGCAAGTACTTTAATTATTCAATTTTAAAAGTGATAATTCCAGTTCCACATGTATTGCGTCACGGTATCCATAACCTAATTATATTTAATCGTTTAATTTGGGGATGCCGTATAACTATTATTTAACAACTGCGAAAAGGCTGAAAAAGCGCCTTCTCAAGATGTTATTCAGTTAGTGGCTACATAGGAGCCGAGAAAAGAGCTATGACTTGGTGGCATAGAAGCTTCTCGCGCAGCATATACATGCTGATTAAGTTCGCCAGATTCATTGGTATAGGGCTTGCATAGAAGCTTCCATCTATATGTACAACACAGTAACTCAGTATCAAGCCGTATTGAGGACGCTTTGTTGACGTTTACATTCACAATAAATGTTAGTTGGGTAGTCACTTGTGTGTACTTTATTGTGAGCCTCTGGTTTATGTATTTGGAAATTCATTGGCATTGCTCATGGCAAACACCTATTTACACTGAAGCATAATGTATCGATAGAAATAAGAATTTGCAGTTTTTTCGCACTCAACACAAAGCAACGATAATCATAAACCTCTGAATAAGTACAGAATTCTAAAGTTTTTCATAATTCAACACTTATTACATTGATATAACATAATCCAATATCGAGTTTAAAATTTTCAGATTTAACGATAAACTTTACATCTGTCCAAAACACGGAACCACTACTATGTCCACAACCGGTACACTCACCCTACCTACCCGTTGCGTCGTGGAGTCGATCGAACAAAAATATACTCCCGAAGCACGGAAGCCAGACGACCTGGATCGGGAATTTCGAAATCTTGGCACCGTTTCTTCCCTCAGGAGAAGTGCACTTTCATCGGAGATAACTTTTCACTTGCCACTCGATCACACGGGAGATCTACCGTTCACGTCACCCTTAATCAATCGATCGAAATTTATTTAGATCAAAACACTCGTCCGAAACGCGCGAAAAACATGATACCGACAGAACAAGTACAATCATGGGAAATTTAATGTAATAAAATAGGGACAAAACTACGTACTTGCTGTACGACTATTGTCGCCCGTGGTTGCGTACAAACTGGGCTGTCCATCGGGTTGGGTGTAACGTTTATGGGGCCGCCACCCAGTGCGCCTGCTCCAACGACTTCGACTGATCGTGGTGCCGTTGGTCCCGATGATCCACCACCACTGGACGACGCATGCGTTTTTCCCTCGGACGCCGACGACGAAGACGACGACGTAGTTGGCAGCGCGTCGTCACCGCAGCAAGATGTTTCCGCAAAATAGTCCACCCGAAGGTCCGGAAGTCCAGCGTTGCTCGCGCCGCTGATCTTCGAACGCCCTTTGGACGACGAGCTGTCGTACTTGGATGGCATCATGTCGAACTTGGTAGCGATCTGGTCGAACTTGGACAATCGCTGCGGCGAAATGGCCGGTTTATTGGTGGCAGGTTTTTTCTTGGGCGAGAATGCATCGATTCGATCTTTTTTACCTCGTTTGGACGAGGTTCTGTCCAGTGCGTCCCGTTCCTGTTGGGTTAGATAGGCGTACTGCTGGAAGATCGAGTACTGATCGCTGAAGATCTCCGAGTCCATCATGGCTTTGGAGGGCGATTCGCAGTATTCGTCGCGTTCGTGTTCATAAGGGTATTCTTCCTCGACGGCGAAACATTCACGTTGGATTCGATCGTAGTCGATCGCTTCACGATCGAACGGGAACATGGTCATGTTAGGATCGTTGTAGCTCTGACCCTTACTGTTACTCACAGCAGGCGCCGAGTTCAAGGCCTTTCCACTCTGATGTTGCATGTATCGATCCTTTCGGGACTTGTACGGACTGATCCGCTTGCTTGGAGTCGTGGTTATTTCCGCCACCTTGGATCGATTTTCTTTGTTCCCATCCTTCCCGGGTGACCGGTCGGTTGGCGATATCTTAGGAGGCAGTCGTCGGATCGGGTTGGGCGAGTCATCAAAGTTAAACATCGGTTCGTGGCTGCCGGAAGGTTTCGAAGATCCCGGCACTCGGACACTTTTCGGCGAGTTGGGTGGATCGAACGGGAATCGGGTTGTCGAAGCGACAGGGGCAGTGCGGGGCTTTGGAGAGGTTTTCGGTGATAGGTCCTCCAGTTCCTGGAATGAAATGGAAGAAACGAGAGAGAGAGAGAAAAGAGTTAATGCCATCATCATAGCAGGCCATTAACCGCAAACGGTCCGCAATATACCCTAATATACTGGACAAACACAATCGAGTTAGCTTTGGATCGATGCTGATGGAGGAAAAGCGAGACGGCGAAAGTTGATTTCATTATCATGCGAGAGACGACACGCAATATGTTCATTAACTATGTCCTGGCATGCCTTCGTATGCTTGCTGTACAGGATAAATTGGCGTGATTTATACCACGGACCACGGTGCGGGACGATGTTCGACAATACACGTAATGTGATCTAATGATGTAGACTAATAAAAACAGCGCTTATCTAGGTAACCACAGTCAGCTAAAGTGATGTATCCAACAAACACTGAACACAGTGTAGTCAAGAGTTGTGAAAAATTAATCACCGAGTGGTGTGGAGAGTGGGAAATTTCCAGGGGGATGACGAAGGGCCAGAATCATCTACCCAGCATTCAATGCAACATGGCGTCCAATGTTTATGTTTTGATTGCTTAATTCATGGAAAAAATGCGCTGTAAACATCGACACTGCTTCGCTGCTACACATAATATCGTGCAAAGTGATAAGGAAAGAGAAACAATCATCAAAAACAACGATTTCGTTTGAAATGTGTAATTTCTGAAATAAGCACTAAAAACACACGAGCCACACACCCGAAAATCAGCAGCAAGTTAGGGTAAACCGACCAGAAAGTGGGTACCAAAACGCGCCGTACCAAAAATGATGTTGGGTGAAGCGGCGATGTACCGAGTTTGACAGCCGTGTCACCCCACTGGAAATTTCCTTTCAATGGTTTCTAAAATTTATACAGTGATAGACATTCGTTTAGCCGAAACTAAAAAAATTTCAAAAAAGTGCCAGGAAACTCATACAAAAGATTTTATGATAAAACTTTTTTATCGTAGTGATAGTATATCTAGTACTGTTTTATAAAAATGTGATACATCACACTTACATGTACACTGAAACAAAAACGAGGGTAAAAACCCTTCAAATGTCATTTTTTGCCTAGACATTCGTTTAGCCGAATTGTACAATATTTAGAATTCCATAATAAAAAACTATCAAATTTCGAAAAATATCCACAAAGTCATTTTGTATGGTGATCTGCACTATAGATCGACTTGTAAATCATGAATTAGATCGTTTTTGGAAGTGTCGCCATATTAATTTAGCATGCATCTCATATAAATATGTCATCATATTTTAAATGTTTCTCAATTGAGATTTGATGTAGTTATTTTTATCGGAAGTGTTTCAAAAGAATCTAATGAAAGTTTCATGACCAAAGCAGGTTGAAATTTTGCGAAAAACAACGTTTTTAACAGAAAAAAAATAACACAAACCATCCAAAAATCACGTATTTAAGTATTGTTTTGATGAAATATGATGGTTTCACTTGCATAAATCACAGCATTTACTACTATTACGTCTTCTAATAGCTCCCAATATCTTTTAGACTGTATTCTGGCTGAAATAATATACATTGGACGGCTCATATTTCGAGAAATGGCACCGAAAGTATTCAAATTTCTAGCATGAACTACTTGTTTCATAATTAAGACATTCTTTTCAAATAAATCATGTTAAAAATGAATGTGGTTCACAACTAAGACTCATTTATAATATATTTCTTCAGATTGAATGAAATAAGCCAATTATTTAACCAAATCTTGCATTTTTGTATGAGCATCTGCTTTTGAATAAACAGGGTACACAAAATCTGACACTTCTTGCAGTTCTTCTTTCACTTTGCAGTCTTCTAACTCATTTAGTAATGATAGTATCAAACAGGTGTACTCCACAGGCATTAGGGCACGTATTTATTTCAATGCAGTACTATTTATTTTAGCTTTTATCAATCCCATTTTAAAGTTTAACCAACCAAAAACCAATATACTTATTTTTTCATGACATTTTATGCAATAATTTAAACATTTCTGACAATAATTCTGTGCCATATTTTCAAAACTGCTAATCTAGCTTACGTTTGAGTGTTTACAGAAATCAGTTTTCTTAAATAAATTTGTTTATCGTCGCTTCTCCTTATCGGGACATTTTTTTTTATAATATTTCTCTGAATTTCACAAATAAATAAACTTTTAAGGTCAAATATCTTGCTAATACGTCATAAACTAAATGCCTTGGAGTATATTCTCGAAATATACTCACGAAATTGCAAAAAATCTATTGAAAACCAATTTTTCATTTACCTCGGCTAAACGAATGTCTAGGCAAAAAAGGAAATTTGAAGGGTTTTTACCCTCGGTTTTGTTTCAGTGTATATGTAAGTTTAATGTATCACATTTTTATAAAACTGTACTAGATATACTATTCAGTGCTGTCATGCTAAAATCAGAGCTGGTTACCCAAGTTTTCAAAATAGCTGCGCCTCTTATGATGCTACGCCCCCCATATAAATAATTCAAGCATTGCGCTCAATTGAACTATTTTACTGCTCCCAAAATAACGCAAACAAGACAATTTTCCCGCTCACAAAAAAGTGTTAGTCTTGGATGTTAAAATTGCGCTCATCTTATGCCAAAAAAGGATAATAGATTTTTCAGTTCCCAAAATATAAAGTGGCTATCTCAGATTCGAAAACAGCTCTCATCGTAAATCAATAACAATGTGAAAATTCCTTCGCTTTTCAATGAGCTGCGATCTCAGTCGTAGAAATTCCCTCAAAATATATCATTAACAATGTAATATATGAAATTACGGATTTATATGATTTTGTTTGGACAAGTTTAATCATATTTGAAAAATAATAGTGTAATAGTTTTCAATTTATCAAATTTGTTGGTCAGAAAAAAATACATATCATAATTCAAAGATAAGTGGTGTAATAGCTGGAAACTTCATAAAATTAAAAAAAAACTAGTGGTGATATCAGATGAAAAACTTGCACTCATAATATCAAGTAAAATGTGACAAATTTTAATTCAATTTAACTATATTCTATTTATACTAGAAAATTGCTCTCATCGCAAATTGATAAAAATGTGAGAATGTCTGTCTACCCATTTAAAATAAAGGATTTGCAATCTAAGATGATAAAATATCTTATCTAATTGAAAACATTGAGACAATTTTGAAGTACTTAAACAAAATAAACGAGTTTGAATGTTGAATGAGACCATTGCGCTCTTCATACATTAAAAACAGAACATTAATTTGTCGGCTCCCCAAAATAGAAGCGGCGATCGAGGCGGCGATCTTATATTCATAAAACTTCACTCATCGGATAGCCATATGAAACTTCGTCGCTCTTTACAATAAAAGAGTCGCGTACTTAGTTGGAAAAATGTTGCTGTCATATTAAATAGATAATTCGAAAATTGCGCTCATCAAACATGGAAAAATGTTCGCTCTCCTCATAATATTAAAAAAAAACTGAAAACTGAAACGATTTCTGTTAACTGGCCAAAAGAAAAAAAAAACTTTCGCTAACTTAGAAAAATTTGACCTACCCTAATACGTTAACTACTTTGAATTACCCTAATAAACTAGATGTAACTTGTTTTCCTTTCCAAGTAAACTTACACTACCACAACTATAGACAACCTGTGTAACCCAGTCAGAACAGAAATAAAATGAGTCTAACGCAAACAGTAAAGCTGTTCGGGCGCGTTCTTTCGTTATTTCTCCCCGTCCGAATAATTCCCCGCGAGTTGGAAGTCCGCCATATTCGAAGTCCGCTGCGAAACCCTCGAAGGCCGGTTCCCGAGATTTGGTCGGTTGTGAGCTGTGACCGGGACCGGAAAAAATTCTGGATTTTACATGGTCCTTCGGCTCGGATTTTCGGTTCGGTCGTTTTCCCGGTATGCAAAAGTGCAAATCCGTCCGACTCGTGTTACTGTGAAATTACGCCAAGGATTGGCTGACACCGACAAGGTGTAGTGAAATTGAATCCTCCACATAAAATTGTGCGAGAAACGGTGAAAAAAGTGCGAAAGTGGCTAAAAATCGACGAAATTCGGTCGATATCCGAAATTGCGCAGTGAAATTTCTCGAAGCGCCACCGAAAGAAAAGAGAAGTTCAAGGGCGGCCATCTTGTGCCGAGAAATTTCCACGAGATTCAGCCAGGTTTCAGAGTGTGTGAGTGAAGGAGATCCAACTTGGATCACGAAGTACAGTGCCAGTGTATTGTGGGGAAAGAACGCAGAGAAGATACGGCACTTGTGAGTGTCTTTAGTGGTGGCTACCCCGACCACTGCGGCTGAGTGGTACAGGCCATCCAAGTGAGAAGAGCCGTTCAGTTGTTGGTGTGTATTCCCCACGCAGACCGAGGATTATTTGCTGTGTGCGTCGGCGAGAGCAGAGCAAAGAGCGAACTGCCGTTCGTTTGCTCGCGTTTCATTTTCCACGCTGTTCCCGAGAATTCTCTGCCAGCCAGCCACAACAGGGATCGACTGCTGCTGCCGTCATTGAGTGAGTACCTACGCTGCTTCTTTATCATTGCACACGACTCGCGTCGTGGTTCGTTAACCCGTGCCGTTGTCGTCGGCGTCGGTGAGGTACGACTGTTCGTCGTCTCGTTTAGTCGGTTCGGTTGGTCGAGCCTATTGCTGGCACGGAAAGAAATTCGTTTCGTTTCGACTATCGCGTTGAGTCACCGTAAAGACAATAGCGCCAGTCACACGGTGCATATATTGATCAATAGTTGGCCGTTTTATGGATGCTTTGAATGTATAATATTGTTCAAAAATAGATTGACATCAATCATTCAACTTTTCCCCTATCTTCCGTTTGATCAACCACACAGCAATATTTCCCCTCCATAGCGCTTTTTTCTTCAATTTTCTCTACAATATTTCCCCACCTTCAAAATTGTTACATCAATCCTCTCGAATATTGTTCAAACCATGGGTCAAATTATTCCATGGATCAATTGATTGGTTCAATATTTCCCCTCCAGATCAACCTATCATTCTTTCAATGCAGCAGTGCGTGAACGAGAGCGTCATCATTGCAGAGCATTCTGCCGTGTTGCCGTATTTTTTTTAAATTTAAATAAACAGCTATTGAAATGTATTATACAAAAAAACTGAATTCAAATGTAATCATCGAACAAAAAAAAAACAATTTATGCAGAAGTAATGTAGTAAATTTATGCAAAGTTTATGTAAAGTAATTTATACAGAGGTAAATGTAATGAACCCAACTATTACAATGCATTAGTGATAATAAACAGTTCACAACATTTTTTGTGTAATCTTCTAACTCGGTTCGTGTCCCACCGAACTTTGCTAAAAATTACTGGTGCACTGGCGGTCTCTAACACCAGTTAATTAATAATTTGCACATCATGGTGGTAACATGCTTAGCTGCGTTACCTATAAATTAGAAATACCCCCTTCTGACATATAACACCCTTCAGTAGTAATTTTGTGTAATGTCGAAATATAAAGGTAATTCAGCAAGACGGCACTGCCGGACGCATTGATTCAATAAAAGGCTTTGCTTTGCTAGCTGTGCACGTATGATAAGCATGCACGGATACTTGTTTTTTTTTCTCTTTATGCATTAACTTCTCTCATACTGCCGGGAGATTTTCTCTCTGCTCGAGCCTCGGCTTGATCTATCTCTCTGGAAAGGGGTATTTGTCGAAGATATTGGATTGATACTTGGTTTGATCCTCGTGATTTCATCAATAATCCTTGAGAAAGAAATAATTGATGGAATGGTGGAATAAAGGAAACAAGAAAGCGCTGCCAAATAAACATTTTCAAGCACAAGTTGCGCATCGTAAATTTTCATTAGATTATTTAGGAATAATGTTTAATATTTAATATTGGTTCATTATTAGGGACAATGGAAATTCGCGATTTCGCGGAAGCCGCGAATTCCGCGAAATTGGCCTTTGGCCGCGAAATATGAGAAATCCCGCGAAATTACGCGAAAATGGACAAAATTGTGAAAATATCTTTAAAATATCCATCAATTTCAACTTTCTAAACCTAAATTGACTGGTATATTTTGACAATGAAAAGTTATACACAATTATGTATAGCGTAATACAAGTTTACTGTATTTTCAATATATGCTTCTTTTCTAATTTTTCATCAAATTTGTTCCTTTTTCGATAAATTCCTCAAAAGACCTCTAAACACCAAATGAATTATTTATTTGGCATGCAAAATCAGAGTTTTCTGCAGCAAAACGATCAAACATATGGGACCGCGACAGTGCCGCGAAATTTACAATAGTACTCCGCGAAATTTAAGAAATTTTGCCGCGAATTTCCATTGTCCCTATTCATTATGTTTTATATCACATCTTTAATTCCCACTAACGTATATGCGATTTTCTAGTGCCTTTAGTATAAAATGCTAGAAAACTCAGTATATTTTCGACAGCTTTGTTCTTTTCGTCATGGGGTGTTATCTAAAGTCTGATAAACTGAAAGTTGGCGTCACATCTTTGCCAATCAAACTGTTTACAACTAAGTTTCAAGATATTTGGACGACAAAAAACTCTTATGGCAAAGAGAGAAGCACTGCCAATAATACACAAAGTCACTCTCAAGGCATATAATTTAATCATACACAGCAAAAATTAATTAAATTTCAACGAGCTGTAATCTGAACGAAATGTAAATGTACACGAGTTGAAACTTCTGTTCGATTGAATTTTATATTGAAATCAATGCACAAGTCTGGAGCATGTATTTCAATCTAAATTTACATTTTTATTTATTTGATTTCCAGTCATTGTAAAAATAAATCGATATACCCATATTTTTCAGCGAACAAAACTTGAATTTTACATGAACTAGTACACATCAGTCAAGTCAAAAGCAGTCATGGCGGAATAATAAAAACCCCGACTGGACTATCTTTCGTTTGTGAGCCGCATATTTCACTTCCCGGCCAAATTAATTTCCAAAATTAGTGAAGTTCTATCGTTTGTACTAGTGAACCGAAAACTTGAGGTAAGAAGAATCAGCGTTTTTCAGTTGTAAATGTCTATCAAGAGTTTTATCCCATCTACCCACAGCCGAAAGCGGCAAAACCACGTTGGTTTGTATGCAATCTAGTTCCTGGTGGCAGCAGTAATTGAGCGTCATTATTGGAAGTGCCCAGCGACCTGGACAAGAGAAGAAATTCAACTGCTTCGGAAATATTAAGTGTGCCGCAGGATATCAATTCACAACACCTCTAGTCAGAGAATAAAAGATATATTTGAAACTAATCCTGAATCTTACGCTGTTGTGTGTTTATTTACTGCTGCCAGTGATACCCGGGAGGGGAATGCATTTTCAATGGGAACGGTGGGAATAAAAAGAAACAAGCAAAGCAAGACGCCGTCGTCGGTGCGCGTGCTGTGGTTCGTGTAAAACTCAATAACGTTTAATTTTACACAAATCGCTTTCCTTTCCAAGTCGTGTAAATTTAAAGCTCTATTGAATTTTGCATTTATTTTCATGCTCCAAATATGTGCATGAAAATAAACTGAAAATTACATTTTTATTTTAACTGTGTAGCTCAGTAATCAATCTAGCTATAGATAAACCTGTTAATAACGGATAAAGCAAACATTTTCAATTATAGCCGAAACAAACAAATCAATATGGCAATAACCTCTTATCAGCCTTTGTTTTCCAAACCTCTACTGCTTTAAATATTTACTATGACATTAGCAAAAATCAAAACTTGTTCGAACCTAACTATTATTTATTTATTTATTTATTTTTAACTTTAAATTTTGTAAGAGGGAAAAGCCCCTTTGAGTGATTTCCAAATTTACATGTTGAAGTTCGAACCTAACTGTTAATACTTATTGTTTAAGCTCCATTTTGTATGAAGTATTTTGGTTCACCGGTAGAAGTTCATAACTTGTGTTAGAAATTAAAAAAAAACATCAACCTTCTCAAGAAATTAGGAAAAATAGCATGATGAATTAGTAAATAGATCCACTATTTTCCAATTCATCATACTTATCCGAGAGATTGGGTTCAATATATAAGAGTTTATGAATGCTTACAAAAAATCGAATATAACGTGGTAGAGCGATTCCACGAACAAGTGGGAAATTTTTCCAGTTTTTATTTTTTGTATTTTTTGATTTGCATGGAACCTTGCATACAAGTTTTTGGGGAACAAAAACGCCGTTTTGCATACTTGGTTCGCCATTTTTAATCTAGCCTTACTTATGAGAAGGGCCTATGAAAAATGCACATGATATCTTCAAAAAATTGTATCTCGAAAACGGTTTGTCCGATCGGTTTGGTGTCTTCGGCGAAGTTTTAGACAATTATTGGTGCTATATGGAAAAAATATGCACAGTAAAAAAATATGTTTGGTTTTTGTGATTTGAACTAAAATATAGTTTTTCCCTCAAAAGTGACATGTCAATATTTTTTTTATTATCCTTATGTTATAGCTGACTGAAAATGCTACCTAGTGCACAGTGGGTTGTTCTGGAGAAAAATAGGTTACAATGAAAAAAAAAATGTTTTAAAAAATTACGGTTTTCAAAAAAAGCTATTAAGTAAAGTCAAAAAAGTTTGTCGCCCTAATTTTATGAAAGTACATCAAATTTGCAAGAAAAAAGTACTTCGGTAACATTTTTCTAAGATGCACCGTTTAGAAGATATTACTAATTTAATATTGATTTTTTTGATAACTTAATAAGTTTTAGCCCTTTTCGAATGTACTTCGTGTTTCTCCAGTTTCAAAAGTATATTTTCGGAAAGATTGGAAAATTTTGAGTTAAAATGACACTGACAGCTTAAAGATTTGAGTGAAATTCTCTGCCTTAAAAGTATTTTGAAAAACAAGTTACAAAATCCCACTATCAGGAACAATGATTTCTTCCAGTGGTTTTTGGTGTATTGTGTTGAAAATGTGCATTCAACTCTTGCATATCGCAAGCTCCTCAATTAGCAAGATTCAAAAGAGCGAATAAGGCTTATTTTTCAGGGGTGGTATTTGTGCGCAATAAAAAATAACATTATACTTTGTACATCAGTTTATTTTTATTCCTGTATTTTTATCAAATTATTGTTTACACAACTTTCTTAACAATATCGAATATTTTGGCATCATTGTCAGGGCAGTTTGAATAAAGCTTTGCCTTTATTGTATTTTCTGATAGAGGAAGAAATGAGTGGAATTTTTGAGTTCCTTGAATTGTTTTTGCATTATTATATTGATTATTTAGCTGCAAAGACATATTTTCGTATTCTTCTGTAGTAGAATAACAAAATGACAACTTTGTAAGTTCTTCTTCTTTTCGTTTGTTTGCCCAATTAAACAACTCTCTTGCAGTCTTTATCGGGTGTTCGCGTTCTTTGGCTAAACTTGCTCTGGTTGCCATGCGTTTTATCGTACCTCCAATAGCATCGCATGGACCTTTTCCGTGCGATGTTGCGAAGAAATGCCATTCAGCGTCAATACCATACTTTGACTTAAACTTACAAAGGCTAGAAAAGTTTTTTCGGTTTTTATACTGTGAAGCAGCACCATCTGACATAAAATAATTTTTTTTCAATTGGAATTATACTAATGTCATCGTGTCAGACTACGTTGATTTGATCCACTTTTTTGTTTATTGATCTTTGTTCTGCCGCTTGTGTTGTGTGTAAGAGGTAGCGGTCGCGTTCGAATGAAATAAAGCAAGCTGACACCCGACCGCGACAACGAAACGAAGGCAGTGAAAAGTGTCGAATGTTTACAAGCCTGGGCCAGCGTGGCCATGGTGGACTAGTTCCAACAAAGACCATGTTTACAATCACCAACTGTACGTAGTACAGCTAACTGGTATCTAATTACCTGTATCTAATACTTATTAGCACGTTTTCAGCAGAAGGCAATAAAAACCACTGGAAGAAATCATTGTTCTTGATAGTGGGATTTTGTAACTTGTTTCAAAATACTTCTAAGGCAGAGAATTTCACTCAAATCTTTAAGCTGTCAGTGTCATTTTAACTCAAAATTTTCCAATCTTTCCGAAAAAAATACTTTTGAAACTGGAGAAACACGGAGTACATCCGAGTGCATCTTAGAAAAATGTTACCGAAGTACTTTTTTCTTGCAATTTGATGTACTTTCATAAAATTAGGGCGACAAACTTTTTTGACTTTACTTAATAGCTTTTTTTAAAACCGTAATTTTTGAAACATTTTTTTTTCATTGTAACCTATTTTTCTCCAGAACAACCCACTGTGCACTAGGTAGCATTTTTAGTCAGCTATAACATAAGGATAATAAAAAAATATTGACATGTCACTTTTGAGGGAAAATCTATATTTTAGTTCAAATCACAAAAACCAAACATATTTTTTACCGTGCATATTTTCTCCATATAGCACCAACAATTGTCTAAAACTTCGCCGAAGACACCAAACCGATCGGACAAACCGTTTTCGAGATACAATTTTTTGAAGATATCATGTGCATTTTTCATAGGCCCTTCTCATAAGTAAGGCTAGATTCAAAATGGCGAACCAAGTATGCAAAACGGCGTTTTTCTCCCCCAAAGACTTGTATGCAAGGTTTCATCCAAATAAAGATATATGAAAATTACTCGTTGCTGAAATGATATGGAACCGCTCGGTAAATAACCAAAATTATCAAAACATTATTTTTTCATAATCATTAATGGAATTGAACAAGCAAGTGAAATATCGAAATTTGCACTTTTATAATGATCAAGTCTTTATTTTATTTACAATGCAAAAACGTGACACTTTATTTATTTCTAAAAATTTGCTTCCAAAGCATTCCATAAAATTCAATTGAGCTGGCCATCATGAACGCCGTATAACACGCGCTGAATGTTGGTGAATTGCTATCTCTTCCTCACTGATGGAATGGTCTTCGCTCAATCTGCTGACTCTTTTACCCTGCTGGATTGATCGAATAAAACAACTCAAGGGGAAAGTTTGACGGACTTGGATGATCTTGATGGTTTGGTCAAACTGGATGATAGCGGTGGTTGGATCAATCTTTCGGAGGGGAAATATTGAGGATATGATCACCAGCCTCAATCCTCGCTTTTGCAGGTTGGTCAGTATTTACATCAAGATTCAACATTATCATCCATGTTTTCCTCAATAAAAATGCATGCAATACATTTAGCAATATTTCTATCAAATTGTGTTTCTTGATGAAGTTGAAGGAAAGATTGAACCTCTTGGTTGAATCAACTTATTGATAAGTGTAAATGGCACTAATGATTAAGGTTGAGGGTGATAAGCAAGCAGATGTCCTGAGCAGGGTTCCTGATTTCCACTTTTTATCTTCTTCCACATTCGAAGACAGTCAGCAGCGAACGGTTGTCGCTTTAGTTCGTGTGTATGCTTGTCAGCGACGACAGCAAACTCCGGCGAACGGTGGGAAGCCACACTTGGAAATTACTCATTCGTCAACATTCGCATCGCAAGCGAATGCGATTCGTGAGTGATGCGATTGATATTGTGCATACGAATATTTGATGTTTTCGAATTATTTTTTTTGCTAATCTGGCATTTCAACAACTGGCGCTACGGTCGTATCCAGCTTGGTGAGCAGTTGCCGGTTTTGCAGAATTCTGTACTCGGTTGGGTGGTGTCAGGACCGTGCACCATTCGCGACCACGACCATGCTGATCCTCGTACCTGTTTGATAAGTAGCGCCGTCCACGTGGAAGAATTGCTTCGAAAGTTTTGGGAGTTGGAAACCGTTCATGACACCAAAGGTTGGTCAGCATCTGACAAGTTTTGCAAGGAACATTTCCTGGCCAACACTACCCGGACCCCCGAAGGTCGATACGTCGTTGGATTGCCAAAACGCGAAGAACTCGTCCCACAATTGGATGACAACGTGTACCAGGCCACACGACGCTTCTATTCCCTGGAGCGTTCCCTCATGACCGACCCGCAGAAAAGGAATCTGTATCAAGATTTCATCGCCCAGTACATTGCACTGGGGCATATGCGCGAAGTGTCAGAAGAGGAACTGAACGTCCAACCGCAGTTTGTTCTCCCACATCATGGAGTTCTGAAGCCGGAGAGCATCACCACCAAACTCAGAACTGTGTTTGATGCATCCTGCAAATCACGCTCTGGCTTGTCTCTAAACGACGTCCTTGTTCCTGGTCCCACGATCCAGCAAATGCTAGTGGAAATTGCTCTGCGGTTCCGATTGTACCGTTTCGTGGTGACCGCCGATATCGAAAAGATGTATAGGCAGATTCTGGTTCATTCGTCCGATCAACCGTTACAACGAATATTGTGGCGTGATGATCCTGAGCTCCATTTGAAGGTGTACCAGTTACTCACCATCACGTACGGTTTGAACAACTCGCCCTTCCTAGCAACGCGCGGATTTCGTATCAGCGAGATCTGGATCATCTAGAAGGTTTTCGTATTCCGCGGTTGGTCATGCTCTCACCGCATCAAACGTTGGAAATCCATGGCTTCAGCGACGCATCCCTGCAGGCATACGGAGCATGTGCGTATATAAGGTCGATCATGTTGAATGGCCAATGCTATACCCAACTGCTAACGGCTAAGTCGCGCGTAGCTCCGCTCAGCAGCAAGTCAATACCAAGACTGGAGCTCCCCGCTGCGCTGCTGTTGTCACATCTTCTGGCTCAGATCCTGAAAAGCACTTCGCTCGTGGCTCCAGTATACCTATGGACAGATTCAACCATAACACTGGATTGGATCTCAGCTCCGCCTTCAACCTGGAAGACCTTCTGCAATCGAGTTGCAGAAATTCAGGAGTTGACCGCTGCCGCATCTTGGAACCATGTGCCTTCCAAGGACAATCCCGCTGACCTGCTGTCCAGGGGAACCAGCCTAGAGAACCTTGTCGAAAGCAGTCTATGGTGGAACGGACCCATCTGGATCAGATCATCGAGTGAACCATGGCCGAAGAAATACGTTTCGCGAAAGCAGAACCCCGAAGATCCAGAACTACGGAAAGTTGTTGCCCTGCCTGTATTCACAGAACCAGAGGACATTATCGATCGTTACTCAACCCTCACCCCTCTCGTTCGCGTGTGCGCGTGGTGGCTCCGGTTCGTCGAGAACACTCGTTTGCCGAAAAGTGATCGCGTAACCGGTCCGTTGACGGCGTCGGAAATCGATCGCGCATTACTCCGCTTGGTAAGTCGTGTGCAAGAAGACGCGTTCGGTTCGGAATTAAAGCAGCTCGCTCGGAAGGAACCCGTCAGCAAGAAATCCAAGTTACGCTTCCTGAACCCACAACTCATCGACGGATTGATTCGAGTTGGCGGCCGGCTGCACCATTCCGGGCTCAGTGTTTACAAGCGGCACCCCGTGATACTCCCAGAAAAACATCGACTAACCAAGATGATCGTCTCACTCGAGCACCTGAGAACACTGCATGGTGGTCCGACTCCAAGGAGAATACATTTTACTAAGGTGGCGCAGATAAACATTGCAAACCACTGGTTGTCTCTTCCATTCTTCTGGTGTTCTTATGGAACTGAAATAGTGACGTCACTATTTTAGTTGCATAAGAACACCAGAAGAGTGGAAGAGACAACCAGTGGTTTGCAATGTTTATCTGCGCCACCTTAGTAAAATGTATTCTCCTTGGTCCGACTCTTCTGCTGTCATCCCTACGTCATCGCTTCTGGCCTCTGAATGGACGGAGTCTCGCCAGCAGCATCGTACATCGTTGCGTTACCTGCAGCCGTGCGTCACCAAAGTCGTTGGAGCAACTAATGGGCAACCTACCACCGGTTCGAGTAACTCGAGTCTTCCCATTTGAAAACGTCGGAGTCGATTACGCCGGCCCCATCTTTCTTCGTCCCCTCAACAGAAAAGCAGCCCCGGTCAAGGCGTACGTATGTGTTTACGTTTGTCTGACTGTTAAGGCAGTACACCTTGACCTAGTCCCCGACTTAACTTCAGAGGCATTCATCGCAAGTTTGCGCCGGTTTACTGGCCGGCGTGGCAAGCCGAACCACATATATTGCGATAACGGTCGTAATTTTGTGGGAGCTCCTGAGGACTTCCTTGGGGATTTCCTGAGGACTTCCTTGAGGATTTCCTGTAGGTATTTTTGGAGAAATTCCTGTAGGAATGCTTGAAGGAATCCCTGGAGGTATTTTTGAAAGAATTATGATAATTATGATTATGATAATTAGCTTTATTAAGGACAGGTCCCCTATAGCCACAGCTGTAAAGGCGTGGGTATTCGACGGGTTCGATTCCCGGTCAGTCCAGGATCTTTTCGTAATGGAAATTTCCTTGGGCATAGAGTATCTTCGTGCCTGCCACACGATATACACATGCACAATGGTCATTGGCAGAGGAAGCTCTCAGTTAATAACTGTGGAAGTTCTCATAGAACACTAAGCTGAGTAGCAGGCTTTGTCCCAGTTGGGACTTTACGCCAAGAAGAGGAGGAGCTTTATTAAGGAAATTTTCAGCCCTTGGCTTGTCGATCTCCGGTTTTTTTGAAAGAATTCGTGCAGGATTTCTTGGAGGAAACCCTGGAGGAAGCCCTGGAGGAATTCCTGGAGGTATCCCTGGAGAAATTCATGAAAAAAAAATCCTTGGAGGAATACTTGAAAAAAAAAACCCTAGAGAAATTTGTTAAGGGATCCCTGGAGAAAATCCTGGAGGAATCGATGGATGTATTCCTGGAGGAATCCCTGGAGGAATTGCTTAAGGAAACTTTGGGGGCATTCCTGGATGAATTCCTTAAGGAGTCCTTGGAGGAATTCCTGGAGCAATCCCTGGAGAAATTCCTTGAGGAATCCCTGTAGGAATTAATGGAGGAATTTCTGGAAGATTCCCTAGAGAAATCCCTGGAGGAAATCCTGGAGGAATCCGTGACGAAATTCCTGGAGGAATTCTGGAAAAAATATTTAAAGAATCCCTGGAGAAATTCCTGGAAGAATCCCTGGGGAAATTCCTGGTGGAATTTCTTAAGGTATACTTGGAGGAATCCCTGGAGCAATTCCTGGAGGTATTTCTGGAGGATCCCCTGGAGGAGCCCTTGGCGAAATTCCTGGAGGCGCCCTGGAGGAATTACTTAAGGAATCCCTGGAGAAACTCCTGGAGGAATCCCTGGAGAAATTCCTGGTGGAATTCTTGGAGGTATTCCTGGAGGAATCCTTCAGGTATCAGTAGGTCGGCTCCAGAGGCACGTTCTCCTCTTTTTGGGAATTTCCTGAGGAATTCCTGGAGGAATCCCTGCAGGTATTTTTTAGAGAAATCCTTGCAGGAATCCCTGGAGGAAGCCCAGGAGGAATCCCTGGAGGAAGCCCAGGAGGAATCCCTGGAGGTATTTTTTGAAGAATTTCTGGAGGAATCCCTGGGGGAATCCCTGGAGGAAGCCCAGGAGAAATCACTGGAGGTTATTTGTGGAGGAATTCCTGGATGAATCCTTTAAGGAATCCCTAGAGAAAACCCTGGGGGAATTCCTTGAGGAATCCCTGAAGGAGTTTCTGGAGGAATCCTTGCATGAATTTTTTGAGGAATCCCTGGAGAAATTGCTGGGGGAACCATTGAGAAATTCTTGGAGAAATCCCTGACGAAACTCCAGGAGGAATCTTTGGAGAAATTTCTTCCGGAATCTCTGTAGGAAATCCTGGAGGAATGCCTGGGGGAATTCCTGGAAGAATCCCAGGAGGAATCCCTGAAGGTATTTCTGGAGGATAGCCTGGAGGAATTCCTTCAGGAACCCCTTGAGGTATTCCTGGAGGAATCCGTGGAGAAATCCCTAGAGATATTCCTGGAGGAATGTCTGGAGAAATTCCTGGAGGAATGTCTGGAGAAATTCCTGGAAGAATCCTTGGAGAAATTCTTGAAGGAACTCTGGAGAAATTCCTGAAGACATTCCTGGAGGAACCCTGGAGGTATTCCTGGTGGAATCGCTGGTGGAGTTCCTTGAGGAATCCTTGGAGGAATTACTGGGACAATTCCTTGAGAAATTCCTGAAACCCTGGAAGAATTCCTGAGTGAATGCCAGGAGGAATGCCTGGTGGAATTCTTGGAGGAATCCCTAGAGAAATTCCTGGAGGAATCCCTGGAGAAATCCCTGGAGGAATTTCTGGATGATTCCCTGGAGGAATCCCTGGAGGTAGCCCTGGAGGTAGCCCTGGAGGAATTTTAATTCCTTAAAGAATCCCTGGATAAATTCCTGGAGAAGTTTCTTGAGGAATCCCTGCGGAAATTCCTGGAGGAATCCCTGGACGAATTCCTAAAGGAATCTCTGGAGGAATACTTGGAAATATTTTTGGAGGAATTCCTGTAGAAATTTCTGGAGGAATCGCCGGAGAAATTCCTGGAGGAATCTCTTGAGGAATCGCTGGAGGAATGCTTGGACGATTTTCTGGCAGTTTCCCAGGAGGAATCCTTGGGGGTATTCCTGGAGGAATCCCTGGAGAAATTCCTAGAGGAATCTCTGGAGAATTTTTTGGAGGGATCTTCGGAGGAATTCTTGGAAGAATCCCTCGAGGAATCGCTGGAGGAATTCCTGGAGGAATGCTTGGATGATTTCTTGGAAGAATCCCTGAAGTTTTTTATTGAGGAACTCCTGGAGGAATCTCTGGAGGAATTCCTGGAGGAATCTTTGCAGAAAAGAATGCGAATCTTCACAAGAATCAACGATTTTTTTTCTCATAAATTCCGAATTTTTTTCTCATTAGTTGCCGAAGAAACGTTCAAAATAATATACGAATATTTTCCCGAACTATGCCGAAAGAATCCCTCAACATAATGTAAGATGAATTTGCAAAGTAATTGCAGGAGAAATCCCTCAAAAAAAAAATTATTAAGGAATTTCTAAAAATTGCCTAAAATAAATTTCAAATTATTTTTCGGAAGAGTTTTTAAAGAAATTTTCAAAAGTAGGTACTTCTGAAATTTTATAATTATTTCCGAAAACGTTGTCGCAGGAAAGTTGAAAATAATGTCTGGAAAATTCTGAAAATATTGAATAAATTCGCGGAAGAATTACTTAATGAATTCCCAAATAAATTGCCAAAAGAATTATTGATGAATTTGGCAAAATAACTTTAAAACGATTAACGACAATATTTGTTAAATATTGCCACAGGAATTTCAGAAATTGCTGTTGAAATAATTATATTATTTCCCGAAGAAACTTATAAAGGAACTACGAACAATTCCTCCAAATACTACCGCTGGAATTTCTATAAAAATTGCCAAATAAATTTCCCAAAAAAATATTTAAGCGTAGAATTAGCTTTAAGTTGAAATAACATAAAATAAAAACCAAAAATGATTTCGAGAATTTTGAATAAACTTCTAAAAGAATTCACAAATAAGTTTTCCGATCAAATTTAAATAAAATAATGTCAAAGAGAAAATAATTGTCCTTGGACTTTTTATGGGAATTTCCGAATTCCATACCATATTCATATTTATTATGGTTATAATAAGTGATTGCAGGCGACGAAAGGTACAAAACCCCTGGAATTCCGGCAGCTGTCTCCGATTGACCATCGCGGAAACCCTCCATACCGAGCTTGACGGTGTTCCCTCTGATGGTCACATTGTCCAAAAACCTCCGAATTCACCTCCAACACTCTTGATTTGCAAAATCATGATGTTGGATGTGTCGCAAGCCAGGTTTCGTAATTGTTCGGGAAAAGGCCACTATTTCCGGGTAGCCCCAGGTTCCCGAAACATCCGGGATGGTGGTCAATATGTCCAAAAATTTCTGAATATTCCTCCCAAATACTTGATTTGCGACACTATGTAGAATGGGACATGACAAATGTGTTTTTTAGAATTATGCTATGCAAAATGTCAGGTGTCAGGAACTTGCGAAATGTGTCTCCTGAAGGCACCCCAAACGTGACACAGAACATCCGAAACCAGAACCAGGTAATCCCAATTTACTCAAACAATGCATTTGCAATAATAAAACGATAATTGAACACATTTGCAATCTTTTTCCATGTGTTTCTCACAAATAATCAGTGATTAAAAGGAAGTTGGTCAATTTTTGACCCTATTTGACCCCCCTTCAAAAACTCAAACCCCAAGAACCAAAAAACCATTTTGATATTTTTCCATGCAACTAGGGATGTAGCGCGGTCTTCATTCCAAATTTTGTAAATATCGGTTGAAAAATGAAGTCACGGCGATTTTCTGAAATTAAATTTCTAACTATGACCAAAACGGGTTAATCAAAGGTTTTTCTTTCGAGTGGCATTGTTGTGTAGCTTATGGCAGTTGAACTGTTAACTCTATGGTAGATTTTTTCCGTAATTACACTGATAAAGGTTTTACTAGCAACCAAACTGCATAGTTCATATGAGATTTTTCCTTCTTTTAAAAATAGGCTGTGCTTTCGAATTACACTGTTACGAAATAGTAGACTTTCCTTTCTTAGTCAAGCATGTGGAATCATGAAACACATGGGAACAAATGCCCCAAATGGAAGATAACGTGCCTCTTTAGCCGGCCTTCCAATGTATATGAGTAGACATATAACTAATAAACGAAAGAAAAAATTATCAAAACTAATGATCAATTTGTTCGCAGGGTGACTGTGTTATGAAAATAAACAAAAAACATTAGACAAACTGTGAAATTCTTATAAGCTTTATAAGAAGAGAGAAATTTAAAACCATCTCGATTAAACCAAGTGTCGTAGTGCAAGAGCCATAATTGAAATGGGCAATACAAGGTTTGCCGGGTCAGCTAGTGAATACATAAAAATAAAAAATCAGGGAACAAAAACTGTGTGTTAAAGTTTCCAACTGGTTTTTTATTTGTCAAGGACATGTATAAATTGGAACAATGCAAATGTACACACATTTTTCTGATTGGAAATTATTGCCAAGGAAAACAAATTTTAAACGCCCAAATGTATGCACAAGAAATCAACCGTATACAAGTTATAAGAAAAAGTTAAACATTTTCAATCCAACGACAGTATCGCAAACGTAACATGGACATGCATGAGGAGTACACAGGGTGTGAATTTACCATATATAATATACTAATGTTTCAGTTCAGTTCAGTGAAGTGAAGTGATCTGAAAATTTTTGAAGATGTGCACCCAGCTGGTGGTAATAATAACATAACCCTTTCTTTGGGAATTTAGAAATAGAGCGTTTTTGGCTTTAAAATATAACTCCTTAGCGTTAATGTGGTCAGGGCGTTAACAGTGTGCACCCAAAATAACCAAAATTGGCATTTTATAATATTTCGCTACCTGATGGGGCGGTCCAGAATGTCGAATTGTTTAAAAATCCATATTCACTAAAACTGATGTGGTCAGGGCGTTAACAGTGTGCACCCAAAATGACCAAAATTGGTATTTTATTATATTTCGCTACCTGATGGGGCGGTCCAGAATGTCGAATTGTTTAAAAATCCATATTCACTAAAACTGATGTGGTCAGGGCGTTAACAGTGTGCACCCAAAATAACCAAAATTGGTATTTTATTATATTTCGCTACCTGATGGGGCGGTCCAGAATGTCGAATTGTTTAAAAATCCATATTCACTAAAACTGATGTGGTCAGGGCGTTAACAGTGTGCACCCAAAATGACCAAAATTGGTATTTTATTATATTTCGCTACCTGATGGGGCGGTCCAGAATGTCGAATTGTTTAAAAATCCATATTCACTAAAACTGATGTGGTCAGGGCGTTAACAGTGTGCACCCAAAATGACCAAAATTGGTATTTTATTATATTTCGCTACCTGATGGGGCGGTCCAGAATGTCGAATTGTTTAAAAATCCATATTCACTAAAACTGATGTGGTCAGGGCGTTAACAGTGTGCACCCAAAATAACCAAAATTGGTATTTTATTATATTTCGCTACCTGATGGGGCGGTCCAGAATGTCGAATTGTTTAAAAATCCATATTCACTAAAACTGATGTGGTCAGGGCGTTAACAGTGTGCACCCAAAATAACCAAAATTGGCATTTTATAATATTTCGCTACCTGATGGGGCGGTCCAGAATGTCGAATTGTTTAAAAATCCATATTCACTAAAACTGATGTGGTCAGGGCGTTAACAGTGTGCACCCAAAATGACCAAAATTGGCATTTTATAATATTTCGCTACCTGATGGGGCGGTCCAGAATGTCGAATTGTTTAAAAATCCATATTCACTAAAACTGATGTGGTCAGGGCGTTAACAGTGTGCACCCAAAATAACCAAAATTGGTATTTTATTATATTTCGCTACCTGATGGGGCGGTCCAGAATGTCGAATTGTTTAAAAATCCATATTCACTAAAACTGATGTGGTCAGGGCGTTAACAGTGTGCACCCAAAATAACCAAAATTGGTATTTTATTATATTTCGCTACCTGATGGGGCGGTCCAGAATGTCGAATTGTTTAAAAATCCATATTCACTAAAACTGATGTGGTCAGGGCGTTAACAGTGTGCACCCAAAATAACCAAAATTGGTATTTTATTATATTTCGCTACCTGATGGGGCGGTCCAGAATGTCGAATTGTTTAAAAATCCATATTCACTAAAACTGATGTGGTCAGGGCGTTAACAGTGTGCACCCAAAATGACCAAAATTGGCATTTTATAATATTTCGCTACCTGATGGGGCGGTCCAGAATGTCGAATTGTTTAAAAATCCATATTCACTAAAACTGATGTGGTCAGGGCGTTAACAGTGTGCACCCAAAATGACCAAAATTGGTATTTTATTATATTTCGCTACCTGATGGGGCGGTCCAGAATGTCGAATTGTTTAAAAATCCATATTCACTAAAACTGATGTGGTCAGGGCGTTAACAGTGTGCACCCAAAATAACCAAAATTGGTATTTTATTATATTTCGCTACCTGATGGGGCGGTCCAGAATGTCGAATTGTTTAAAAATCCATATTCACTAAAACTGATGTGGTCAGGGCGTTAACAGTGTGCACCCAAAATAACCAAAATTGGTATTTTATTATATTTCGCTACCTGATGGGGCGGTCCAGAATGTCGAATTGTTTAAAAATCCATATTCACTAAAACTGATGTGGTCAGGGCGTTAACAGTGTGCACCCAAAATGACCAAAATTGGTATTTTATTATATTTCGCTACCTGATGGGGCGGTCCAGAATGTCGAATTGTTTAAAAATCCATATTCACTAAAACTGATGTGGTCAGGGCGTTAACAGTGTGCACCCAAAATGACCAAAATTGGTATTTTATTATATTTCGCTACCTGATGGGGCGGTCCAGAATGTCGAATTGTTTAAAAATCCATATTCACTAAAACTGATGTGGTCAGGGCGTTAACAGTGTGCACCCAAAATAACCAAAATTGGTATTTTATTATATTTCGCTACCTGATGGGGCGGTCCAGAATGTCGAATTGTTTAAAAATCCATATTCACTAAAACTGATGTGGTCAGGGCGTTAACAGTGTGCACCCAAAATAACCAAAATTGGCATTTTATAATATTTCGCTACCTGATGGGGCGGTCCAGAATGTCGAATTGTTTAAAAATCCATATTCACTAAAACTGATGTGGTCAGGGCGTTAACAGTGTGCACCCAAAATGACCAAAATTGGCATTTTATAATATTTCGCTACCTGATGGGGCGGTCCAGAATGTCGAATTGTTTAAAAATCCATATTCACTAAAACTGATGTGGTCAGGGCGTTAACAGTGTGCACCCAAAATGACCAAAATTGGTATTTTATTATATTTCGCTACCTGATGGGGCGGTCCAGAATGTCGAATTGTTTAAAAATCCATATTCACTAAAACTGATGTGGTCAGGGCGTTAACAGTGTGCACCCAAAATAACCAAAATTGGTATTTTATTATATTTCGCTACCTGATGGGGCGGTCCAGAATGTCGAATTGTTTAAAAATCCATATTCACTAAAACTGATGTGGTCAGGGCGTTAACAGTGTGCACCCAAAATAACCAAAATTGGTATTTTATTATATGTGCATCCTGAAAAAAAAAATTTTTTTTGAACTGAAGAGCTGGTTACTCAGTGAGTAACTTGGAGTAACCACGATGACACCACTGCCCGAGGGGGCGGTCCAGAATGTCGAATTGTTTAAAAATCCATATTCACTAAAACTGATGTGGTCAGGGCGTTAACAGTGTGCACCCAAAATGACCAAAATTGGTATTTTATTATATTTCGCTACCTGATGGGGCGGTCCAGAATGTCGAATTGTTTAAAAATCCATATTCACTAAAACTGATGTGGTCAGGGCGTTAACAGTGTGCACCCAAAATAACCAAAATTGGTATTTTATTATATTTCGCTACCTGATGGGGCGGTCCAGAATGTCGAATTGTTTAAAAATCCATATTCACTAAAACTGATGTGGTCAGGGCGTTAACAGTGTGCACCCAAAATAACCAAAATTGGTATTTTATTATATGTGCATCCTGAAAAAAAAAATTTTTTTTGAACTGAAGAGCTGGTTACTCAGTGAGTAACTTGGAGTAACCACGATGACACCACTGCCCGAGGGGGCGGTCCAGAATGTCGAATTGTTTAAAAATCCATATTCACTAAAACTGATGTGGTCAGGGCGTTAACAGTGTGCACCCAAAATGACCAAAATTGGTATTTTATTATATTTCGCTACCTGATGGGGCGGTCCAGAATGTCGAATTGTTTAAAAATCCATATTCACTAAAACTGATGTGGTCAGGGCGTTAACAGTGTGCACCCAAAATGACCAAAATTGGTATTTTATTATATTTCGCTACCTGATGGGGCGGTCCAGAATGTCGAATTGTTTAAAAATCCATATTCACTAAAACTGATGTGGTCAGGGCGTTAACAGTGTGCACCCAAAATGACCAAAATTGGTATTTTATTATATTTCGCTACCTGATGGGGCGGTCCAGAATGTCGAATTGTTTAAAAATCCATATTCACTAAAACTGATGTGGTCAGGGCGTTAACAGTGTGCACCCAAAATAACCAAAATTGGTATTTTATTATATGTGCATCCTGAAAAAAAAAATTTTTTTTGAACTGAAGAGCTGGTTACTCAGTGAGTAACTTGGAGTAACCACGATGACACCACTGCCCGAGGGGGCGGTCCAGAATGTCGAATTGTTTAAAAATCCATATTCACTAAAACTGATGTGGTCAGGGCGTTAACAGTGTGCACCCAAAATGACCAAAATTGGTATTTTATTATATTTCGCTACCTGATGGGGCGGTCCAGAATGTCGAATTGTTTAAAAATCCATATTCACTAAAACTGATGTGGTCAGGGCGTTAACAGTGTGCACCCAAAATAACCAAAATTGGTATTTTATTATATTTCGCTACCTGATGGGGCGGTCCAGAATGTCGAATTGTTTAAAAATCCATATTCACTAAAACTGATGTGGTCAGGGCGTTAACAGTGTGCACCCAAAATGACCAAAATTGGTATTTTATTATATTTCGCTACCTGATGGGGCGGTCCAGAATGTCGAATTGTTTAAAAATCCATATTCACTAAAACTGATGTGGTCAGGGCGTTAACAGTGTGCACCCAAAATGACCAAAATTGGTATTTTATTATATTTCGCTACCTGATGGGGCGGTCCAGAATGTCGAATTGTTTAAAAATCCATATTCACTAAAACTGATGTGGTCAGGGCGTTAACAGTGTGCACCCAAAATAACCAAAATTGGTATTTTATTATATTTCGCTACCTGATGGGGCGGTCCAGAATGTCGAATTGTTTAAAAATCCATATTCACTAAAACTGATGTGGTCAGGGCGTTAACAGTGTGCACCCAAAATAACCAAAATTGGTATTTTATTATATTTCGCTACCTGATGGGGCGGTCCAGAATGTCGAATTGTTTAAAAATCCATATTCACTAAAACTGATGTGGTCAGGGCGTTAACAGTGTGCACCCAAAATGACCAAAATTGGTATTTTATTATATTTCGCTACCTGATGGGGCGGTCCAGAATGTCGAATTGTTTAAAAATCCATATTCACTAAAACTGATGTGGTCAGGGCGTTAACAGTGTGCACCCAAAATGACCAAAATTGGTATTTTATTATATTTCGCTACCTGATGGGGCGGTCCAGAATGTCGAATTGTTTAAAAATCCATATTCACTAAAACTGATGTGGTCAGGGCGTTAACAGTGTGCACCCAAAATAACCAAAATTGGTATTTTATTATATTTCGCTACCTGATGGGGCGGTCCAGAATGTCGAATTGTTTAAAAATCCATATTCACTAAAACTGATGTGGTCAGGGCGTTAACAGTGTGCACCCAAAATAACCAAAATTGGCATTTTATAATATTTCGCTACCTGATGGGGCGGTCCAGAATGTCGAATTGTTTAAAAATCCATATTCACTAAAACTGATGTGGTCAGGGCGTTAACAGTGTGCACCCAAAATGACCAAAATTGGTATTTTATTATATTTCGCTACCTGATGGGGCGGTCCAGAATGTCGAATTGTTTAAAAATCCATATTCACTAAAACTGATGTGGTCAGGGCGTTAACAGTGTGCACCCAAAATAACCAAAATTGGTATTTTATTATATTTCGCTACCTGATGGGGCGGTCCAGAATGTCGAATTGTTTAAAAATCCATATTCACTAAAACTGATGTGGTCAGGGCGTTAACAGTGTGCACCCAAAATGACCAAAATTGGTATTTTATTATATTTCGCTACCTGATGGGGCGGTCCAGAATGTCGAATTGTTTAAAAATCCATATTCACTAAAACTGATGTGGTCAGGGCGTTAACAGTGTGCACCCAAAATAACCAAAATTGGTATTTTATTATATTTCGCTACCTGATGGGGCGGTCCAGAATGTCGAATTGTTTAAAAATCCATATTCACTAAAACTGATGTGGTCAGGGCGTTAACAGTGTGCACCCAAAATGACCAAAATTGGTATTTTATTATATTTCGCTACCTGATGGGGCGGTCCAGAATGTCGAATTGTTTAAAAATCCATATTCACTAAAACTGATGTGGTCAGGGCGTTAACAGTGTGCACCCAAAATGACCAAAATTGGTATTTTATTATATTTCGCTACCTGATGGGGCGGTCCAGAATGTCGAATTGTTTAAAAATCCATATTCACTAAAACTGATGTGGTCAGGGCGTTAACAGTGTGCACCCAAAATGACCAAAATTGGTATTTTATTATATTTCGCTACCTGATGGGGCGGTCCAGAATGTCGAATTGTTTAAAAATCCATATTCACTAAAACTGATGTGGTCAGGGCGTTAACAGTGTGCACCCAAAATAACCAAAATTGGTATTTTATTATATTTCGCTACCTGATGGGGCGGTCCAGAATGTCGAATTGTTTAAAAATCCATATTCACTAAAACTGATGTGGTCAGGGCGTTAACAGTGTGCACCCAAAATGACCAAAATTGGTATTTTATTATATTTCGCTACCTGATGGGGCGGTCCAGAATGTCGAATTGTTTAAAAATCCATATTCACTAAAACTGATGTGGTCAGGGCGTTAACAGTGTGCACCCAAAATGACCAAAATTGGTATTTTATTATATTTCGCTACCTGATGGGGCGGTCCAGAATGTCGAATTGTTTAAAAATCCATATTCACTAAAACTGATGTGGTCAGGGCGTTAACAGTGTGCACCCAAAATAACCAAAATTGGCATTTTATAATATTTCGCTACCTGATGGGGCGGTCCAGAATGTCGAATTGTTTAAAAATCCATATTCACTAAAACTGATGTGGTCAGGGCGTTAACAGTGTGCACCCAAAATGACCAAAATTGGCATTTTATAATATTTCGCTACCTGATGGGGCGGTCCAGAATGTCGAATTGTTTAAAAATCCATATTCACTAAAACTGATGTGGTCAGGGCGTTAACAGTGTGCACCCAAAATGACCAAAATTGGTATTTTATTATATTTCGCTACCTGATGGGGCGGTCCAGAATGTCGAATTGTTTAAAAATCCATATTCACTAAAACTGATGTGGTCAGGGCGTTAACAGTGTGCACCCAAAATAACCAAAATTGGTATTTTATTATATTTCGCTACCTGATGGGGCGGTCCAGAATGTCGAATTGTTTAAAAATCCATATTCACTAAAACTGATGTGGTCAGGGCGTTAACAGTGTGCACCCAAAATAACCAAAATTGGTATTTTATTATATTTCGCTACCTGATGGGGCGGTCCAGAATGTCGAATTGTTTAAAAATCCATATTCACTAAAACTGATGTGGTCAGGGCGTTAACAGTGTGCACCCAAAATGACCAAAATTGGCATTTTATAATATTTCGCTACCTGATGGGGCGGTCCAGAATGTCGAATTGTTTAAAAATCCATATTCACTAAAACTGATGTGGTCAGGGCGTTAACAGTGTGCACCCAAAATGACCAAAATTGGTATTTTATTATATTTCGCTACCTGATGGGGCGGTCCAGAATGTCGAATTGTTTAAAAATCCATATTCACTAAAACTGATGTGGTCAGGGCGTTAACAGTGTGCACCCAAAATAACCAAAATTGGTATTTTATTATATTTCGCTACCTGATGGGGCGGTCCAGAATGTCGAATTGTTTAAAAATCCATATTCACTAAAACTGATGTGGTCAGGGCGTTAACAGTGTGCACCCAAAATAACCAAAATTGGCATTTTATAATATTTCGCTACCTGATGGGGCGGTCCAGAATGTCGAATTGTTTAAAAATCCATATTCACTAAAACTGATGTGGTCAGGGCGTTAACAGTGTGCACCCAAAATGACCAAAATTGGCATTTTATAATATTTCGCTACCTGATGGGGCGGTCCAGAATGTCGAATTGTTTAAAAATCCATATTCACTAAAACTGATGTGGTCAGGGCGTTAACAGTGTGCACCCAAAATGACCAAAATTGGTATTTTATTATATTTCGCTACCTGATGGGGCGGTCCAGAATGTCGAATTGTTTAAAAATCCATATTCACTAAAACTGATGTGGTCAGGGCGTTAACAGTGTGCACCCAAAATAACCAAAATTGGTATTTTATTATATTTCGCTACCTGATGGGGCGGTCCAGAATGTCGAATTGTTTAAAAATCCATATTCACTAAAACTGATGTGGTCAGGGCGTTAACAGTGTGCACCCAAAATAACCAAAATTGGTATTTTATTATATGTGCATCCTGAAAAAAAAAATTTTTTTTGAACTGAAGAGCTGGTTACTCAGTGAGTAACTTGGAGTAACCACGATGACACCACTGCCCGAGGGGGCGGTCCAGAATGTCGAATTGTTTAAAAATCCATATTCACTAAAACTGATGTGGTCAGGGCGTTAACAGTGTGCACCCAAAATGACCAAAATTGGTATTTTATTATATTTCGCTACCTGATGGGGCGGTCCAGAATGTCGAATTGTTTAAAAATCCATATTCACTAAAACTGATGTGGTCAGGGCGTTAACAGTGTGCACCCAAAATGACCAAAATTGGTATTTTATTATATTTCGCTACCTGATGGGGCGGTCCAGAATGTCGAATTGTTTAAAAATCCATATTCACTAAAACTGATGTGGTCAGGGCGTTAACAGTGTGCACCCAAAATGACCAAAATTGGTATTTTATTATATTTCGCTACCTGATGGGGCGGTCCAGAATGTCGAATTGTTTAAAAATCCATATTCACTAAAACTGATGTGGTCAGGGCGTTAACAGTGTGCACCCAAAATAACCAAAATTGGTATTTTATTATATGTGCATCCTGAAAAAAAAAATTTTTTTTGAACTGAAGAGCTGGTTACTCAGTGAGTAACTTGGAGTAACCACGATGACACCACTGCCCGAGGGGGCGGTCCAGAATGTCGAATTGTTTAAAAATCCATATTCACTAAAACTGATGTGGTCAGGGCGTTAACAGTGTGCACCCAAAATGACCAAAATTGGTATTTTATTATATTTCGCTACCTGATGGGGCGGTCCAGAATGTCGAATTGTTTAAAAATCCATATTCACTAAAACTGATGTGGTCAGGGCGTTAACAGTGTGCACCCAAAATAACCAAAATTGGTATTTTATTATATTTCGCTACCTGATGGGGCGGTCCAGAATGTCGAATTGTTTAAAAATCCATATTCACTAAAACTGATGTGGTCAGGGCGTTAACAGTGTGCACCCAAAATGACCAAAATTGGTATTTTATTATATTTCGCTACCTGATGGGGCGGTCCAGAATGTCGAATTGTTTAAAAATCCATATTCACTAAAACTGATGTGGTCAGGGCGTTAACAGTGTGCACCCAAAATGACCAAAATTGGTATTTTATTATATTTCGCTACCTGATGGGGCGGTCCAGAATGTCGAATTGTTTAAAAATCCATATTCACTAAAACTGATGTGGTCAGGGCGTTAACAGTGTGCACCCAAAATGACCAAAATTGGTATTTTATTATATTTCGCTACCTGATGGGGCGGTCCAGAATGTCGAATTGTTTAAAAATCCATATTCACTAAAACTGATGTGGTCAGGGCGTTAACAGTGTGCACCCAAAATAACCAAAATTGGCATTTTATAATATTTCGCTACCTGATGGGGCGGTCCAGAATGTCGAATTGTTTAAAAATCCATATTCACTAAAACTGATGTGGTCAGGGCGTTAACAGTGTGCACCCAAAATGACCAAAATTGGTATTTTATTATATTTCGCTACCTGATGGGGCGGTCCAGAATGTCGAATTGTTTAAAAATCCATATTCACTAAAACTGATGTGGTCAGGGCGTTAACAGTGTGCACCCAAAATAACCAAAATTGGTATTTTATTATATTTCGCTACCTGATGGGGCGGTCCAGAATGTCGAATTGTTTAAAAATCCATATTCACTAAAACTGATGTGGTCAGGGCGTTAACAGTGTGCACCCAAAATGACCAAAATTGGTATTTTATTATATTTCGCTACCTGATGGGGCGGTCCAGAATGTCGAATTGTTTAAAAATCCATATTCACTAAAACTGATGTGGTCAGGGCGTTAACAGTGTGCACCCAAAATGACCAAAATTGGTATTTTATTATATTTCGCTACCTGATGGGGCGGTCCAGAATGTCGAATTGTTTAAAAATCCATATTCACTAAAACTGATGTGGTCAGGGCGTTAACAGTGTGCACCCAAAATAACCAAAATTGGTATTTTATTATATTTCGCTACCTGATGGGGCGGTCCAGAATGTCGAATTGTTTAAAAATCCATATTCACTAAAACTGATGTGGTCAGGGCGTTAACAGTGTGCACCCAAAATGACCAAAATTGGTATTTTATTATATTTCGCTACCTGATGGGGCGGTCCAGAATGTCGAATTGTTTAAAAATCCATATTCACTAAAACTGATGTGGTCAGGGCGTTAACAGTGTGCACCCAAAATGACCAAAATTGGTATTTTATTATATTTCGCTACCTGATGGGGCGGTCCAGAATGTCGAATTGTTTAAAAATCCATATTCACTAAAACTGATGTGGTCAGGGCGTTAACAGTGTGCACCCAAAATGACCAAAATTGGTATTTTATTATATTTCGCTACCTGATGGGGCGGTCCAGAATGTCGAATTGTTTAAAAATCCATATTCACTAAAACTGATGTGGTCAGGGCGTTAACAGTGTGCACCCAAAATAACCAAAATTGGTATTTTATTATATTTCGCTACCTGATGGGGCGGTCCAGAATGTCGAATTGTTTAAAAATCCATATTCACTAAAACTGATGTGGTCAGGGCGTTAACAGTGTGCACCCAAAATGACCAAAATTGGTATTTTATTATATTTCGCTACCTGATGGGGCGGTCCAGAATGTCGAATTGTTTAAAAATCCATATTCACTAAAACTGATGTGGTCAGGGCGTTAACAGTGTGCACCCAAAATGACCAAAATTGGTATTTTATTATATTTCGCTACCTGATGGGGCGGTCCAGAATGTCGAATTGTTTAAAAATCCATATTCACTAAAACTGATGTGGTCAGGGCGTTAACAGTGTGCACCCAAAATAACCAAAATTGGTATTTTATTATATTTCGCTACCTGATGGGGCGGTCCAGAATGTCGAATTGTTTAAAAATCCATATTCACTAAAACTGATGTGGTCAGGGCGTTAACAGTGTGCACCCAAAATAACCAAAATTGGCATTTTATAATATTTCGCTACCTGATGGGGCGGTCCAGAATGTCGAATTGTTTAAAAATCCATATTCACTAAAACTGATGTGGTCAGGGCGTTAACAGTGTGCACCCAAAATGACCAAAATTGGCATTTTATAATATTTCGCTACCTGATGGGGCGGTCCAGAATGTCGAATTGTTTAAAAATCCATATTCACTAAAACTGATGTGGTCAGGGCGTTAACAGTGTGCACCCAAAATAACCAAAATTGGTATTTTATTATATTTCGCTACCTGATGGGGCGGTCCAGAATGTCGAATTGTTTAAAAATCCATATTCACTAAAACTGATGTGGTCAGGGCGTTAACAGTGTGCACCCAAAATAACCAAAATTGGTATTTTATTATATTTCGCTACCTGATGGGGCGGTCCAGAATGTCGAATTGTTTAAAAATCCATATTCACTAAAACTGATGTGGTCAGGGCGTTAACAGTGTGCACCCAAAATAACCAAAATTGGTATTTTATTATATTTCGCTACCTGATGGGGCGGTCCAGAATGTCGAATTGTTTAAAAATCCATATTCACTAAAACTGATGTGGTCAGGGCGTTAACAGTGTGCACCCAAAATGACCAAAATTGGCATTTTATAATATTTCGCTACCTGATGGGGCGGTCCAGAATGTCGAATTGTTTAAAAATCCATATTCACTAAAACTGATGTGGTCAGGGCGTTAACAGTGTGCACCCAAAATGACCAAAATTGGTATTTTATTATATTTCGCTACCTGATGGGGCGGTCCAGAATGTCGAATTGTTTAAAAATCCATATTCACTAAAACTGATGTGGTCAGGGCGTTAACAGTGTGCACCCAAAATAACCAAAATTGGTATTTTATTATATTTCGCTACCTGATGGGGCGGTCCAGAATGTCGAATTGTTTAAAAATCCATATTCACTAAAACTGATGTGGTCAGGGCGTTAACAGTGTGCACCCAAAATAACCAAAATTGGTATTTTATTATATTTCGCTACCTGATGGGGCGGTCCAGAATGTCGAATTGTTTAAAAATCCATATTCACTAAAACTGATGTGGTCAGGGCGTTAACAGTGTGCACCCAAAATGACCAAAATTGGTATTTTATTATATTTCGCTACCTGATGGGGCGGTCCAGAATGTCGAATTGTTTAAAAATCCATATTCACTAAAACTGATGTGGTCAGGGCGTTAACAGTGTGCACCCAAAATGACCAAAATTGGTATTTTATTATATTTCGCTACCTGATGGGGCGGTCCAGAATGTCGAATTGTTTAAAAATCCATATTCACTAAAACTGATGTGGTCAGGGCGTTAACAGTGTGCACCCAAAATAACCAAAATTGGTATTTTATTATATTTCGCTACCTGATGGGGCGGTCCAGAATGTCGAATTGTTTAAAAATCCATATTCACTAAAACTGATGTGGTCAGGGCGTTAACAGTGTGCACCCAAAATAACCAAAATTGGCATTTTATAATATTTCGCTACCTGATGGGGCGGTCCAGAATGTCGAATTGTTTAAAAATCCATATTCACTAAAACTGATGTGGTCAGGGCGTTAACAGTGTGCACCCAAAATGACCAAAATTGGCATTTTATAATATTTCGCTACCTGATGGGGCGGTCCAGAATGTCGAATTGTTTAAAAATCCATATTCACTAAAACTGATGTGGTCAGGGCGTTAACAGTGTGCACCCAAAATAACCAAAATTGGTATTTTATTATATTTCGCTACCTGATGGGGCGGTCCAGAATGTCGAATTGTTTAAAAATCCATATTCACTAAAACTGATGTGGTCAGGGCGTTAACAGTGTGCACCCAAAATAACCAAAATTGGTATTTTATTATATGTGCATCCTGAAAAAAAAAATTTTTTTTGAACTGAAGAGCTGGTTACTCAGTGAGTAACTTGGAGTAACCACGATGACACCACTGCCCGAGGGGGCGGTCCAGAATGTCGAATTGTTTAAAAATCCATATTCACTAAAACTGATGTGGTCAGGGCGTTAACAGTGTGCACCCAAAATGACCAAAATTGGTATTTTATTATATTTCGCTACCTGATGGGGCGGTCCAGAATGTCGAATTGTTTAAAAATCCATATTCACTAAAACTGATGTGGTCAGGGCGTTAACAGTGTGCACCCAAAATGACCAAAATTGGTATTTTATTATATTTCGCTACCTGATGGGGCGGTCCAGAATGTCGAATTGTTTAAAAATCCATATTCACTAAAACTGATGTGGTCAGGGCGTTAACAGTGTGCACCCAAAATAACCAAAATTGGTATTTTATTATATTTCGCTACCTGATGGGGCGGTCCAGAATGTCGAATTGTTTAAAAATCCATATTCACTAAAACTGATGTGGTCAGGGCGTTAACAGTGTGCACCCAAAATGACCAAAATTGGTATTTTATTATATTTCGCTACCTGATGGGGCGGTCCAGAATGTCGAATTGTTTAAAAATCCATATTCACTAAAACTGATGTGGTCAGGGCGTTAACAGTGTGCACCCAAAATGACCAAAATTGGTATTTTATTATATTTCGCTACCTGATGGGGCGGTCCAGAATGTCGAATTGTTTAAAAATCCATATTCACTAAAACTGATGTGGTCAGGGCGTTAACAGTGTGCACCCAAAATAACCAAAATTGGCATTTTATAATATTTCGCTACCTGATGGGGCGGTCCAGAATGTCGAATTGTTTAAAAATCCATATTCACTAAAACTGATGTGGTCAGGGCGTTAACAGTGTGCACCCAAAATGACCAAAATTGGCATTTTATAATATTTCGCTACCTGATGGGGCGGTCCAGAATGTCGAATTGTTTAAAAATCCATATTCACTAAAACTGATGTGGTCAGGGCGTTAACAGTGTGCACCCAAAATGACCAAAATTGGTATTTTATTATATTTCGCTACCTGATGGGGCGGTCCAGAATGTCGAATTGTTTAAAAATCCATATTCACTAAAACTGATGTGGTCAGGGCGTTAACAGTGTGCACCCAAAATAACCAAAATTGGTATTTTATTATATTTCGCTACCTGATGGGGCGGTCCAGAATGTCGAATTGTTTAAAAATCCATATTCACTAAAACTGATGTGGTCAGGGCGTTAACAGTGTGCACCCAAAATAACCAAAATTGGTATTTTATTATATTTCGCTACCTGATGGGGCGGTCCAGAATGTCGAATTGTTTAAAAATCCATATTCACTAAAACTGATGTGGTCAGGGCGTTAACAGTGTGCACCCAAAATGACCAAAATTGGCATTTTATAATATTTCGCTACCTGATGGGGCGGTCCAGAATGTCGAATTGTTTAAAAATCCATATTCACTAAAACTGATGTGGTCAGGGCGTTAACAGTGTGCACCCAAAATGACCAAAATTGGTATTTTATTATATTTCGCTACCTGATGGGGCGGTCCAGAATGTCGAATTGTTTAAAAATCCATATTCACTAAAACTGATGTGGTCAGGGCGTTAACAGTGTGCACCCAAAATAACCAAAATTGGTATTTTATTATATTTCGCTACCTGATGGGGCGGTCCAGAATGTCGAATTGTTTAAAAATCCATATTCACTAAAACTGATGTGGTCAGGGCGTTAACAGTGTGCACCCAAAATAACCAAAATTGGCATTTTATAATATTTCGCTACCTGATGGGGCGGTCCAGAATGTCGAATTGTTTAAAAATCCATATTCACTAAAACTGATGTGGTCAGGGCGTTAACAGTGTGCACCCAAAATGACCAAAATTGGCATTTTATAATATTTCGCTACCTGATGGGGCGGTCCAGAATGTCGAATTGTTTAAAAATCCATATTCACTAAAACTGATGTGGTCAGGGCGTTAACAGTGTGCACCCAAAATGACCAAAATTGGTATTTTATTATATTTCGCTACCTGATGGGGCGGTCCAGAATGTCGAATTGTTTAAAAATCCATATTCACTAAAACTGATGTGGTCAGGGCGTTAACAGTGTGCACCCAAAATAACCAAAATTGGTATTTTATTATATTTCGCTACCTGATGGGGCGGTCCAGAATGTCGAATTGTTTAAAAATCCATATTCACTAAAACTGATGTGGTCAGGGCGTTAACAGTGTGCACCCAAAATAACCAAAATTGGTATTTTATTATATGTGCATCCTGAAAAAAAAAATTTTTTTTGAACTGAAGAGCTGGTTACTCAGTGAGTAACTTGGAGTAACCACGATGACACCACTGCCCGAGGGGGCGGTCCAGAATGTCGAATTGTTTAAAAATCCATATTCACTAAAACTGATGTGGTCAGGGCGTTAACAGTGTGCACCCAAAATGACCAAAATTGGTATTTTATTATATTTCGCTACCTGATGGGGCGGTCCAGAATGTCGAATTGTTTAAAAATCCATATTCACTAAAACTGATGTGGTCAGGGCGTTAACAGTGTGCACCCAAAATGACCAAAATTGGTATTTTATTATATTTCGCTACCTGATGGGGCGGTCCAGAATGTCGAATTGTTTAAAAATCCATATTCACTAAAACTGATGTGGTCAGGGCGTTAACAGTGTGCACCCAAAATGACCAAAATTGGTATTTTATTATATTTCGCTACCTGATGGGGCGGTCCAGAATGTCGAATTGTTTAAAAATCCATATTCACTAAAACTGATGTGGTCAGGGCGTTAACAGTGTGCACCCAAAATAACCAAAATTGGTATTTTATTATATGTGCATCCTGAAAAAAAAAATTTTTTTTGAACTGAAGAGCTGGTTACTCAGTGAGTAACTTGGAGTAACCACGATGACACCACTGCCCGAGGGGGCGGTCCAGAATGTCGAATTGTTTAAAAATCCATATTCACTAAAACTGATGTGGTCAGGGCGTTAACAGTGTGCACCCAAAATGACCAAAATTGGTATTTTATTATATTTCGCTACCTGATGGGGCGGTCCAGAATGTCGAATTGTTTAAAAATCCATATTCACTAAAACTGATGTGGTCAGGGCGTTAACAGTGTGCACCCAAAATAACCAAAATTGGTATTTTATTATATTTCGCTACCTGATGGGGCGGTCCAGAATGTCGAATTGTTTAAAAATCCATATTCACTAAAACTGATGTGGTCAGGGCGTTAACAGTGTGCACCCAAAATGACCAAAATTGGTATTTTATTATATTTCGCTACCTGATGGGGCGGTCCAGAATGTCGAATTGTTTAAAAATCCATATTCACTAAAACTGATGTGGTCAGGGCGTTAACAGTGTGCACCCAAAATGACCAAAATTGGTATTTTATTATATTTCGCTACCTGATGGGGCGGTCCAGAATGTCGAATTGTTTAAAAATCCATATTCACTAAAACTGATGTGGTCAGGGCGTTAACAGTGTGCACCCAAAATGACCAAAATTGGTATTTTATTATATTTCGCTACCTGATGGGGCGGTCCAGAATGTCGAATTGTTTAAAAATCCATATTCACTAAAACTGATGTGGTCAGGGCGTTAACAGTGTGCACCCAAAATAACCAAAATTGGCATTTTATAATATTTCGCTACCTGATGGGGCGGTCCAGAATGTCGAATTGTTTAAAAATCCATATTCACTAAAACTGATGTGGTCAGGGCGTTAACAGTGTGCACCCAAAATGACCAAAATTGGTATTTTATTATATTTCGCTACCTGATGGGGCGGTCCAGAATGTCGAATTGTTTAAAAATCCATATTCACTAAAACTGATGTGGTCAGGGCGTTAACAGTGTGCACCCAAAATAACCAAAATTGGTATTTTATTATATTTCGCTACCTGATGGGGCGGTCCAGAATGTCGAATTGTTTAAAAATCCATATTCACTAAAACTGATGTGGTCAGGGCGTTAACAGTGTGCACCCAAAATGACCAAAATTGGTATTTTATTATATTTCGCTACCTGATGGGGCGGTCCAGAATGTCGAATTGTTTAAAAATCCATATTCACTAAAACTGATGTGGTCAGGGCGTTAACAGTGTGCACCCAAAATGACCAAAATTGGTATTTTATTATATTTCGCTACCTGATGGGGCGGTCCAGAATGTCGAATTGTTTAAAAATCCATATTCACTAAAACTGATGTGGTCAGGGCGTTAACAGTGTGCACCCAAAATAACCAAAATTGGTATTTTATTATATTTCGCTACCTGATGGGGCGGTCCAGAATGTCGAATTGTTTAAAAATCCATATTCACTAAAACTGATGTGGTCAGGGCGTTAACAGTGTGCACCCAAAATGACCAAAATTGGTATTTTATTATATTTCGCTACCTGATGGGGCGGTCCAGAATGTCGAATTGTTTAAAAATCCATATTCACTAAAACTGATGTGGTCAGGGCGTTAACAGTGTGCACCCAAAATGACCAAAATTGGTATTTTATTATATTTCGCTACCTGATGGGGCGGTCCAGAATGTCGAATTGTTTAAAAATCCATATTCACTAAAACTGATGTGGTCAGGGCGTTAACAGTGTGCACCCAAAATGACCAAAATTGGTATTTTATTATATTTCGCTACCTGATGGGGCGGTCCAGAATGTCGAATTGTTTAAAAATCCATATTCACTAAAACTGATGTGGTCAGGGCGTTAACAGTGTGCACCCAAAATAACCAAAATTGGTATTTTATTATATTTCGCTACCTGATGGGGCGGTCCAGAATGTCGAATTGTTTAAAAATCCATATTCACTAAAACTGATGTGGTCAGGGCGTTAACAGTGTGCACCCAAAATGACCAAAATTGGTATTTTATTATATTTCGCTACCTGATGGGGCGGTCCAGAATGTCGAATTGTTTAAAAATCCATATTCACTAAAACTGATGTGGTCAGGGCGTTAACAGTGTGCACCCAAAATGACCAAAATTGGTATTTTATTATATTTCGCTACCTGATGGGGCGGTCCAGAATGTCGAATTGTTTAAAAATCCATATTCACTAAAACTGATGTGGTCAGGGCGTTAACAGTGTGCACCCAAAATAACCAAAATTGGTATTTTATTATATTTCGCTACCTGATGGGGCGGTCCAGAATGTCGAATTGTTTAAAAATCCATATTCACTAAAACTGATGTGGTCAGGGCGTTAACAGTGTGCACCCAAAATAACCAAAATTGGTATTTTATTATATTTCGCTACCTGATGGGGCGGTCCAGAATGTCGAATTGTTTAAAAATCCATATTCACTAAAACTGATGTGGTCAGGGCGTTAACAGTGTGCACCCAAAATGACCAAAATTGGTATTTTATTATATTTCGCTACCTGATGGGGCGGTCCAGAATGTCGAATTGTTTAAAAATCCATATTCACTAAAACTGATGTGGTCAGGGCGTTAACAGTGTGCACCCAAAATAACCAAAATTGGTATTTTATTATATTTCGCTACCTGATGGGGCGGTCCAGAATGTCGAATTGTTTAAAAATCCATATTCACTAAAACTGATGTGGTCAGGGCGTTAACAGTGTGCACCCAAAATAACCAAAATTGGTATTTTATTATATTTCGCTACCTGATGGGGCGGTCCAGAATGTCGAATTGTTTAAAAATCCATATTCACTAAAACTGATGTGGTCAGGGCGTTAACAGTGTGCACCCAAAATAACCAAAATTGGTATTTTATTATATTTCGCTACCTGATGGGGCGGTCCAGAATGTCGAATTGTTTAAAAATCCATATTCACTAAAACTGATGTGGTCAGGGCGTTAACAGTGTGCACCCAAAATGACCAAAATTGGCATTTTATAATATTTCGCTACCTGATGGGGCGGTCCAGAATGTCGAATTGTTTAAAAATCCATATTCACTAAAACTGATGTGGTCAGGGCGTTAACAGTGTGCACCCAAAATGACCAAAATTGGTATTTTATTATATTTCGCTACCTGATGGGGCGGTCCAGAATGTCGAATTGTTTAAAAATCCATATTCACTAAAACTGATGTGGTCAGGGCGTTAACAGTGTGCACCCAAAATAACCAAAATTGGTATTTTATTATATTTCGCTACCTGATGGGGCGGTCCAGAATGTCGAATTGTTTAAAAATCCATATTCACTAAAACTGATGTGGTCAGGGCGTTAACAGTGTGCACCCAAAATAACCAAAATTGGTATTTTATTATATTTCGCTACCTGATGGGGCGGTCCAGAATGTCGAATTGTTTAAAAATCCATATTCACTAAAACTGATGTGGTCAGGGCGTTAACAGTGTGCACCCAAAATGACCAAAATTGGTATTTTATTATATTTCGCTACCTGATGGGGCGGTCCAGAATGTCGAATTGTTTAAAAATCCATATTCACTAAAACTGATGTGGTCAGGGCGTTAACAGTGTGCACCCAAAATGACCAAAATTGGTATTTTATTATATTTCGCTACCTGATGGGGCGGTCCAGAATGTCGAATTGTTTAAAAATCCATATTCACTAAAACTGATGTGGTCAGGGCGTTAACAGTGTGCACCCAAAATAACCAAAATTGGTATTTTATTATATTTCGCTACCTGATGGGGCGGTCCAGAATGTCGAATTGTTTAAAAATCCATATTCACTAAAACTGATGTGGTCAGGGCGTTAACAGTGTGCACCCAAAATAACCAAAATTGGCATTTTATAATATTTCGCTACCTGATGGGGCGGTCCAGAATGTCGAATTGTTTAAAAATCCATATTCACTAAAACTGATGTGGTCAGGGCGTTAACAGTGTGCACCCAAAATGACCAAAATTGGCATTTTATAATATTTCGCTACCTGATGGGGCGGTCCAGAATGTCGAATTGTTTAAAAATCCATATTCACTAAAACTGATGTGGTCAGGGCGTTAACAGTGTGCACCCAAAATAACCAAAATTGGTATTTTATTATATTTCGCTACCTGATGGGGCGGTCCAGAATGTCGAATTGTTTAAAAATCCATATTCACTAAAACTGATGTGGTCAGGGCGTTAACAGTGTGCACCCAAAATAACCAAAATTGGTATTTTATTATATGTGCATCCTGAAAAAAAAAATTTTTTTTGAACTGAAGAGCTGGTTACTCAGTGAGTAACTTGGAGTAACCACGATGACACCACTGCCCGAGGGGGCGGTCCAGAATGTCGAATTGTTTAAAAATCCATATTCACTAAAACTGATGTGGTCAGGGCGTTAACAGTGTGCACCCAAAATGACCAAAATTGGTATTTTATTATATTTCGCTACCTGATGGGGCGGTCCAGAATGTCGAATTGTTTAAAAATCCATATTCACTAAAACTGATGTGGTCAGGGCGTTAACAGTGTGCACCCAAAATGACCAAAATTGGTATTTTATTATATTTCGCTACCTGATGGGGCGGTCCAGAATGTCGAATTGTTTAAAAATCCATATTCACTAAAACTGATGTGGTCAGGGCGTTAACAGTGTGCACCCAAAATGACCAAAATTGGTATTTTATTATATTTCGCTACCTGATGGGGCGGTCCAGAATGTCGAATTGTTTAAAAATCCATATTCACTAAAACTGATGTGGTCAGGGCGTTAACAGTGTGCACCCAAAATGACCAAAATTGGTATTTTATTATATTTCGCTACCTGATGGGGCGGTCCAGAATGTCGAATTGTTTAAAAATCCATATTCACTAAAACTGATGTGGTCAGGGCGTTAACAGTGTGCACCCAAAATAACCAAAATTGGTATTTTATTATATTTCGCTACCTGATGGGGCGGTCCAGAATGTCGAATTGTTTAAAAATCCATATTCACTAAAACTGATGTGGTCAGGGCGTTAACAGTGTGCACCCAAAATAACCAAAATTGGCATTTTATAATATTTCGCTACCTGATGGGGCGGTCCAGAATGTCGAATTGTTTAAAAATCCATATTCACTAAAACTGATGTGGTCAGGGCGTTAACAGTGTGCACCCAAAATGACCAAAATTGGCATTTTATAATATTTCGCTACCTGATGGGGCGGTCCAGAATGTCGAATTGTTTAAAAATCCATATTCACTAAAACTGATGTGGTCAGGGCGTTAACAGTGTGCACCCAAAATAACCAAAATTGGTATTTTATTATATTTCGCTACCTGATGGGGCGGTCCAGAATGTCGAATTGTTTAAAAATCCATATTCACTAAAACTGATGTGGTCAGGGCGTTAACAGTGTGCACCCAAAATAACCAAAATTGGTATTTTATTATATTTCGCTACCTGATGGGGCGGTCCAGAATGTCGAATTGTTTAAAAATCCATATTCACTAAAACTGATGTGGTCAGGGCGTTAACAGTGTGCACCCAAAATAACCAAAATTGGTATTTTATTATATTTCGCTACCTGATGGGGCGGTCCAGAATGTCGAATTGTTTAAAAATCCATATTCACTAAAACTGATGTGGTCAGGGCGTTAACAGTGTGCACCCAAAATGACCAAAATTGGCATTTTATAATATTTCGCTACCTGATGGGGCGGTCCAGAATGTCGAATTGTTTAAAAATCCATATTCACTAAAACTGATGTGGTCAGGGCGTTAACAGTGTGCACCCAAAATGACCAAAATTGGTATTTTATTATATTTCGCTACCTGATGGGGCGGTCCAGAATGTCGAATTGTTTAAAAATCCATATTCACTAAAACTGATGTGGTCAGGGCGTTAACAGTGTGCACCCAAAATAACCAAAATTGGTATTTTATTATATTTCGCTACCTGATGGGGCGGTCCAGAATGTCGAATTGTTTAAAAATCCATATTCACTAAAACTGATGTGGTCAGGGCGTTAACAGTGTGCACCCAAAATAACCAAAATTGGTATTTTATTATATTTCGCTACCTGATGGGGCGGTCCAGAATGTCGAATTGTTTAAAAATCCATATTCACTAAAACTGATGTGGTCAGGGCGTTAACAGTGTGCACCCAAAATGACCAAAATTGGTATTTTATTATATTTCGCTACCTGATGGGGCGGTCCAGAATGTCGAATTGTTTAAAAATCCATATTCACTAAAACTGATGTGGTCAGGGCGTTAACAGTGTGCACCCAAAATGACCAAAATTGGTATTTTATTATATTTCGCTACCTGATGGGGCGGTCCAGAATGTCGAATTGTTTAAAAATCCATATTCACTAAAACTGATGTGGTCAGGGCGTTAACAGTGTGCACCCAAAATAACCAAAATTGGTATTTTATTATATTTCGCTACCTGATGGGGCGGTCCAGAATGTCGAATTGTTTAAAAATCCATATTCACTAAAACTGATGTGGTCAGGGCGTTAACAGTGTGCACCCAAAATGACCAAAATTGGCATTTTATAATATTTCGCTACCTGATGGGGCGGTCCAGAATGTCGAATTGTTTAAAAATCCATATTCACTAAAACTGATGTGGTCAGGGCGTTAACAGTGTGCACCCAAAATGACCAAAATTGGTATTTTATTATATTTCGCTACCTGATGGGGCGGTCCAGAATGTCGAATTGTTTAAAAATCCATATTCACTAAAACTGATGTGGTCAGGGCGTTAACAGTGTGCACCCAAAATAACCAAAATTGGTATTTTATTATATTTCGCTACCTGATGGGGCGGTCCAGAATGTCGAATTGTTTAAAAATCCATATTCACTAAAACTGATGTGGTCAGGGCGTTAACAGTGTGCACCCAAAATAACCAAAATTGGTATTTTATTATATTTCGCTACCTGATGGGGCGGTCCAGAATGTCGAATTGTTTAAAAATCCATATTCACTAAAACTGATGTGGTCAGGGCGTTAACAGTGTGCACCCAAAATGACCAAAATTGGTATTTTATTATATTTCGCTACCTGATGGGGCGGTCCAGAATGTCGAATTGTTTAAAAATCCATATTCACTAAAACTGATGTGGTCAGGGCGTTAACAGTGTGCACCCAAAATAACCAAAATTGGTATTTTATTATATTTCGCTACCTGATGGGGCGGTCCAGAATGTCGAATTGTTTAAAAATCCATATTCACTAAAACTGATGTGGTCAGGGCGTTAACAGTGTGCACCCAAAATAACCAAAATTGGTATTTTATTATATTTCGCTACCTGATGGGGCGGTCCAGAATGTCGAATTGTTTAAAAATCCATATTCACTAAAACTGATGTGGTCAGGGCGTTAACAGTGTGCACCCAAAATGACCAAAATTGGTATTTTATTATATTTCGCTACCTGATGGGGCGGTCCAGAATGTCGAATTGTTTAAAAATCCATATTCACTAAAACTGATGTGGTCAGGGCGTTAACAGTGTGCACCCAAAATGACCAAAATTGGTATTTTATTATATTTCGCTACCTGATGGGGCGGTCCAGAATGTCGAATTGTTTAAAAATCCATATTCACTAAAACTGATGTGGTCAGGGCGTTAACAGTGTGCACCCAAAATAACCAAAATTGGTATTTTATTATATTTCGCTACCTGATGGGGCGGTCCAGAATGTCGAATTGTTTAAAAATCCATATTCACTAAAACTGATGTGGTCAGGGCGTTAACAGTGTGCACCCAAAATAACCAAAATTGGCATTTTATAATATTTCGCTACCTGATGGGGCGGTCCAGAATGTCGAATTGTTTAAAAATCCATATTCACTAAAACTGATGTGGTCAGGGCGTTAACAGTGTGCACCCAAAATGACCAAAATTGGCATTTTATAATATTTCGCTACCTGATGGGGCGGTCCAGAATGTCGAATTGTTTAAAAATCCATATTCACTAAAACTGATGTGGTCAGGGCGTTAACAGTGTGCACCCAAAATAACCAAAATTGGTATTTTATTATATTTCGCTACCTGATGGGGCGGTCCAGAATGTCGAATTGTTTAAAAATCCATATTCACTAAAACTGATGTGGTCAGGGCGTTAACAGTGTGCACCCAAAATAACCAAAATTGGTATTTTATTATATTTCGCTACCTGATGGGGCGGTCCAGAATGTCGAATTGTTTAAAAATCCATATTCACTAAAACTGATGTGGTCAGGGCGTTAACAGTGTGCACCCAAAATAACCAAAATTGGTATTTTATTATATTTCGCTACCTGATGGGGCGGTCCAGAATGTCGAATTGTTTAAAAATCCATATTCACTAAAACTGATGTGGTCAGGGCGTTAACAGTGTGCACCCAAAATGACCAAAATTGGCATTTTATAATATTTCGCTACCTGATGGGGCGGTCCAGAATGTCGAATTGTTTAAAAATCCATATTCACTAAAACTGATGTGGTCAGGGCGTTAACAGTGTGCACCCAAAATGACCAAAATTGGTATTTTATTATATTTCGCTACCTGATGGGGCGGTCCAGAATGTCGAATTGTTTAAAAATCCATATTCACTAAAACTGATGTGGTCAGGGCGTTAACAGTGTGCACCCAAAATAACCAAAATTGGTATTTTATTATATTTCGCTACCTGATGGGGCGGTCCAGAATGTCGAATTGTTTAAAAATCCATATTCACTAAAACTGATGTGGTCAGGGCGTTAACAGTGTGCACCCAAAATAACCAAAATTGGTATTTTATTATATTTCGCTACCTGATGGGGCGGTCCAGAATGTCGAATTGTTTAAAAATCCATATTCACTAAAACTGATGTGGTCAGGGCGTTAACAGTGTGCACCCAAAATGACCAAAATTGGTATTTTATTATATTTCGCTACCTGATGGGGCGGTCCAGAATGTCGAATTGTTTAAAAATCCATATTCACTAAAACTGATGTGGTCAGGGCGTTAACAGTGTGCACCCAAAATGACCAAAATTGGTATTTTATTATATTTCGCTACCTGATGGGGCGGTCCAGAATGTCGAATTGTTTAAAAATCCATATTCACTAAAACTGATGTGGTCAGGGCGTTAACAGTGTGCACCCAAAATAACCAAAATTGGTATTTTATTATATTTCGCTACCTGATGGGGCGGTCCAGAATGTCGAATTGTTTAAAAATCCATATTCACTAAAACTGATGTGGTCAGGGCGTTAACAGTGTGCACCCAAAATAACCAAAATTGGCATTTTATAATATTTCGCTACCTGATGGGGCGGTCCAGAATGTCGAATTGTTTAAAAATCCATATTCACTAAAACTGATGTGGTCAGGGCGTTAACAGTGTGCACCCAAAATGACCAAAATTGGCATTTTATAATATTTCGCTACCTGATGGGGCGGTCCAGAATGTCGAATTGTTTAAAAATCCATATTCACTAAAACTGATGTGGTCAGGGCGTTAACAGTGTGCACCCAAAATGACCAAAATTGGTATTTTATTATATTTCGCTACCTGATGGGGCGGTCCAGAATGTCGAATTGTTTAAAAATCCATATTCACTAAAACTGATGTGGTCAGGGCGTTAACAGTGTGCACCCAAAATAACCAAAATTGGTATTTTATTATATTTCGCTACCTGATGGGGCGGTCCAGAATGTCGAATTGTTTAAAAATCCATATTCACTAAAACTGATGTGGTCAGGGCGTTAACAGTGTGCACCCAAAATAACCAAAATTGGTATTTTATTATATGTGCATCCTGAAAAAAAAAATTTTTTTTGAACTGAAGAGCTGGTTACTCAGTGAGTAACTTGGAGTAACCACGATGACACCACTGCCCGAGGGGGCGGTCCAGAATGTCGAATTGTTTAAAAATCCATATTCACTAAAACTGATGTGGTCAGGGCGTTAACAGTGTGCACCCAAAATGACCAAAATTGGTATTTTATTATATTTCGCTACCTGATGGGGCGGTCCAGAATGTCGAATTGTTTAAAAATCCATATTCACTAAAACTGATGTGGTCAGGGCGTTAACAGTGTGCACCCAAAATAACCAAAATTGGTATTTTATTATATTTCGCTACCTGATGGGGCGGTCCAGAATGTCGAATTGTTTAAAAATCCATATTCACTAAAACTGATGTGGTCAGGGCGTTAACAGTGTGCACCCAAAATAACCAAAATTGGTATTTTATTATATGTGCATCCTGAAAAAAAAAATTTTTTTTGAACTGAAGAGCTGGTTACTCAGTGAGTAACTTGGAGTAACCACGATGACACCACTGCCCGAGGGGGCGGTCCAGAATGTCGAATTGTTTAAAAATCCATATTCACTAAAACTGATGTGGTCAGGGCGTTAACAGTGTGCACCCAAAATGACCAAAATTGGTATTTTATTATATTTCGCTACCTGATGGGGCGGTCCAGAATGTCGAATTGTTTAAAAATCCATATTCACTAAAACTGATGTGGTCAGGGCGTTAACAGTGTGCACCCAAAATGACCAAAATTGGTATTTTATTATATTTCGCTACCTGATGGGGCGGTCCAGAATGTCGAATTGTTTAAAAATCCATATTCACTAAAACTGATGTGGTCAGGGCGTTAACAGTGTGCACCCAAAATGACCAAAATTGGTATTTTATTATATTTCGCTACCTGATGGGGCGGTCCAGAATGTCGAATTGTTTAAAAATCCATATTCACTAAAACTGATGTGGTCAGGGCGTTAACAGTGTGCACCCAAAATAACCAAAATTGGTATTTTATTATATTTCGCTACCTGATGGGGCGGTCCAGAATGTCGAATTGTTTAAAAATCCATATTCACTAAAACTGATGTGGTCAGGGCGTTAACAGTGTGCACCCAAAATAACCAAAATTGGTATTTTATTATATGTGCATCCTGAAAAAAAAAATTTTTTTTGAACTGAAGAGCTGGTTACTCAGTGAGTAACTTGGAGTAACCACGATGACACCACTGCCCGAGGGGGCGGTCCAGAATGTCGAATTGTTTAAAAATCCATATTCACTAAAACTGATGTGGTCAGGGCGTTAACAGTGTGCACCCAAAATGACCAAAATTGGTATTTTATTATATTTCGCTACCTGATGGGGCGGTCCAGAATGTCGAATTGTTTAAAAATCCATATTCACTAAAACTGATGTGGTCAGGGCGTTAACAGTGTGCACCCAAAATAACCAAAATTGGTATTTTATTATATTTCGCTACCTGATGGGGCGGTCCAGAATGTCGAATTGTTTAAAAATCCATATTCACTAAAACTGATGTGGTCAGGGCGTTAACAGTGTGCACCCAAAATAACCAAAATTGGTATTTTATTATATGTGCATCCTGAAAAAAAAAATTTTTTTTGAACTGAAGAGCTGGTTACTCAGTGAGTAACTTGGAGTAACCACGATGACACCACTGCCCGAGGGGGCGGTCCAGAATGTCGAATTGTTTAAAAATCCATATTCACTAAAACTGATGTGGTCAGGGCGTTAACAGTGTGCACCCAAAATGACCAAAATTGGTATTTTATTATATTTCGCTACCTGATGGGGCGGTCCAGAATGTCGAATTGTTTAAAAATCCATATTCACTAAAACTGATGTGGTCAGGGCGTTAACAGTGTGCACCCAAAATGACCAAAATTGGTATTTTATTATATTTCGCTACCTGATGGGGCGGTCCAGAATGTCGAATTGTTTAAAAATCCATATTCACTAAAACTGATGTGGTCAGGGCGTTAACAGTGTGCACCCAAAATGACCAAAATTGGTATTTTATTATATTTCGCTACCTGATGGGGCGGTCCAGAATGTCGAATTGTTTAAAAATCCATATTCACTAAAACTGATGTGGTCAGGGCGTTAACAGTGTGCACCCAAAATAACCAAAATTGGTATTTTATTATATGTGCATCCTGAAAAAAAAAATTTTTTTTGAACTGAAGAGCTGGTTACTCAGTGAGTAACTTGGAGTAACCACGATGACACCACTGCCCGAGGGGGCGGTCCAGAATGTCGAATTGTTTAAAAATCCATATTCACTAAAACTGATGTGGTCAGGGCGTTAACAGTGTGCACCCAAAATGACCAAAATTGGTATTTTATTATATTTCGCTACCTGATGGGGCGGTCCAGAATGTCGAATTGTTTAAAAATCCATATTCACTAAAACTGATGTGGTCAGGGCGTTAACAGTGTGCACCCAAAATAACCAAAATTGGTATTTTATTATATTTCGCTACCTGATGGGGCGGTCCAGAATGTCGAATTGTTTAAAAATCCATATTCACTAAAACTGATGTGGTCAGGGCGTTAACAGTGTGCACCCAAAATGACCAAAAATGGTATTTTATTATATTTCGCTACCTGATGGGGCGGTCCAGAATGTCGAATTGTTTAAAAATCCATATTCACTAAAACTGATGTGGTCAGGGCGTTAACAGTGTGCACCCAAAATGACCAAAATTGGTATTTTATTATATTTCGCTACCTGATGGGGCGGTCCAGAATGTCGAATTGTTTAAAAATCCATATTCACTAAAACTGATGTGGTCAGGGCGTTAACAGTGTGCACCCAAAATAACCAAAATTGGTATTTTATTATATTTCGCTACCTGATGGGGCGGTCCAGAATGTCGAATTGTTTAAAAATCCATATTCACTAAAACTGATGTGGTCAGGGCGTTAACAGTGTGCACCCAAAATAACCAAAATTGGTATTTTATTATATTTCGCTACCTGATGGGGCGGTCCAGAATGTCGAATTGTTTAAAAATCCATATTCACTAAAACTGATGTGGTCAGGGCGTTAACAGTGTGCACCCAAAATGACCAAAATTGGTATTTTATTATATTTCGCTACCTGATGGGGCGGTCCAGAATGTCGAATTGTTTAAAAATCCATATTCACTAAAACTGATGTGGTCAGGGCGTTAACAGTGTGCACCCAAAATGACCAAAATTGGTATTTTATTATATTTCGCTACCTGATGGGGCGGTCCAGAATGTCGAATTGTTTAAAAATCCATATTCACTAAAACTGATGTGGTCAGGGCGTTAACAGTGTGCACCCAAAATAACCAAAATTGGTATTTTATTATATTTCGCTACCTGATGGGGCGGTCCAGAATGTCGAATTGTTTAAAAATCCATATTCACTAAAACTGATGTGGTCAGGGCGTTAACAGTGTGCACCCAAAATAACCAAAATTGGCATTTTATAATATTTCGCTACCTGATGGGGCGGTCCAGAATGTCGAATTGTTTAAAAATCCATATTCACTAAAACTGATGTGGTCAGGGCGTTAACAGTGTGCACCCAAAATGACCAAAATTGGCATTTTATAATATTTCGCTACCTGATGGGGCGGTCCAGAATGTCGAATTGTTTAAAAATCCATATTCACTAAAACTGATGTGGTCAGGGCGTTAACAGTGTGCACCCAAAATAACCAAAATTGGTATTTTATTATATTTCGCTACCTGATGGGGCGGTCCAGAATGTCGAATTGTTTAAAAATCCATATTCACTAAAACTGATGTGGTCAGGGCGTTAACAGTGTGCACCCAAAATGACCAAAATTGGTATTTTATTATATTTCGCTACCTGATGGGGCGGTCCAGAATGTCGAATTGTTTAAAAATCCATATTCACTAAAACTGATGTGGTCAGGGCGTTAACAGTGTGCACCCAAAATAACCAAAATTGGTATTTTATTATATTTCGCTACCTGATGGGGCGGTCCAGAATGTCGAATTGTTTAAAAATCCATATTCACTAAAACTGATGTGGTCAGGGCGTTAACAGTGTGCACCCAAAATGACCAAAATTGGTATTTTATTATATTTCGCTACCTGATGGGGCGGTCCAGAATGTCGAATTGTTTAAAAATCCATATTCACTAAAACTGATGTGGTCAGGGCGTTAACAGTGTGCACCCAAAATGACCAAAATTGGTATTTTATTATATTTCGCTACCTGATGGGGCGGTCCAGAATGTCGAATTGTTTAAAAATCCATATTCACTAAAACTGATGTGGTCAGGGCGTTAACAGTGTGCACCCAAAATAACCAAAATTGGTATTTTATTATATTTCGCTACCTGATGGGGCGGTCCAGAATGTCGAATTGTTTAAAAATCCATATTCACTAAAACTGATGTGGTCAGGGCGTTAACAGTGTGCACCCAAAATAACCAAAATTGGTATTTTATTATATTTCGCTACCTGATGGGGCGGTCCAGAATGTCGAATTGTTTAAAAATCCATATTCACTAAAACTGATGTGGTCAGGGCGTTAACAGTGTGCACCCAAAATGACCAAAATTGGTATTTTATTATATTTCGCTACCTGATGGGGCGGTCCAGAATGTCGAATTGTTTAAAAATCCATATTCACTAAAACTGATGTGGTCAGGGCGTTAACAGTGTGCACCCAAAATGACCAAAATTGGTATTTTATTATATTTCGCTACCTGATGGGGCGGTCCAGAATGTCGAATTGTTTAAAAATCCATATTCACTAAAACTGATGTGGTCAGGGCGTTAACAGTGTGCACCCAAAATAACCAAAATTGGTATTTTATTATATTTCGCTACCTGATGGGGCGGTCCAGAATGTCGAATTGTTTAAAAATCCATATTCACTAAAACTGATGTGGTCAGGGCGTTAACAGTGTGCACCCAAAATAACCAAAATTGGCATTTTATAATATTTCGCTACCTGATGGGGCGGTCCAGAATGTCGAATTGTTTAAAAATCCATATTCACTAAAACTGATGTGGTCAGGGCGTTAACAGTGTGCACCCAAAATGACCAAAATTGGCATTTTATAATATTTCGCTACCTGATGGGGCGGTCCAGAATGTCGAATTGTTTAAAAATCCATATTCACTAAAACTGATGTGGTCAGGGCGTTAACAGTGTGCACCCAAAATAACCAAAATTGGTATTTTATTATATTTCGCTACCTGATGGGGCGGTCCAGAATGTCGAATTGTTTAAAAATCCATATTCACTAAAACTGATGTGGTCAGGGCGTTAACAGTGTGCACCCAAAATGACCAAAATTGGTATTTTATTATATTTCGCTACCTGATGGGGCGGTCCAGAATGTCGAATTGTTTAAAAATCCATATTCACTAAAACTGATGTGGTCAGGGCGTTAACAGTGTGCACCCAAAATAACCAAAATTGGTATTTTATTATATTTCGCTACCTGATGGGGCGGTCCAGAATGTCGAATTGTTTAAAAATCCATATTCACTAAAACTGATGTGGTCAGGGCGTTAACAGTGTGCACCCAAAATGACCAAAATTGGTATTTTATTATATTTCGCTACCTGATGGGGCGGTCCAGAATGTCGAATTGTTTAAAAATCCATATTCACTAAAACTGATGTGGTCAGGGCGTTAACAGTGTGCACCCAAAATAACCAAAATTGGCATTTTATAATATTTCGCTACCTGATGGGGCGGTCCAGAATGTCGAATTGTTTAAAAATCCATATTCACTAAAACTGATGTGGTCAGGGCGTTAACAGTGTGCACCCAAAATGACCAAAATTGGCATTTTATAATATTTCGCTACCTGATGGGGCGGTCCAGAATGTCGAATTGTTTAAAAATCCATATTCACTAAAACTGATGTGGTCAGGGCGTTAACAGTGTGCACCCAAAATGACCAAAATTGGTATTTTATTATATTTCGCTACCTGATGGGGCGGTCCAGAATGTCGAATTGTTTAAAAATCCATATTCACTAAAACTGATGTGGTCAGGGCGTTAACAGTGTGCACCCAAAATAACCAAAATTGGTATTTTATTATATTTCGCTACCTGATGGGGCGGTCCAGAATGTCGAATTGTTTAAAAATCCATATTCACTAAAACTGATGTGGTCAGGGCGTTAACAGTGTGCACCCAAAATAACCAAAATTGGTATTTTATTATATGTGCATCCTGAAAAAAAAAATTTTTTTTGAACTGAAGAGCTGGTTACTCAGTGAGTAACTTGGAGTAACCACGATGACACCACTGCCCGAGGGGGCGGTCCAGAATGTCGAATTGTTTAAAAATCCATATTCACTAAAACTGATGTGGTCAGGGCGTTAACAGTGTGCACCCAAAATGACCAAAATTGGTATTTTATTATATTTCGCTACCTGATGGGGCGGTCCAGAATGTCGAATTGTTTAAAAATCCATATTCACTAAAACTGATGTGGTCAGGGCGTTAACAGTGTGCACCCAAAATGACCAAAATTGGTATTTTATTATATTTCGCTACCTGATGGGGCGGTCCAGAATGTCGAATTGTTTAAAAATCCATATTCACTAAAACTGATGTGGTCAGGGCGTTAACAGTGTGCACCCAAAATGACCAAAATTGGTATTTTATTATATTTCGCTACCTGATGGGGCGGTCCAGAATGTCGAATTGTTTAAAAATCCATATTCACTAAAACTGATGTGGTCAGGGCGTTAACAGTGTGCACCCAAAATAACCAAAATTGGTATTTTATTATATTTCGCTACCTGATGGGGCGGTCCAGAATGTCGAATTGTTTAAAAATCCATATTCACTAAAACTGATGTGGTCAGGGCGTTAACAGTGTGCACCCAAAATAACCAAAATTGGTATTTTATTATATGTGCATCCTGAAAAAAAAATTTTTTTTTGAACTGAAGAGCTGGTTACTCAGTGAGTAACTTGGAGTAACCACGATGACACCACTGCCCGAGGGGGCGGTCCAGAATGTCGAATTGTTTAAAAATCCATATTCACTAAAACTGATGTGGTCAGGGCGTTAACAGTGTGCACCCAAAATGACCAAAATTGGTATTTTATTATATTTCGCTACCTGATGGGGCGGTCCAGAATGTCGAATTGTTTAAAAATCCATATTCACTAAAACTGATGTGGTCAGGGCGTTAACAGTGTGCACCCAAAATAACCAAAATTGGTATTTTATTATATTTCGCTACCTGATGGGGCGGTCCAGAATGTCGAATTGTTTAAAAATCCATATTCACTAAAACTGATGTGGTCAGGGCGTTAACAGTGTGCACCCAAAATGACCAAAATTGGTATTTTATTATATTTCGCTACCTGATGGGGCGGTCCAGAATGTCGAATTGTTTAAAAATCCATATTCACTAAAACTGATGTGGTCAGGGCGTTAACAGTGTGCACCCAAAATGACCAAAATTGGTATTTTATTATATTTCGCTACCTGATGGGGCGGTCCAGAATGTCGAATTGTTTAAAAATCCATATTCACTAAAACTGATGTGGTCAGGGCGTTAACAGTGTGCACCCAAAATAACCAAAATTGGTATTTTATTATATTTCGCTACCTGATGGGGCGGTCCAGAATGTCGAATTGTTTAAAAATCCATATTCACTAAAACTGATGTGGTCAGGGCGTTAACAGTGTGCACCCAAAATAACCAAAATTGGTATTTTATTATATTTCGCTACCTGATGGGGCGGTCCAGAATGTCGAATTGTTTAAAAATCCATATTCACTAAAACTGATGTGGTCAGGGCGTTAACAGTGTGCACCCAAAATAACCAAAATTGGTATTTTATTATATTTCGCTACCTGATGGGGCGGTCCAGAATGTCGAATTGTTTAAAAATCCATATTCACTAAAACTGATGTGGTCAGGGCGTTAACAGTGTGCACCCAAAATGACCAAAATTGGCATTTTATAATATTTCGCTACCTGATGGGGCGGTCCAGAATGTCGAATTGTTTAAAAATCCATATTCACTAAAACTGATGTGGTCAGGGCGTTAACAGTGTGCACCCAAAATAACCAAAATTGGTATTTTATTATATTTCGCTACCTGATGGGGCGGTCCAGAATGTCGAATTGTTTAAAAATCCATATTCACTAAAACTGATGTGGTCAGGGCGTTAACAGTGTGCACCCAAAATGACCAAAATTGGCATTTTATAATATTTCGCTACCTGATGGGGCGGTCCAGAATGTCGAATTGTTTAAAAATCCATATTCACTAAAACTGATGTGGTCAGGGCGTTAACAGTGTGCACCCAAAATAACCAAAATTGGTATTTTATTATATTTCGCTACCTGATGGGGCGGTCCAGAATGTCGAATTGTTTAAAAATCCATATTCACTAAAACTGATGTGGTCAGGGCGTTAACAGTGTGCACCCAAAATGACCAAAATTGGTATTTTATTATATTTCGCTACCTGATGGGGCGGTCCAGAATGTCGAATTGTTTAAAAATCCATATTCACTAAAACTGATGTGGTCAGGGCGTTAACAGTGTGCACCCAAAATAACCAAAATTGGTATTTTATTATATTTCGCTACCTGATGGGGCGGTCCAGAATGTCGAATTGTTTAAAAATCCATATTCACTAAAACTGATGTGGTCAGGGCGTTAACAGTGTGCACCCAAAATAACCAAAATTGGTATTTTATTATATTTCGCTACCTGATGGGGCGGTCCAGAATGTCGAATTGTTTAAAAATCCATATTCACTAAAACTGATGTGGTCAGGGCGTTAACAGTGTGCACCCAAAATGACCAAAATTGGTATTTTATTATATTTCGCTACCTGATGGGGCGGTCCAGAATGTCGAATTGTTTAAAAATCCATATTCACTAAAACTGATGTGGTCAGGGCGTTAACAGTGTGCACCCAAAATGACCAAAATTGGTATTTTATTATATTTCGCTACCTGATGGGGCGGTCCAGAATGTCGAATTGTTTAAAAATCCATATTCACTAAAACTGATGTGGTCAGGGCGTTAACAGTGTGCACCCAAAATGACCAAAATTGGTATTTTATTATATTTCGCTACCTGATGGGGCGGTCCAGAATGTCGAATTGTTTAAAAATCCATATTCACTAAAACTGATGTGGTCAGGGCGTTAACAGTGTGCACCCAAAATAACCAAAATTGGTATTTTATTATATTTCGCTACCTGATGGGGCGGTCCAGAATGTCGAATTGTTTAAAAATCCATATTCACTAAAACTGATGTGGTCAGGGCGTTAACAGTGTGCACCCAAAATAACCAAAATTGGTATTTTATTATATGTGCATCCTGAAAAAAAAAATTTTTTTTGAACTGAAGAGCTGGTTACTCAGTGAGTAACTTGGAGTAACCACGATGACACCACTGCCCGAGGGGGCGGTCCAGAATGTCGAATTGTTTAAAAATCCATATTCACTAAAACTGATGTGGTCAGGGCGTTAACAGTGTGCACCCAAAATGACCAAAATTGGTATTTTATTATATTTCGCTACCTGATGGGGCGGTCCAGAATGTCGAATTGTTTAAAAATCCATATTCACTAAAACTGATGTGGTCAGGGCGTTAACAGTGTGCACCCAAAATAACCAAAATTGGTATTTTATTATATTTCGCTACCTGATGGGGCGGTCCAGAATGTCGAATTGTTTAAAAATCCATATTCACTAAAACTGATGTGGTCAGGGCGTTAACAGTGTGCACCCAAAATGACCAAAATTGGTATTTTATTATATTTCGCTACCTGATGGGGCGGTCCAGAATGTCGAATTGTTTAAAAATCCATATTCACTAAAACTGATGTGGTCAGGGCGTTAACAGTGTGCACCCAAAATGACCAAAATTGGTATTTTATTATATTTCGCTACCTGATGGGGCGGTCCAGAATGTCGAATTGTTTAAAAATCCATATTCACTAAAACTGATGTGGTCAGGGCGTTAACAGTGTGCACCCAAAATAACCAAAATTGGTATTTTATTATATTTCGCTACCTGATGGGGCGGTCCAGAATGTCGAATTGTTTAAAAATCCATATTCACTAAAACTGATGTGGTCAGGGCGTTAACAGTGTGCACCCAAAATAACCAAAATTGGTATTTTATTATATTTCGCTACCTGATGGGGCGGTCCAGAATGTCGAATTGTTTAAAAATCCATATTCACTAAAACTGATGTGGTCAGGGCGTTAACAGTGTGCACCCAAAATAACCAAAATTGGTATTTTATTATATTTCGCTACCTGATGGGGCGGTCCAGAATGTCGAATTGTTTAAAAATCCATATTCACTAAAACTGATGTGGTCAGGGCGTTAACAGTGTGCACCCAAAATGACCAAAATTGGCATTTTATAATATTTCGCTACCTGATGGGGCGGTCCAGAATGTCGAATTGTTTAAAAATCCATATTCACTAAAACTGATGTGGTCAGGGCGTTAACAGTGTGCACCCAAAATAACCAAAATTGGTATTTTATTATATTTCGCTACCTGATGGGGCGGTCCAGAATGTCGAATTGTTTAAAAATCCATATTCACTAAAACTGATGTGGTCAGGGCGTTAACAGTGTGCACCCAAAATGACCAAAATTGGCATTTTATAATATTTCGCTACCTGATGGGGCGGTCCAGAATGTCGAATTGTTTAAAAATCCATATTCACTAAAACTGATGTGGTCAGGGCGTTAACAGTGTGCACCCAAAATAACCAAAATTGGTATTTTATTATATTTCGCTACCTGATGGGGCGGTCCAGAATGTCGAATTGTTTAAAAATCCATATTCACTAAAACTGATGTGGTCAGGGCGTTAACAGTGTGCACCCAAAATGACCAAAATTGGTATTTTATTATATTTCGCTACCTGATGGGGCGGTCCAGAATGTCGAATTGTTTAAAAATCCATATTCACTAAAACTGATGTGGTCAGGGCGTTAACAGTGTGCACCCAAAATAACCAAAATTGGTATTTTATTATATTTCGCTACCTGATGGGGCGGTCCAGAATGTCGAATTGTTTAAAAATCCATATTCACTAAAACTGATGTGGTCAGGGCGTTAACAGTGTGCACCCAAAATAACCAAAATTGGTATTTTATTATATTTCGCTACCTGATGGGGCGGTCCAGAATGTCGAATTGTTTAAAAATCCATATTCACTAAAACTGATGTGGTCAGGGCGTTAACAGTGTGCACCCAAAATGACCAAAATTGGTATTTTATTATATTTCGCTACCTGATGGGGCGGTCCAGAATGTCGAATTGTTTAAAAATCCATATTCACTAAAACTGATGTGGTCAGGGCGTTAACAGTGTGCACCCAAAATGACCAAAATTGGTATTTTATTATATTTCGCTACCTGATGGGGCGGTCCAGAATGTCGAATTGTTTAAAAATCCATATTCACTAAAACTGATGTGGTCAGGGCGTTAACAGTGTGCACCCAAAATAACCAAAATTGGTATTTTATTATATTTCGCTACCTGATGGGGCGGTCCAGAATGTCGAATTGTTTAAAAATCCATATTCACTAAAACTGATGTGGTCAGGGCGTTAACAGTGTGCACCCAAAATAACCAAAATTGGCATTTTATAATATTTCGCTACCTGATGGGGCGGTCCAGAATGTCGAATTGTTTAAAAATCCATATTCACTAAAACTGATGTGGTCAGGGCGTTAACAGTGTGCACCCAAAATGACCAAAATTGGCATTTTATAATATTTCGCTACCTGATGGGGCGGTCCAGAATGTCGAATTGTTTAAAAATCCATATTCACTAAAACTGATGTGGTCAGGGCGTTAACAGTGTGCACCCAAAATGACCAAAATTGGTATTTTATTATATTTCGCTACCTGATGGGGCGGTCCAGAATGTCGAATTGTTTAAAAATCCATATTCACTAAAACTGATGTGGTCAGGGCGTTAACAGTGTGCACCCAAAATAACCAAAATTGGTATTTTATTATATTTCGCTACCTGATGGGGCGGTCCAGAATGTCGAATTGTTTAAAAATCCATATTCACTAAAACTGATGTGGTCAGGGCGTTAACAGTGTGCACCCAAAATAACCAAAATTGGTATTTTATTATATGTGCATCCTGAAAAAAAAAATTTTTTTTGAACTGAAGAGCTGGTTACTCAGTGAGTAACTTGGAGTAACCACGATGACACCACTGCCCGAGGGGGCGGTCCAGAATGTCGAATTGTTTAAAAATCCATATTCACTAAAACTGATGTGGTCAGGGCGTTAACAGTGTGCACCCAAAATGACCAAAATTGGTATTTTATTATATTTCGCTACCTGATGGGGCGGTCCAGAATGTCGAATTGTTTAAAAATCCATATTCACTAAAACTGATGTGGTCAGGGCGTTAACAGTGTGCACCCAAAATAACCAAAATTGGTATTTTATTATATTTCGCTACCTGATGGGGCGGTCCAGAATGTCGAATTGTTTAAAAATCCATATTCACTAAAACTGATGTGGTCAGGGCGTTAACAGTGTGCACCCAAAATAACCAAAATTGGTATTTTATTATATGTGCATCCTGAAAAAAAAAATTTTTTTTGAACTGAAGAGCTGGTTACTCAGTGAGTAACTTGGAGTAACCACGATGACACCACTGCCCGAGGGGGCGGTCCAGAATGTCGAATTGTTTAAAAATCCATATTCACTAAAACTGATGTGGTCAGGGCGTTAACAGTGTGCACCCAAAATGACCAAAATTGGTATTTTATTATATTTCGCTACCTGATGGGGCGGTCCAGAATGTCGAATTGTTTAAAAATCCATATTCACTAAAACTGATGTGGTCAGGGCGTTAACAGTGTGCACCCAAAATGACCAAAATTGGTATTTTATTATATTTCGCTACCTGATGGGGCGGTCCAGAATGTCGAATTGTTTAAAAATCCATATTCACTAAAACTGATGTGGTCAGGGCGTTAACAGTGTGCACCCAAAATGACCAAAATTGGTATTTTATTATATTTCGCTACCTGATGGGGCGGTCCAGAATGTCGAATTGTTTAAAAATCCATATTCACTAAAACTGATGTGGTCAGGGCGTTAACAGTGTGCACCCAAAATAACCAAAATTGGTATTTTATTATATTTCGCTACCTGATGGGGCGGTCCAGAATGTCGAATTGTTTAAAAATCCATATTCACTAAAACTGATGTGGTCAGGGCGTTAACAGTGTGCACCCAAAATGACCAAAATTGGTATTTTATTATATTTCGCTACCTGATGGGGCGGTCCAGAATGTCGAATTGTTTAAAAATCCATATTCACTAAAACTGATGTGGTCAGGGCGTTAACAGTGTGCACCCAAAATGACCAAAATTGGTATTTTATTATATTTCGCTACCTGATGGGGCGGTCCAGAATGTCGAATTGTTTAAAAATCCATATTCACTAAAACTGATGTGGTCAGGGCGTTAACAGTGTGCACCCAAAATGACCAAAATTGGTATTTTATTATATTTCGCTACCTGATGGGGCGGTCCAGAATGTCGAATTGTTTAAAAATCCATATTCACTAAAACTGATGTGGTCAGGGCGTTAACAGTGTGCACCCAAAATAACCAAAATTGGTATTTTATTATATGTGCATCCTGAAAAAAAAAATTTTTTTTGAACTGAAGAGCTGGTTACTCAGTGAGTAACTTGGAGTAACCACGATGACACCACTGCCCGAGGGGGCGGTCCAGAATGTCGAATTGTTTAAAAATCCATATTCACTAAAACTGATGTGGTCAGGGCGTTAACAGTGTGCACCCAAAATGACCAAAATTGGTATTTTATTATATTTCGCTACCTGATGGGGCGGTCCAGAATGTCGAATTGTTTAAAAATCCATATTCACTAAAACTGATGTGGTCAGGGCGTTAACAGTGTGCACCCAAAATAACCAAAATTGGTATTTTATTATATTTCGCTACCTGATGGGGCGGTCCAGAATGTCGAATTGTTTAAAAATCCATATTCACTAAAACTGATGTGGTCAGGGCGTTAACAGTGTGCACCCAAAATGACCAAAATTGGTATTTTATTATATTTCGCTACCTGATGGGGCGGTCCAGAATGTCGAATTGTTTAAAAATCCATATTCACTAAAACTGATGTGGTCAGGGCGTTAACAGTGTGCACCCAAAATGACCAAAATTGGTATTTTATTATATTTCGCTACCTGATGGGGCGGTCCAGAATGTCGAATTGTTTAAAAATCCATATTCACTAAAACTGATGTGGTCAGGGCGTTAACAGTGTGCACCCAAAATGACCAAAATTGGTATTTTATTATATTTCGCTACCTGATGGGGCGGTCCAGAATGTCGAATTGTTTAAAAATCCATATTCACTAAAACTGATGTGGTCAGGGCGTTAACAGTGTGCACCCAAAATAACCAAAATTGGTATTTTATTATATTTCGCTACCTGATGGGGCGGTCCAGAATGTCGAATTGTTTAAAAATCCATATTCACTAAAACTGATGTGGTCAGGGCGTTAACAGTGTGCACCCAAAATAACCAAAATTGGCATTTTATAATATTTCGCTACCTGATGGGGCGGTCCAGAATGTCGAATTGTTTAAAAATCCATATTCACTAAAACTGATGTGGTCAGGGCGTTAACAGTGTGCACCCAAAATGACCAAAATTGGTATTTTATTATATTTCGCTACCTGATGGGGCGGTCCAGAATGTCGAATTGTTTAAAAATCCATATTCACTAAAACTGATGTGGTCAGGGCGTTAACAGTGTGCACCCAAAATAACCAAAATTGGTATTTTATTATATTTCGCTACCTGATGGGGCGGTCCAGAATGTCGAATTGTTTAAAAATCCATATTCACTAAAACTGATGTGGTCAGGGCGTTAACAGTGTGCACCCAAAATAACCAAAATTGGTATTTTATTATATTTCGCTACCTGATGGGGCGGTCCAGAATGTCGAATTGTTTAAAAATCCATATTCACTAAAACTGATGTGGTCAGGGCGTTAACAGTGTGCACCCAAAATGACCAAAATTGGTATTTTATTATATTTCGCTACCTGATGGGGCGGTCCAGAATGTCGAATTGTTTAAAAATCCATATTCACTAAAACTGATGTGGTCAGGGCGTTAACAGTGTGCACCCAAAATGACCAAAATTGGTATTTTATTATATTTCGCTACCTGATGGGGCGGTCCAGAATGTCGAATTGTTTAAAAATCCATATTCACTAAAACTGATGTGGTCAGGGCGTTAACAGTGTGCACCCAAAATAACCAAAATTGGTATTTTATTATATTTCGCTACCTGATGGGGCGGTCCAGAATGTCGAATTGTTTAAAAATCCATATTCACTAAAACTGATGTGGTCAGGGCGTTAACAGTGTGCACCCAAAATAACCAAAATTGGTATTTTATTATATTTCGCTACCTGATGGGGCGGTCCAGAATGTCGAATTGTTTAAAAATCCATATTCACTAAAACTGATGTGGTCAGGGCGTTAACAGTGTGCACCCAAAATGACCAAAATTGGTATTTTATTATATTTCGCTACCTGATGGGGCGGTCCAGAATGTCGAATTGTTTAAAAATCCATATTCACTAAAACTGATGTGGTCAGGGCGTTAACAGTGTGCACCCAAAATGACCAAAATTGGTATTTTATTATATTTCGCTACCTGATGGGGCGGTCCAGAATGTCGAATTGTTTAAAAATCCATATTCACTAAAACTGATGTGGTCAGGGCGTTAACAGTGTGCACCCAAAATAACCAAAATTGGTATTTTATTATATTTCGCTACCTGATGGGGCGGTCCAGAATGTCGAATTGTTTAAAAATCCATATTCACTAAAACTGATGTGGTCAGGGCGTTAACAGTGTGCACCCAAAATAACCAAAATTGGTATTTTATTATATGTGCATCCTGAAAAAAAAAATTTTTTTTGAACTGAAGAGCTGGTTACTCAGTGAGTAACTTGGAGTAACCACGATGACACCACTGCCCGAGGGGGCGGTCCAGAATGTCGAATTGTTTAAAAATCCATATTCACTAAAACTGATGTGGTCAGGGCGTTAACAGTGTGCACCCAAAATGACCAAAATTGGTATTTTATTATATTTCGCTACCTGATGGGGCGGTCCAGAATGTCGAATTGTTTAAAAATCCATATTCACTAAAACTGATGTGGTCAGGGCGTTAACAGTGTGCACCCAAAATGACCAAAATTGGTATTTTATTATATTTCGCTACCTGATGGGGCGGTCCAGAATGTCGAATTGTTTAAAAATCCATATTCACTAAAACTGATGTGGTCAGGGCGTTAACAGTGTGCACCCAAAATGACCAAAATTGGTATTTTATTATATTTCGCTACCTGATGGGGCGGTCCAGAATGTCGAATTGTTTAAAAATCCATATTCACTAAAACTGATGTGGTCAGGGCGTTAACAGTGTGCACCCAAAATGACCAAAATTGGTATTTTATTATATTTCGCTACCTGATGGGGCGGTCCAGAATGTCGAATTGTTTAAAAATCCATATTCACTAAAACTGATGTGGTCAGGGCGTTAACAGTGTGCACCCAAAATAACCAAAATTGGTATTTTATTATATTTCGCTACCTGATGGGGCGGTCCAGAATGTCGAATTGTTTAAAAATCCATATTCACTAAAACTGATGTGGTCAGGGCGTTAACAGTGTGCACCCAAAATAACCAAAATTGGTATTTTATTATATTTCGCTACCTGATGGGGCGGTCCAGAATGTCGAATTGTTTAAAAATCCATATTCACTAAAACTGATGTGGTCAGGGCGTTAACAGTGTGCACCCAAAATAACCAAAATTGGTATTTTATTATATTTCGCTACCTGATGGGGCGGTCCAGAATGTCGAATTGTTTAAAAATCCATATTCACTAAAACTGATGTGGTCAGGGCGTTAACAGTGTGCACCCAAAATAACCAAAATTGGTATTTTATTATATTTCGCTACCTGATGGGGCGGTCCAGAATGTCGAATTGTTTAAAAATCCATATTCACTAAAACTGATGTGGTCAGGGCGTTAACAGTGTGCACCCAAAATGACCAAAATTGGTATTTTATTATATTTCGCTACCTGATGGGGCGGTCCAGAATGTCGAATTGTTTAAAAATCCATATTCACTAAAACTGATGTGGTCAGGGCGTTAACAGTGTGCACCCAAAATGACCAAAATTGGTATTTTATTATATTTCGCTACCTGATGGGGCGGTCCAGAATGTCGAATTGTTTAAAAATCCATATTCACTAAAACTGATGTGGTCAGGGCGTTAACAGTGTGCACCCAAAATGACCAAAATTGGTATTTTATTATATTTCGCTACCTGATGGGGCGGTCCAGAATGTCGAATTGTTTAAAAATCCATATTCACTAAAACTGATGTGGTCAGGGCGTTAACAGTGTGCACCCAAAATAACCAAAATTGGTATTTTATTATATTTCGCTACCTGATGGGGCGGTCCAGAATGTCGAATTGTTTAAAAATCCATATTCACTAAAACTGATGTGGTCAGGGCGTTAACAGTGTGCACCCAAAATAACCAAAATTGGTATTTTATTATATTTCGCTACCTGATGGGGCGGTCCAGAATGTCGAATTGTTTAAAAATCCATATTCACTAAAACTGATGTGGTCAGGGCGTTAACAGTGTGCACCCAAAATGACCAAAATTGGTATTTTATTATATTTCGCTACCTGATGGGGCGGTCCAGAATGTCGAATTGTTTAAAAATCCATATTCACTAAAACTGATGTGGTCAGGGCGTTAACAGTGTGCACCCAAAATAACCAAAATTGGCATTTTATAATATTTCGCTACCTGATGGGGCGGTCCAGAATGTCGAATTGTTTAAAAATCCATATTCACTAAAACTGATGTGGTCAGGGCGTTAACAGTGTGCACCCAAAATAACCAAAATTGGTATTTTATTATATGTGCATCCTGAAAAAAAAAATTTTTTTTGAACTGAAGAGCTGGTTACTCAGTGAGTAACTTGGAGTAACCACGATGACACCACTGCCCGAGGGGGCGGTCCAGAATGTCGAATTGTTTAAAAATCCATATTCACTAAAACTGATGTGGTCAGGGCGTTAACAGTGTGCACCCAAAATGACCAAAATTGGTATTTTATTATATTTCGCTACCTGATGGGGCGGTCCAGAATGTCGAATTGTTTAAAAATCCATATTCACTAAAACTGATGTGGTCAGGGCGTTAACAGTGTGCACCCAAAATGACCAAAATTGGTATTTTATTATATTTCGCTACCTGATGGGGCGGTCCAGAATGTCGAATTGTTTAAAAATCCATATTCACTAAAACTGATGTGGTCAGGGCGTTAACAGTGTGCACCCAAAATAACCAAAATTGGTATTTTATTATATTTCGCTACCTGATGGGGCGGTCCAGAATGTCGAATTGTTTAAAAATCCATATTCACTAAAACTGATGTGGTCAGGGCGTTAACAGTGTGCACCCAAAATAACCAAAATTGGTATTTTATTATATGTGCATCCTGAAAAAAAAAATTTTTTTTGAACTGAAGAGCTGGTTACTCAGTGAGTAACTTGGAGTAACCACGATGACACCACTGCCCGAGGGGGCGGTCCAGAATGTCGAATTGTTTAAAAATCCATATTCACTAAAACTGATGTGGTCAGGGCGTTAACAGTGTGCACCCAAAATAACCAAAATTGGTATTTTATTATATTTCGCTACCTGATGGGGCGGTCCAGAATGTCGAATTGTTTAAAAATCCATATTCACTAAAACTGATGTGGTCAGGGCGTTAACAGTGTGCACCCAAAATAACCAAAATTGGTATTTTATTATATGTGCATCCTGAAAAAAAAAATTTTTTTTGAACTGAAGAGCTGGTTACTCAGTGAGTAACTTGGAGTAACCACGATGACACCACTGCCCGAGGGGGCGGTCCAGAATGTCGAATTGTTTAAAAATCCATATTCACTAAAACTGATGTGGTCAGGGCGTTAACAGTGTGCACCCAAAATGACCAAAATTGGTATTTTATTATATTTCGCTACCTGATGGGGCGGTCCAGAATGTCGAATTGTTTAAAAATCCATATTCACTAAAACTGATGTGGTCAGGGCGTTAACAGTGTGCACCCAAAATGACCAAAATTGGTATTTTATTATATTTCGCTACCTGATGGGGCGGTCCAGAATGTCGAATTGTTTAAAAATCCATATTCACTAAAACTGATGTGGTCAGGGCGTTAACAGTGTGCACCCAAAATAACCAAAATTGGTATTTTATTATATTTCGCTACCTGATGGGGCGGTCCAGAATGTCGAATTGTTTAAAAATCCATATTCACTAAAACTGATGTGGTCAGGGCGTTAACAGTGTGCACCCAAAATAACCAAAATTGGCATTTTATAATATTTCGCTACCTGATGGGGCGGTCCAGAATGTCGAATTGTTTAAAAATCCATATTCACTAAAACTGATGTGGTCAGGGCGTTAACAGTGTGCACCCAAAATAACCAAAATTGGTATTTTATTATATGTGCATCCTGAAAAAAAAAATTTTTTTTGAACTGAAGAGCTGGTTACTCAGTGAGTAACTTGGAGTAACCACGATGACACCACTGCCCGAGGGGGCGGTCCAGAATGTCGAATTGTTTAAAAATCCATATTCACTAAAACTGATGTGGTCAGGGCGTTAACAGTGTGCACCCAAAATGACCAAAATTGGTATTTTATTATATTTCGCTACCTGATGGGGCGGTCCAGAATGTCGAATTGTTTAAAAATCCATATTCACTAAAACTGATGTGGTCAGGGCGTTAACAGTGTGCACCCAAAATGACCAAAATTGGTATTTTATTATATTTCGCTACCTGATGGGGCGGTCCAGAATGTCGAATTGTTTAAAAATCCATATTCACTAAAACTGATGTGGTCAGGGCGTTAACAGTGTGCACCCAAAATAACCAAAATTGGTATTTTATTATATTTCGCTACCTGATGGGGCGGTCCAGAATGTCGAATTGTTTAAAAATCCATATTCACTAAAACTGATGTGGTCAGGGCGTTAACAGTGTGCACCCAAAATAACCAAAATTGGTATTTTATTATATGTGCATCCTGAAAAAAAAAATTTTTTTTGAACTGAAGAGCTGGTTACTCAGTGAGTAACTTGGAGTAACCACGATGACACCACTGCCCGAGGGGGCGGTCCAGAATGTCGAATTGTTTAAAAATCCATATTCACTAAAACTGATGTGGTCAGGGCGTTAACAGTGTGCACCCAAAATGACCAAAATTGGTATTTTATTATATTTCGCTACCTGATGGGGCGGTCCAGAATGTCGAATTGTTTAAAAATCCATATTCACTAAAACTGATGTGGTCAGGGCGTTAACAGTGTGCACCCAAAATGACCAAAATTGGTATTTTATTATATTTCGCTACCTGATGGGGCGGTCCAGAATGTCGAATTGTTTAAAAATCCATATTCACTAAAACTGATGTGGTCAGGGCGTTAACAGTGTGCACCCAAAATAACCAAAATTGGTATTTTATTATATTTCGCTACCTGATGGGGCGGTCCAGAATGTCGAATTGTTTAAAAATCCATATTCACTAAAACTGATGTGGTCAGGGCGTTAACAGTGTGCACCCAAAATAACCAAAATTGGCATTTTATAATATTTCGCTACCTGATGGGGCGGTCCAGAATGTCGAATTGTTTAAAAATCCATATTCACTAAAACTGATGTGGTCAGGGCGTTAACAGTGTGCACCCAAAATAACCAAAATTGGTATTTTATTATATGTGCATCCTGAAAAAAAAAATTTTTTTTGAACTGAAGAGCTGGTTACTCAGTGAGTAACTTGGAGTAACCACGATGACACCACTGATACTATTACTACGATAAAAAATTTTTATCATAAAATCTTTTGTATGAGTTTCCTGTCACTTTTTTTGTTCGCGGCTAAACGAATGTCTATCACTGTATTCAATGTTTACGTTAAGGGATTTGCATGAGAAAAACACCTCTACTTCATGTTCTAGTTTATTCGCAAGTTTTTACCAATATACTTCTTCTTCTTCTTCTTCTTCTTGAGCTCTACGTTCCCATTGGAACTTGGCCTGCCTCTCTTCAACCTAGTGTTCTTTTTTAGCATTTCCACAGTTATTAATTGGAGGGCTTTCTTTGCCGGCCATTGCTTGAATTTGTATATTCTGAGGTAATCACGATGATACACTATGCCTAGGGATGTCGCAAATTAATCGATTATCTCAACTAATCGATTAATCGTTCCACTAATCGATTAAATTTTCATCGATAACCGCCTTGCTCGATTAATTGGATAATAGATTATTTGGTTCGATTATTTTATCGATTATTAAAAAAACTCATGGCATTTTAGACTCCACTCACCCCATTTATCCGAGACCATTGGGATAGATCATTTGGTAACCTTTTTCCTTGTAAATAATTCATGATTGATTAAACGCAAGGTCATTTTCAAAGTTGATAACAATATTACAATTTATAAAATACTATTAGATAATTCTACGAGAATCGCTCTGCAGCCCATAATCTTGCCCAAAGATTTATTAATGAATTTTAAATGAGCTACTCCCCGATTTTTTACAAACATTTCTCCCCGGAAATTCCCTAGGGACATCTTCCGGAATTCAGACATCTACCAGAAATGTTCTTCTGATATCTGGCAATTTTTTTCTAGAAATTTCTCTTTGTATAAAGAAAATAAAAATAAAAAAGAAATCAATAAATAAATTAATAAATCAGTAAATCAATTAATAAATAAAAAAATAAATAAATCAATAAATGAACAAATGAATGAATATTGCGGAGATTCCACCTGTTTAGACTTCTGCGCGAAAATTAGTTGCGTGGATTTTTCTTGCGTGGGCCCACAGATATATAACCAGACCGCGTCCTGGTGAATATTTTACGCTGTGTTATTAGGTACACATTTGGTGATAGTTTTGCATTGTAAACAAACATTTATAACGCACCTACGCTGAAAATGAGCCTAATCATTTAATTGCGTCGGAATCTATAAATCTTAACAACGGGCAATAAATAAAAAAATAATATACACATAAATAAATAAATCAATCAATCTATAAGTGAACAAAAAATAAATAAGGGAATGAAAATATAATCATAAATTGAATAAATATATAAATAAATAATGAAATGGATTATTAAAGAAGAAATTTCGGAAAAAATGTATGAATTGATGAAAACAATAAAAAAATAAATAAAAGGAATTCCAACCAGAATTCTTTCTGGAATTCTTTCCGCAATTGTTTCAGTAGCATCTTTCAGAATATTTCTAATGATTTTTTCCTGAATTCTTTCAGAAATTCCCTTCGGAATTATTACAGAGATTCCTTTAAAAATTCTTCCAAGGACTTCTTCTAAATATCTTCCAGAGAAGTCTCCCGTAATTCTTCCAGAGATTTATCATGAAATTTTAAATAAGCTATATTCCGTTTTTTTACAAGCATTTCACCCTGGAAATTCCCTAGGGACATCTTCCGGAACTCAGACATCTCACTGAAATCTCCCCTTCTGATATCTGGCAATTTTTCCATAAATTTCTCTTTTTACTTTATTGGCTTGGTTTTGTTCCTTAGCTCTCCTAGAGTTTCCACTTGAAAATTTCTCATTGGTTCTTCTCTAAACTATTCCAGGGACTTCTTTTGAAATTCTCCCCAGAATTGCTCCCGCGACTTTTCCAGGAAACTTTCTCCAAGCATTGCACCAAAAATCTTCCTGACATTGCTTCGAAAAAGAATTTTCCTTGTCTTTTTTTCTCTGATTGTTCCCGGATTTCTTTCACAAATTTCTCTCGCCATGCTCTCTGGGACGCTATTCTCAATTTTCTCATGATGTTTTCTTGGAATTATATCAGTAAATTCATTCAGCTGATTCTCCGAATTCTTCGGGTATTTTTTCCGGATTCTAGCCAAGGATTTTTTTTTTACAATTCTTTCAAAGTTCGTTTCCCGATTTTGCAGGGATTTTCCCAGATTTTCTTCTATGTAAACCGTCGGAGATTCGTTCCGCGATTTCGAAAAGTATTCCTCTAGTGATACCTTCCGAAATACCAACAGAGACTCTGGATGGAACTTTTATTCCTTTTCTTTCTTTCATTTTCACAATATTTTAAGGCAGTTATCTCTACCCAAGTAACAAAATTAATTTTATAATGCTTTTGAAGTATTCTTCAACACCTGTTCCTTAAAACCATGCATAAACCAAATTGCTCTACAACACGTCATCAACTCAACCATAAACCCGCCATAAGATCAAAGAGGCCCATCCTTAGATGCTCTTGGAGAATTGTTTTTAAATTTCTCTTAAAACTTGTTGTACTTCCCTAGTTGTCCTCAAGGCGAATTGCTCTCTCCTTGTAGAAATCTTCAAGTGCACGATAAAACGATAATAAATTTGTCAGTGTTGTTGCTGATGCAGCTTTTATGTCGACAGAAAAGTTTGGTGAATAAATTGAAATTAAAAACAGAATGAAAATGACGACACATCATTGTAATCGGGATTAATTTATTACACAAATTGGAAATATTTCCGGGATGTAGCAAGGATGCCAAATGCCAAGCAAAATTCATCGTATATATGTTGCAAGATACTTCCAAAAATTGCAACGCGCTTCCATTATAACGCATTAATAAAATATTTAAAAATATTATTCCCGGTCATGCGAACATTGCTCATGAGTTTTCTCAACATGGCTTCCATTGAAATCTAGGCCGGTGGTCGGTCCATTATCGATGGTTTTAATCAACATCACCATAAGATCGTCTTAAATTTCTTTCAACTCATGCCAGAGCTAAAAGCATAACTCAAGAATACTAGGATTTATAACGTTCTTGATGCAGCCTGGTTGGCCTCCATCAAGAACTTCTTGAATTTATTTCATCTTATGCAAGGGTAAGAAGTATTACTCAAGAGTACTCAGGTTTAACACGTTCTTGATGTAGGTTTATGCAAACTCCGCCGAGAACGTCATAAATCATGTACGCCGAATTGTAAACAAACAACAAATTATCGCACCGCGGTGGGTTTTGTGAACTTCGTGCGATAAATTTAATCATCTGCCCGGTACCGTTGCCAACCAGGCAGACCTTTTTCGGGAACCGGCCTTGATGTGGTGCAGCGCCTTATTCCTCCGGTCAGCATTTCCAACAGGTAAGTGATTTTGCAGGTCGATTATTTGACTCCCGATTACAAGGGAATCGACGTCCTGGATGGCCAAACCAACCTCATTTCGGATGCTGCAACCGGAGTAACTTGGCACTGCACCGCGTCGCGGTTGGGTTTCCGGGTAGGTGTTCTTGATTGGCAGCAATAATGGAACGATGAGAATCAAAATCTGATGCTTGAGTTTTTTCTTGTATTTTTCATGTACCAAACTGTTCTCATGCGAGAACAGTTGCTCTTGATCAAGAACGGATGATTGAAGATAACTACAAGAACCTTATAAAGCTGAAAATAAGATCAACAGTTCTTGTTGTGTTTATGGTTTTATGAACTGAACCTCAAGTATTCTTGGAGGTGTTTTCAAAACCACATATTGATGAAGAATAGTTGTGCTCAGATGAAACTCCGATAAGATCAACTAGAATATGCAATGTTCCGATAAAACTATCATAAAAACAAATAAAACCAAATAGAATTAGGATTGTTACTTGGGTATTTAAATCTACAAGATTTTTTCTCAAAATTCATTTTTTTTTGAAAATGTTCAGAGGTTTTCAGGGTTTATCTCCCCTTAACATTCTGCCAAGGATTCTTCCCAAAATTATTTGAAATTTTCTCTAAAAGTACCGTGATTTCTGGCGAAATTGATCACTTTTCGCAGTTTTCGGCGCCTATTTTTTGAATAATTATCTACATTAAAAATATAATCGATTATTAGGACTAATCGATTAATTATAGCCGATTAATCGATACCAGTAATCGACAAGCCATAAGCATAATCGATTAAAGATTAATCGATTATTTGAAATTTTGCGACATCACTATATGCCCAGGTCGGGAAAATCCTCCCGACTGGAACGGGAGTCGAACCCGTCTGCTGCGGATTAGCGATCCTCAGCCTTAACTACTAGGCTAACTGCTTTATCAATATACCTACATTTCTATTACACTAGCTTACAGTATTTATATTTACCAGAAGTCTACATGATTTTTTTTATTTAAGTTCGTTGGACTCTTTTTATGCCGCATTGACTAGGGGTGCCTAAATACAAAACGTATATGTATAAAACAGGTTTTAATGAGGGAATTTTGAATATAAATCAAGTCAGGGCTTTCATGAGGAAATCTAGTTAGAGAGAACAAGTCTTGCTCCTGGGCATTTGAGATGAGGCCAAAAGGCTTTCCAGGAAGTTCCCAGAGAGCCCAGGAGATTTCAGGCGACTTTTACGGGCGTTTAGTAATCTGATGAAGCAAATGCAAGAGCAAATGCTACTTTTATAACTTACGACGCCTTTCGGTAAGCGTCTGTTCGTAATAAAATTTGACCATTGACTGACATTTAATCTTCAAATGAACTTCCCCACCTGCTTATATACTGTTATATACTGTAGACCTTCTTCATCTCTGTTGCGACAGATTGGTTGGAGCTCTTCCAGCAATAATCAACACCGGTAATTTGGTTAGATCAGCTTTAAGCTAAAAATAATTTTGTATTTAGGCATAGGTTTTATTAATAATTCATTTCAATTCAATTCACAATTCTGTCTCCGTACAATTTCTCATCTAATTCACAACTATATTCTTTTTTCAATATTATGTAGCCTATAAATAGTACATAGGTGTAATCTAGATTTAGGAATTCAAGTATAATTAACCTTCGCTTTTTGTGTTGATAATGGAAAATTAATATGTTTTCTAATAAACTACGATTTCAACAGTCCAAAAGTCCTCGTCTGTTTGTTATTTCATTTTTGCATGTAATCCTACTTGACAGTTCTTCCTTGACTAGCTGGTGTTGCCAATGACATTGACACTTCTGGTGTTGCCAGTAGCTTAGGATCACTTTTCCCAGGGGTTCCCACTACGAGTGGCTGCTGCGGCGAACAATCTCCTTACAGGGCGATCCGTCAGGTTTTGTAGGCATTTTTCTATAGGATTATTGGGATTTCAGAGGTGTTTCAATGGGCTTTGGGGGCGATTCAGGGGAGTCTCAGGAGCCTTTCAAGGGCGTTACAAGTAATTTCAGAGGCGTTTCAAGGCATTTCAGAGACATTTCAGAGAGTTTTCGGGAGTTGCAGGAACGTTTTAAGGGCCTTCCGAGAGGTTTTAGAAGCGTTTAACAGCATTTCGGGAACTTTTAAGGGGGTTTCAGATGCATTTAAGAGGTCTCATGGGGCCTTCCATAGGGTTTTGAAGGCATTTACAATAGATTGTGATGATTTTAAGGTCGTTTCAATGGTACTACGGAGGGTCGTATAGTAATCCAAATGGATAAAGGATATTTCAAGGGCATTTCAAACGGATTAAATATCTCTGTTAATAGTGAGATATAAGGGCGTTTCAAAGGGGTTCTAATGTTGTTATAAAGAGAACTCTGAAAATCTTCTGAAGCAGGCTGAAATGCCTCCGCAATCTCTGTTACGGGAACTTAGAGGGACTCTCGGCTGAATTCTATTAAGCAGCTCGCAAACTCCGGGATGTGGGTGCGAATAAGCTAAAAGCTGTATTAGAGTATGTTTATTTCCTTTATAATTTCATTGTTTTACATTTTACTTACATTTTTCAGTGTTGAGCGTAGCAATACATTTTGTTCATAGTTTCTAAGTTCACGTACTTTAATATCCGTGATTTAGTAATAAGTTAGGTTTAATTTAATTAGATTTAGGAAGAAACTATCTGTGATTACCTGTGATACTAGCTTTAAATATAGATAACAAGACATATAAGTTTTACTTCACTGACCAATTCATGGTCCGTGCATGCGAGCTTCAAAAAAGATTCACTCCCGCACCAAATGTACCATGTACAATACGTTAATAAGACCGGTGGTTCTCTACGGACACGAGACATGGACGATGCTCGAGGAGGACCTGCAAGCACTCGGAGTTTTCGAGCGACGGGTGCTAAGGACGATCTTCGGCGGCGTACAGGAGAACGGTGTGTGGCGGAGAAGGATGAACCACGAGCTCGCTGCACTTTACAGCGAACCCAGCATCCAGAAAGTGGCCAAAGCCGGAAGGATACGATGGGCAGGGCATGTTGCAAGAATGCCGGACAACAACCCTGCAAAGCTGGTGTTTGCTAACCATCCGGTTGGTACAAGAAGGCGTGGAGCGCAGAGAGCACGATGGGCGGACCAGGTGGAGCGTGATCTGGCGAGTGTTGGGCGTGACCGACGTTGGAGAGCTGCAGCTGCAAATCGAGTATTATGGCGGCAAATTGTTGATTCAGTACTATCATGAATTTGATGTTAACTAAATAAATGAATGCATGCGAGCTTCGCGTCGCACGATTTCGACTGTTATGTCCTATATGAATAGAAATACCAATTGTCTCTCATCGTTGCTGTATGCCTGGATGCTATCATTTAGACTGGTTCATAGATATATTTAAAACAGTGCCAGGTAGGGCGGTGCTGGCGGCAACAAGCTCCATAAAACCCCAACGGACTTCAAGTAAAGCACCTTTGACCTTCCGCAAAGACATTCTACCTGCTGTAAATGTTTGTAGTGTAGCTACTCATAACACTAGTTTACAAAATAAAACGAAAGTCGTGAACTTCTGTCAACGACCAAAATTTTTGAAGCACAATTTAGCGCTGATTTCGAAAATGTGCTTCAAAAATTTTTAAGTAGAACAGTTTTTGAGTTTTAGCTCAATATTGAGTTTTATAACTTTTTAAAATATGGAATTTACTTAAAATTCAAATATCTTGCGTTTTGTTCTACCAATTTGAAATATTTTCCCATAAATTAAAAGCTGAATACAATACCATTCGATCATCTGAATGCAGGTTTTGCGTCAGATTGATGAAATTCAAGATATTGGCAAATTTTAGAGGCGATCTCCTTAAATTTTAGCAAAATTTCCAAAAATATATGAACAAATGTATTTTTTTCAATAAGACAAAAAAAAATTAAAAATTCTTTCTCAACGTTTATTTGACATATCATATGTAGGCGAGTCACAGTAAAAAAATCAGCACAATTGGAGCATTGATTACGGAGAATGAGATGTGTGAAGTAAACGACTTTGCTTAAAAATAGAACAAAAATCGATTTCAAATCATCAACCTTGTATGAAAAGTCGAAAAAATTTCCGCTCTACTGTATTTTTTTTTCCTTCGCGTTTTCGAACTCAGGGCATGATTCTACACCAAAAATGATCATCAGCTTACCGAGTTCAAAAATGCTGTAAACTAGTGTAATTAACGATACAGTCCTTATGTTTACGTTCAAAACCAAAACTCTATTACAACCATTTTCGAAAAAAAAACATATTTGTTCGTTCTTATCGCATTTTTGCGCAGACAGTGACATCTATTTTCAAAAACTAGACAAGATTCGGGGCTAGATGCGTTCCAAACTGTTTCATTAAAAAGTACTAAATCAAGCCGCGATAGAGCGAGTCAAAACACGAGGAGCCAAAGTCGTAGCCCGTCAGCGCTATTCGGCTACGGGACAAAGAGCGTTGGCGGACTCCCTAGCCGACGAAAGCGAGAAAGCTATAAATACCAGCAACATTCGTCTCCTCGACGATGTCTCACGTCGCCTTAGTGGGACTAAGATGAATGCTACGGTGCCCGTGTAAGACAGATTTGGACAGCTATTGACCGACCCGTCTGACCAGCTGAAACACTGCACAGTGGGAAAAATCGACCAAAAAAACGGATCTTTTAACGCCGCTGGTTCCGGTACATGAAGTAGACCATTTCTGACGTAAAAAAATACGAGAAATCGATTGGTGCTAAATTCATTCACCGCACGGCACGGGAAGTGGTCCATTTTGCCCCATTTTGCCCTTTTTTCATACAATAAGAGAATCAAAATGCACTTTCAAACATCAAGCACGACTGTAGATCGTTGAAAATAGCTGCAGGTGTAATTAGAGGTTCAAAGCAATCATTAAAATACATGGAAGATACTTTAAATTGCTTATTTTGCCCCATATGCCCTAACAACTGCCGAAAATTTAAACTTTTACACCTAATTATGAATAGATATTTAATGTTACTTATTTGAAGTTGACTTTTTTGGCATAAACAAAATGCACTGAATCTATTATCACCAGAATCATCTTCGGGAGTTGTCCAATTTGCCCCATTTTGCCCTATTTTCATAGAAAAAGGAGATTTAAAAGAAACAGATACTGCTAAGGAATGTTGAAATTAGTTTTAGGTCCAATTGGAAGCTAACAGCTATCACGCGCATATATGAATGATATTTTCCCTATTTTACCCTCATGCCCCTAAAACTGCTGGATAATCACATTTTTTGTATTGTTTTGTAACATCACCCTACATCATGGTTGCAACATGAAGTCATTGATCATTTTTGATACATACAAATACAGTTTATCGATTAGCTTTAGAATCATTCACGGGAAGGTACAAACAGATGTCCATTTTACCCCAATTTGTCCTGATTTTTTGTCGTCTCATGAATAAATTAATTTCTCGTGTTTGCTTATGTCCGAATTAATCGACATCTGGTACTGAAACCAATGTAATCAATAGGACAGGTAAAATATTTTACTTTTTTCTAATTCTTGTTTTTTTTGGGGAATTGAGGGCATAATAAGCATTAATCTTAATCTTAATATGTGTCAAACATGCACCAGACTGATTAAATGTAGCATCTTTAATATTTACATATTGGTACTATAAGACGGCCTATTCAATCAGTTTTGATCATATTTGACACATTTTATCAAATGCTTATTTTACCCTTAATTCCCCATGAAAAGCTGAAGTTATAGAAAAAGTCATATATGTATATATGACTGTATTTTCAATTACATTGGTTTCAGCACCAATGAAAATAAGGGATAATAATTAAATTAATTATAAATACATTACATAACAAAAAAATCAGAGCAAATTAGGGTAAAATGGACAGCTGTTTGTACCATTCACGGAATGATTCTAGTATTAAACGATAAACCGCATTTGTATGTATCAAAAATTATCTCATTCATGTTTTGCAATCAGTGGCATTATAAAACCATACAAAATATGTTATTATCCAGCAGGTTTTGGGCCATGTAGGGTAAAATAGGGAAAAGATCTTTTATATACGCGCATGATAACTCTTAGCTGCCAATTGTTCCTTAACCTAATTTCAACATTCCCAACAATATATGTTTCTTATAAATACATTTTAAATATCCTTTTTATATGAAAATAGGGCAAAATGGGGCAAATTGGACAACTCCCAAAGATGATTCTGGTGATAATAGATTTAGCGCTTTTTGTTTATGCCAAAAAAATCAACTTCAAATCAGTAACATTGAAAATCCATTCATAATTAGGTAAAAGTGTAAATTTACAGCAGTTGTTGGAGCATATGGGGCAAAATAAGCATGTGAAGGGATTTTTCATGGATTTTTATGATGGCTATGAACCTCTAATTACACCTGCAGCTATTTTCAAAGATCTACAGTCGTGCATGTGGTTTGAAAATACATTTTGATTCTCTTCATGTATGAAAAAAGGGCAAAATGGGGTAAAATGGACCACTTCCCGTGCCGTGCGGTGAATGAATTTAGCACCAATCGATTTCTTGTATTTTTTTTACGTCAGAAATGGTCTACTTCATGTACCGAAACCAGCGGCGTTAAAAGATCCGTTTTTTGGGTCGATTTTTCCCACTGTGCACTGGTTCGAGCACTTTGGAAACCTTTTTCAAATGTCGGCCACGCCATCAACAGCTCAGCATGATCCGCCAAGGGTTCGACACATAACCCGTGTCAACACCGAAGCTCCATCATTGCAGGAGATAGAAACAGCCATCCGTGCCATGAAATCCAACATAGTCCCGAGTCGATCCCATATCAGCAGAGATGCTCAAAGCTGACGCCGTAGTATCTGCACAATGTTGCATCAATTATTCTGCAACATATGGGAAACTGCGACATTCCCGGTCGACTGGATGCAAGGCGTCTTAGTAAAGGCATTCAAAAGGGTGAATTGACTGTTGTTCTATATGGATCATCACTGTTGCTGATTATATTGCGGGTTTGTTCATAGGCTTTTTCACCGAAAAAGAATTTACTGTATGCGCTAATTGGCGGGGCATCATGTTACTGTGTATCGTTCTCAAGTCCTCTGCAAAGTGATTCTTAACCGGATACACTGCCTTTATGGCCGTTCTACGCCCAATTGTCCCATGTTATATGGAAATCCCATATAACATGGGACAATTATGCGTAGTACGGCAGTACAGGAGAAGATTGACGAAACTCTCCGGCGGAATGGTTTTGTGTGAACCATATTGTCACGCTCTGTATCATCCTGGAGCAAATCAATGAATTCCAAGAGTATCTCTATCGGGATTAGGAAAAAGCTTACGAGCGTCTTATTCACGAAAACATGTGGGGAACCCTCAGGCGCTAGTGTGTCTCTGAGAAAATCATCGGCCTCATTGGAGCACAGTACAGGGCATTTTCGTGCAGAGTACTGCACACTGGTGTCTTGTCCGATCCCATCCGGGTCGTTGCTGGAGTGAGGCAAGGATGTATACTATCACCGTTAATGTTCCTCATCGTAATCGGTGCGATTGACCGTGAACCAAATCGTGGATTGCTCTGGCAGCCCATTACCATGGAGCACCTAAATGACTTCGAACTGGCTGATGACGCTGCTCGTCTGGTCGGCATCATGATGATGATCTTGACAATCGCTCCTCGGCGGCCGGTCTTACCATCAACGTCAACAAGACCAAATCATTGGATGTTGCACGGATCCAGAGGACAAGAGCTGCCTTTGAGAGTTTAAGGTTAATGCGACCAAATTCTGAATTTTCCATATAACATTGACCCCTTCATGTATCAAGGACCATGCGTCTCCATGTGGTTCTGAATCTACCTGTAGCTGTGATCAGATTACTTTCAGGATGAATCTTATGCGTTTGACCATTTTACCCCACTCGAAGATTGAGTACACGACTTTCCGAGCATTGATTTTTTGGACTTCCTGATAGCATTCAAATGAATTAGTTTGAATGTTCGAAGCTTAAGAAGCTTGGTCACTAGTGCTATAGAAATACTTCCAAACTAAAAAAAAACACAACGTCAGAAAACCAGGAGGTGCATGCACCTCGACCATAAACTTCATTAGTAATGCGTTCGTTTACCGACGCCTAACTAGAAAGATGCCTCGTTACCATCATTGTACACGATTGTAACAAATTCTAACATCAAAGCATGCCATTAGAGTGCAACACCACGTCGTTGTCTAAGTAGGCAGTCGGTTCAAAGGCTTGCTTCTCTTTCACGGGGAAATTTATATTTGCAGCTCACTCAACGCGCAAACTGGGCATGGCACACTTGGTTGGCTGGTGGTGGATGCCCTCTCACGCTTAAATGGATGTAAATATTGTCCTTTCTTTGACGAGTCGGAGTGCTCAAGTCAGCCAAGAGCAGACATAGGCCAAACCCCGTCAAACCGTTTGGACGCACGTTTGTTGTGTGGATAAACATTCATCTACGCTGGAAATGGTAAGAGAAACAAAAAAGAAGGCGAGCTGCATCCAGTAATAACGGTTCCACCCAATAACTGTGGGTGACACTAGTTTAATTAAATCAAACCAAACAGAAATCTGTCATACCGACCCGACCGCCGACTATGTTTGTTTTGTTTGGCTTTGGCCCACGTGCTGCTCGTCTGCCCTTTCGCCACTTCTTCACCCGAGTGAAAAGGATGCATGGCTAAATCCCCCATGAGGGACGCGATGAGTGAATCAAAATGAAGCTACAATTCACGTTCATAGGTGAAGCAAGGGGGAGAGCCCTCCCCCTCTGCTGTGTATCGCGCATTCTGGCATTGTTGATTATGTAGGGTAAAAGCACTAGATTTCGCCCCCTAAAGCATTGAACTATCCAAATTATTGAGTTTCAACATATATTTCCGATAATATCTATGTTTCTTTGGTGATTCTTGCTAATTATCCTACAACCAATCATAACCCAGCTTAAAAGTACCATTAAATGAAGATTTAATACATTAAAATAACAACTTTCAATATTGATTTTTGATTTATTTTTCGCCCCCCAAAATTCAATCTTCGCCCCACCTCCGCTCTAATTTTCGCCTCCTATAGTTGCCCATAAGTTTTCCAAAATTCGATCATGGCTATCCTTAAAATTTTATTGAATACGAATTATCCCGGCAAGCTTAGTACTGTCTTCTACGTTTTTGAGTTATTCAAAGCAAGCTCCCGATTTTCCTGATTTTGCTGTATGCATATTATTCGCCTCCTTGAGTTTAAATTAACAGAATGAAACAATACATACATAGATCAATAGATAGATTGTGAAGTAGAAAACATGACCAACTAAAAATTACGTATTAATAGGGTACCTACACAAATTACGTCACGCTTTGTGGGGTGAAGTGGGTGGTCTGTTGACGTCCCATGCAAACAATTAGAATGGATGGGATGATTTTGAAATGGATTTTTTTTGCATTACATAACTTAAGGGGAACATCCATAAATTACGCCCCGAAAAAAATATCAATTAGGGCTACTTATTTTCAAATCATACACTAGATACAGGTATGTTCCGTTTTTGTCACTATCCGATTTCGTCAACATTTCATTCCGTTTCTGTCAACACTAAAACTTTTGTCAAATTTATTCCCTCGAACACGAGTTATTTATAGCTTAACATTAATCTTGTGGCAATGCATCCATTAATGAATTTGAAACAACTACCAATGATTACATAGAAAACGTATACGCCACAGTAGCTTTCAACACATTTCAAATTCAGCTATAAATAATGTTAATTCATTGTTTCTCTCAAGCATAATTTTACTCCTTATTTGAAAATGAGAAAAATTAAACCAATAGTCAATATCAATATCATCATCAACAATTTTGTCGTTTTGTAAAATGGCCCAATCATTTTCCAAGTGTAACAAAAGTTGCTAATCATGATAGATCAATAATAGATGGGATGTGAAATCACGTGAAATTGATTTTGTACACGTTTTCTTGAAATTATGCGAATTCTTCTCTCCTGGTCGCTATTTCTTTCCGACAGGGCTCAAAATTCTACCAGAGATCTCTCTTGTTATCCTTGATAGCCTGTCGAAATTTTCCAGACCGAAACAGCTATATTCACTAGCCTAACAGGAGATTCCTATAGAATTTTATCCAAGATTTCATCTTTCGTGTGCTCCAAAAATGCAATCTTGATTTTCTTTAGTGATTCCTACTAGCGATTCTTGTATTCCTCCAGATTCCTTAATGGATTTCTTCTGAGAAATCATCAGGAAATTATTCAGAAGTTCCTTTAGGTGAATTAGGGGTTAAATCTTTCAGAAATAAGTTTCTCAAAAAATAAGGAGTCGAGGATCTTGGAAAACGATCTGGGGATTTCTCCAGCAACTCCTGAAGGGTTCCAAAATGAAACAAAAGATTCTCAAAACATCCTACAGAAATCCCATTAATTCTGAAAGTATCCCTCGAGGAACAATTGGATGATTTCTTGAAAGAATTTATACAGAATTCCTAGAAGGAATTTCTCAAGGATTCCCACAAGACACTTCTGGAGGATCCTCAGGAATAACTCCCCGGAGATTTCTATACAGAACATCAGCCCTAAAGAAACTTCTGGAGGATTTTAGGAAAGAATTCCTGGAATATTACTAGACTAAACTTCTGGGAGATTCCCAGGAAATGTAGTAAGAAATCGGGGATAATTATTATTGTAATATTATTTTTATTAACAAGATTTTCAGCCCAAGGCTGGTTCATCTATAGTAATCATGAGGAAATAACATAGATGAAAGATAGAATCGTATTGGAAAACCTCTGAAAGTTCCAGTAGGTGTAGATGTTTCTACTGCGAATAAATACCAAAACAAAGTCAAAATAAATCATAAGAAAATCTTTAAAGAATCCAAGTAAGAACTTCTGATGAAATTCTAGAAAAAACTGTTGATGAAATCCCAGAAAGAACCCCTGGAGAAATATCAGAAAAAAAAAATACTAGAGGGATTCCAGAAAGCAGTCTTGGAAGAAATCTCGTAGGAAATTTTGAAGAAACGGAGGAACTCCTAGGGTGCGTGTACCAATTATGGCACTATCTAAGGAAAGCTATTTATACAAAAATAACGAGAAGACCAACGAATGTCATAAATAAGTTTAAAGACAGCTTAGTTTCCATACTTTACACGAAAAATATAGAAACGGAGCAGAAAATACTTTTAGTATTTATTACAGCGTGCGCCAATGATAGGAACCCTGTACCAGTTATGGTTACATTTTTTAACTTCGGTTCCTTTTCGCACTATTTGCGTGCATTCCTTATGGGGTTAGCGATAACTGGTACACTATGACGAAAAAGGGTGCAAGGAAGCCGAAATTATAAGGAAAATGATTTATTTCTACCATGATTTGAGCAAAATGTGGAGTTTAAATGAATGCGACCATCTTTTGTGAACGTGCTCTGTTGTTCACAAAATTTTTCTTGTTGATTTACATCGATAAGGGGTGAAAATCAACTATGGCGAATAATTGGTACTATAGCCATAATTGGTACACTTACCCTATATTTCAAAAGTAAAGTCTTGGCGAATCACCAAAGCAACTCTTGGATGAATTTATGAACTTGGACTAAATCCCAGAATGATTTTCTTAGCCCACCTTGTGCATTAGGGCCATTCCAGCCCCAAACCGTACACAACGTCATCGAGCTGTTCCCAACATAATGCATAAGTATGGTTAATAAATTCCAATTCTTGGTGGAATGTTTGAAGGGATCCCCAAAAGAAACTCCAGGAAAAATTTAAAAATAGACATCTAGGTTGATCCGAGAAGAAATTTCTGAAGAAATCATAAGGGGCAGAACCTCTTTTCTCTAAAAATTCTTTAGGTGCCGTCCATAAATGACGTAGCATTTTAGGAGAGCGGGGGAAGTCTTTGATTATGCTATGAACCATTAGGTATGGGAAATAGGCTACGAGGGGGGAGGGGGTATCAAAAATCGTCTAAAAATGCTACGTCGTTTATGGACGACCCCCTATCGAATTTCAAAAGATAAACAAGCGACATGGTATAACGTAAACCACAAGAATTCTGGAGGAACTTCTTGGAGAATCCAATTTTCTGGAGAGAATACAAGTAATTGCTTAGAAAAATTCCTGAAGATTTTCTAAAAGTATCCTAGTGAATCCTAAAAGTATCCTAGTGAAGCGAATACAATACAGCAGGCTGAGGTGGGCTAGGCACGTAGCTCGTATGCCGGAGGAACGACAAGCTAAAACCATATTCAGCAGAGAACCAGGTAGGGGTCGTCGGCTTTGTGGTAGGCCGCGCTCACGGTGGCTTCTTGCAGTTGAGGAGGACCTAAGGGCTCTGAACGTTGAGGGTGACTAGAAGCGATCGGCCCAGGACCGAGACTAGTGGAGGCGAATGCTTCATTCTGCGTAGACTCACCGCTACGAGTTGTAGCCCATCAAGTATCAAGTAGTATCCTAGTTGAAACTTTCATAGGAATCTGTTAAGATGAAAATCGTGGAGATATGCATTCCGGAAGGAAGTAAACATATCCTTTTCTGTTAGGATATCGAAATTACGTTCTTGGAGATTAATCATTCCTGGAAGTATGTCATATTTTAAAACGTCAATTCGGATACTGGAACTGTAATATGTGCCATTCTTGCGTTCAACGAAAATAAATTTCCAAAACTGTGGTCACAAATGTGGTGAAAGCCTCTTGTCGACGTCACAGTTAGAAAACTGTAATTTGAACTGTGTTACCAAGATGTGCTAAAAGATATCAAAAACAACTAAATTTCATAATAAACTGCATATTTTTACTTTTGGAATGTGTTCTACAGTAAATCTTCCAATTTATATAAAAATGTTGCAAAATATTTTGTCAAAGAAAATTATTCCGTTTTTATCACTATTCCGTTTTTGTCAACTGAAAATCACGGACCGTGTTGATAAAAACGGAACATACATGTATAACAATATTTGGGTCTCCAGTTAGCCTAATGGTTAAGGCTATGGATCGCCAATCCGGAGACGGCGGATTCGATTCTCGTTCCGGTCGGGAAAACTTTCTAGACTCCCTGGGCAATGGGCATAGTGTATCATTGTCCTTGCCACACAATGTACAAATTCATGCAATGGCAGGCAAAGAAAGCCCTTCAATTAATAACTGCGAAAGGCTCTTAAGAACACTAACAATAAACAATGGCTGAATCTGAGTAACAAACTGTCAAAGTTGCTGAGGGAATGGTAATATTGTTTTTTACTTAGTGCTTGGCACAAAATGCAGGGATTTTGTGAATCTGAAATGAGTGTGCCTAACAAATCTAGCGTTCGATTTGAATAAGTCCAATCTGCATAAGAATCACAGCAAACTTACGACTTGTTTAAATCAAATGCTAGAAATATTCTTAAAAATAAATTACGTCAAAAAGATTATCTTATTTGAAGTAGGTGGAATTGAAGCGATTGACATTGACCGATTAACTACCACAAGCGTCTGTAACCTTTCATAGCTGTTGCGAATAGTTAAATGAGAGTTGAATGGAAGTTACATTTCATCACTAAATACCCAAAGCGAAAAATGACAGCGGACGTTTTTTCTAACAACGTAAAATTTTAAAACACCTAAAATTTAACACTTTTTTGAAATTCAGAGAGTTTGAACAATAGAGTGTTAGTGATAAACTCTCGTGAGTAAAAGAGGCGCGAAATTTACCACAAAAAGGTTACTTACATCTAGACTTCTCAGTTATTTATTTGATTCGGTAAATTGCGTCACGCGAACCAAAAATTAACGTCTTTTATACAAAACTAGCTGTACCCGGCAAACTTTGTCTAGCCTACTGCGTTTTTTGATGTTTCAAGTTTCTATCCAAGACCCAGTCATAAACTGTATGGAAGATCGATTTTCAAAAACTCTCATTTTTCCATGTTTTTTGACTCATAAACCTTCCTTGGGTGAAAACTAACAGAACAAAACTAATACGATCAAAATCGGACCTTCCGTTCGCAAGTTATGCATGGTCCCACGTATGCCACTGCATTTTTATATATATAGATAGTAAACTATCCTCCAAAATAGATTGTGCGGGTATTCCATTATAGAACACGACGGTTTGGAACGTTCGTGCCACGAACAGTTCCTCTCTCTCTCTCTCTTCTTGACGTAACGTCCTCACTGGGACAAAGCCTGCTTCTCAGCTTAGTGTTCTATGAGCACTTCCACAGTTATTAACTGAGAGCTTCCGCTGCCAATGACCATTTTGCATGTGTATATCGTGTGGCAGGCATCTATGCCCAAGGAAGTCAAGGAAATTACCTTTTTACGAAGATCCTGGACCGACCGGGAATCGAACCCGTCACCTTCAGCATGGTCATGCTGAATACCCGTGCGTTTACCGCCTCGGCTATAGGGGCCGAACAGTTCCAAAAACCGCCATTTTTTGCTTTCACCCCTGACTTCACAATCAAATGTGTCAAAAGTGACAGATTGGCACGTGCTTTTCTGGCTGGCTTGCTCGCATTGCATTTTCGCTCTCTTCCATTTTTTGCAAGACATGTGATAGCAAGGAGACTCAATTTGACGAGGATGGTTGAAAATTGCGTTTAAAACTGGGTGTCGAATCGACCTTCGAATTCAGTGGCCAAAAAACACAAGAGACACTCATGAAATAGATTAGAATGACCACGACTGCATAAATGGTACATTTTGCCCCACTTTCCCCAACCTCACAAAGATCAACTTCACCTTATCCGTTATCTCCACACCCGATTTCAATAGGTACGAGAAAAGGATTTTTTTTTTAGTTTTTATTAATGTGTATTTTAACTTAAATGCTAATTCTACACTCTACGAGAAAAGGAGGGACGAAAACTGAAACACGCAATACAAATAGAACGGTACTAGGGATTTCGCCAGGGGCGAAAATTGGAACGCCACCTATAAAAATAGCTAAAAATTGATAAAGTTTTATCAATTTAGTAGATTAAATAAACTGCTGTGTATTCCTAAGACTTGTATGATTATCAATGATCATTATTTTGAGTTGGAAATGTTGATTTTGCATGTCTTCCCAAGTTCTGATTATCGCTACTGTTTGCATTGCGTTGAAAAAACCATACATCAATGCCATGACTATTTCACAATCGCTAATTCGATAGATTAAGTTATTGGTTTTGTGGAATATCATTAGTGCACAAGATTGATTTTTATTTGCTCTCTCAGATACGTTGAAAAGCAAACAACAATCTACCTAATTAATCACAAAAACTACGAATGTTTTATTAGGGGGGCGAAAATTGGGGAGGGGGCGAAGACTAGTGCATTTACCCTATAAAGAAATTTTCAATAGTAGTTTGACTCTTCACGTTTATTTCTTAACAATTTTAGGAAAAATAAGCCATGAGGAAATTTTTCGAAGGTTCATGGAATGTGGAAAATTGTTTCCATAAGTAAATTGAAGTTCTTAAAGGGGAGTAGGGAAGAGTCTTTGGCGAAGTTCCCAAGAGAACATCTTAGCAATAAAAGAGTCTACTAGTTTTCTATAGACACACTTTTGGTAAGAGCACGTCGGGCTGTTTCTTATGTCACCCCCCCCCCTCTTTCCAAACCTGACTACGTCCTTGCTCGTGTCGGCTACCAGCGGTGCAATTTGTGTCTCGCGCGCGACCCAGGACGCGCGAGCGCAATTTGTCTGAACCACGCGATCTGCTTCGCCTGTCACAAGCAACGTGGCGGGCGGCGTGCGGGCAGCAGGGAATCTTCACCAACCACGCACGGCAAAACCAACTTTATGACAATCTGCGGCGAAACGCAAAGAAATCACCGGCTAGCAGATGGCGGCCGGCGGCAACAAGCAATGACGTGGGGGTTTTCCGCGGTAAATAAATTTGCACGCAAATCACTCGCAGCGTGGTACCATCGCACCGAGCGGGACAGGCCACCAACTGAGAATCTTCCGGCTGTAGGTTGGAAGCGATTCCTTTCAGAAAGAAAAGGGAAAAGTTTTTGAGCGGGAAATTGACGACGACAATGTCGTCGTCGTCAGTACAAAGGAAATACAGTTCACGAACTTTAATCGATTGAAACGGAAAGGAAAAGTAAATCCCTTTGGCAAGTTGTCTGATGTAATCTTCTGACAGAAACAAAAGTCAATGAACCCTTGTTTATACTATAAAGCAATTTTATTCGTTTGATCCTGTCTACAAGAAAGGGGTTTCCTGATGTTTCACATACAGCATCTTGTGCTATGATAGGACATGCCTTCCGCTGTAAAAATTACTTCTACTTCATAAGATCTATTGATCAACCACTCATGGTAAGAGATAAGGGATACTTGAATGGAAGCTCAATCATAAACGAACACCAAGTAGGGGAATGGAACCCATCTTAAATAAAGTGCTTCCATTTTCATCCCAACGAAAACAAAGCTAATATGGTGCCTGTACCAATTATCGCACTACCCAAGGAAAACTATTTCTACAAAAATAAGAAGAAGACCGACGAGTGTCAAACCCACGCTCCTCAGCACGCTGCGACTAAATGCTGTTGACCGTTTACCGAACAAGAGGGATTTCTTTATCGAAAGAATACAACACAACTGATGTAATTAAACGAACGGACTTATTTATTTACATGTGTCTTCAACGACGGTTGGCTTAGGATTAAAAAATGGTAAAAAACAACATGCACCTGTCGTGCGCACCTTTTTCTTTTCTTCTCTCTCTTCTGCTGTCAATTTATCTACACTCTAAAACTATTCTGCTAAGGGGTGATCACTGTTTACTCCAACAAATGCTTGGTGACACTAGTCTTACGGCCACGAAGCCATACATAATGGCAAGCAATCAGCTGCGTTTTTGCTAGAGTGCCGGTAGAGGCGCTTTTCTGATAAATGCGGTAAACATGATAACAGTGTAAACAAGCAGAAAAGTTTACGCTACGGAATCATAGATGACGCTCGTGTTCCACGTGTTTTTCACATATACAGCGGCGCCGCCTGCACCTATCCACTCGGAAACATCATGCGCAGCACGTGTGGAAAATGCCAGTCAGAAAAAAAGAAGTAAACAGCTTAAAATTTGTATGGTGGCGTAATAAATTCTTTGTTACTGTAATGAATCCGGAAGAAACGCATAGGTATAATGATTTTGTTTCTAATTTCCAACTTTTCGCCCCAGGGTACAAATCGTTGTGATGCGGAACAAGTGCAAGCCAGCGATTTGTCCATACAAGAAAAATGATTTTACTTTTAATGTGGTGGCGCCATCTCTGAGAAAAACAAGCTTTGATTTCTTACTATTGTGGAGGGAAATCGTGTCTGCCGACTGAACAGATACATCTACCTACGGTTTGAAGCAAGCATCGAGGCCGAGGAATAATAGACTTCACGAATTTGTGACCTTTATTGTTTTTTAACAATGTCACAGAGCAACGGCTAGTAGTACAGACTAGAAAGTACAGACTTTCAGAAGCGTGTTAAGGACAGACTTGTTAGAATCCCAAAATGGCCACCACAATAGCCGACTTTGGCACCCACACGCTGCACAGTGGTGGGCCTCCATACAAAAGTCGGACTAAACCTCGAATGTTAAGGTGAAACTGGAAGCATTTCCTCACTTTTTACTCTATGATTTTTAAAAAAATAATGAAGCATTATTTTTGAAAACGGTCTCCGTGGACAGTTAGAGGAATGATCAAGGTATCACCTGGAATTTTTTAACTTGTGGAAAATGATTATCAGTTTTCAAAAACCATTTTTGAACAAAATTGTGATGACTTTTTTTCAGCCAAATTTTTACTTTGCGCAGCAATATCTCGAAAAGCTTACATGAAAAGCACTTTTTTGAGTCCCGTCCAAAGATAGGAAATTTCAAGAGGAAGATTTTTGTCGAAGACATAATTAGTGGAAAATATCATTTTCCACATCAAAACCATTTTTATTTCAATTGAACAACATCAATTTTCATGCGCTTGCATGTGTGAGTAAGCAACGGACCAGCAGCAGCAGAGCGGCCGAGCCAGCCAAACCAGTTTTGTTGATCGTCGCACAAAGCGGAGACCGAAAAATAACACACGGGGAGGTGGGATCTCCGGTGTGATAATTATTGAATGAAATTCTACTGCTAACGTAAAGCAGGGGCATTTTGCTGAAGCATGATCGTAACTTTCTCTTTGTGCCATTTAGCTTACTCTGTAAAAGATATTTTTGGAAATGTTAAAATACATCAGCAACTAATGATGCGCATGTTCTTGACTAATGGCATACCCGTTGATTGTATGAACACAAACGATGCCGATTGAATTGTAACATAGGTTTTGAGCATTGTTGAAAATGAACATATTTGTAGGTCACCGTTCAGTTATCAATCTAGCGCAATCAAAATATTGAAGAGAATATCTAAGCAAAAATTTCGTAAACCTTGATTTATTTTTAATCATGACTGATGGTTTGAAAGGTTTCAATCAGATAATTATTGATTAACTTGTTTTAAAATTATGAGTGTTATGTAGGTGCGTATTATCGAGGTATTTTTACAACAGTGGCGTGGCGTTGCGTTTCTAGAGAATATTTTTAGCTTCTGAATATCTTGGCCACTTTGGATGAACGTTTCGATGAAGGTGGTTTTTATGAATATAATAAGCCTGTATATTTTTTGAGGGCCCATATAGCCGAGGCGGTAAACGCACGGGTATTCAGCATGACCATGCTGAGGGTGACGGGTTCGATTTCCGGTCGGTCCAGGATCTTTTCGTAAAGGAAATTTCCTTGACTTCCTTGGGCATAGAGTATCTTCGTGCCTGCCACACGATATACACATGCAAAATGGTCATTGGCAGAGGAAGCTCTCAGTTAATAACTGTGGAAGTGCTCATAGAACACTAAGCTGAGAATAAGGCTTTGTCCCAATGAGGACGTTACGCCAAGAAGAGAGAGATTTTTTTTATTATTGGAATAGTAGTTTCAACAGTACTATCGATAAAGGGTTTTCACAACTTGTTATCGCAAGTGTACCAATGACGGTGAGTATTATCAATACATGTTACTGAGACTGATAGAAATGATCTTATTTATGAATCTGTATGAAACATACATTTAGTAACTAATAAAGAACTACGAGTTTTGTAGGGATTGTAAAAGGTTTTTATGTTTTTGGAGGATTATTAAATTTTGTGCAGTTAATATTCGGTTTGAATTTATGAGTGGAATGAATGCTAGTAAGTAAACTAATGTTCAATGAAATATGAGAAAATTGTAAACAAAAATATTGTCGTTGTAGGTTCGTGAGGCAGTTCAACCCTCCGGTTTTTTATTCGAACGTGGAAGTAATGCATGTTAGAAGAGCATTGTAATTAAATTTGTTGTGCTGTTTTCAGTGCTGAATTTGCCGTTCAACAATTTGTTTTATATTTATTGTTCTTGTTTAATTTGGTTTAAGATCTGTCTCTCATTATTTTTCCATATCTTTTGAATTAATTTTTTTTTAATAAGCTAACCATTGGAATATAAAACATTGACTTTTATGAACACAATAAATGCATCAGGGAAACCCAGAAGGTAATAGTGAAAGAATTAACGAAAAGATTATAGGAATCCCTGAAAAAGTTCCTGTACGGAACTCTGAAAAATATTGGAAGAAAAAGTGGTAGAATTGTTGAATGATTCTTTATGAGAATTCTGGGTGGAATCCTTAGAAGAACTCCTTCCCAGATAACCACATATCGTATAAAGATGTTGATACGTAATCGCATTTCATTTTAGTGAAAGTCAACATCGTACAAATGGATTAACTTTGTTAGAAGAACGACACAACTAATTGCATAAAGATCATTATTGCGATTCGATAACGATGATTCACGTTGGAAATAAAATACATCATAAAAACCGCGATATGAAATCGCTACAAGTACTAAGAATGAATAGCTCATATATCAAGGCTAAAGGGTTATATACGAAATCACAGCCTCTTAGTGAAAATTATAAGCCAAACGTACCGCAGCGATTATTACGATTGAAGTTTATCACGAACCATCACTGGCGAAGAAAGTTAGCGCACTGGATAAAATTCAGCCCCCTTTAAAAAATATGTACATTTGGGAGATGCAGGACACTCGGTAGTCGGGATCAATCCGAGTAAAAGTTAGCTGCATTCTTACACAATTGATGTAGCACACATTCAGCGAGCGAATTCGTATGTAGGAATTTGGTACCTGCTTACCTTCTAATCAACAGCGCACCCTCAACAAGACTTTGCTCCAGGACGATGCACCTAGTGTTTTTTACAGCTAAACTTACACTTGCTTACACTTACTCGACACTTGCAGTGACCACTAGCAAGTGATGCACTTGCGCATCAATAATTTTGGGAGCAGAACGGACAACGACGATCAGATAATTTATTTTTCGCGGCGGCGGCGGCGGCGACGACGACGACGACTGGGTGCACGCGATGTAAATATTGTGTTGACATCAAAAGCTGGCGTAAATATCGCAATCTAAAATCGTTGCAAGTTGCATATAACTGACAGATCATATATGTTTGTATAACACAAGTATGGAAAGTATCGACCAAAATCGCAATAACTTAGAAAAATTTGCCTCCCAGTGAATGTGAACAAACAAGGCAAATGCCACGAGGTGAGAAGCTAAAGTTTATCTTGGTCAAAACTCGCACCTCATTCATGAATGTTAAGTTGGCAGAGTGGTATGGTGTCAGACTTATAATCTCAAGGTTCCATGTTCGAGGCTTGTTATAATATTTTATTTATTTTTTATAAATGGATATCGTATGTAAATCTTATAATGTCATTTTATATCAGCAGTCTTGGAAATCGTATTACTAATCGGAAGACGTCGAATAAAGTCATCTGAAGTACGTATATCGCCTCCACTTTGGTACGCATATAGCATTTTTGTGCACTTCATACGATTGAATTGGTTCATATAAGGCGATATATAACACAAATTATACAGACCAAAATGTTTACTGGGTTGTGGAGTTCGATCTTTTGGGTGGCTTTCTCAGTCTTTAAGTCGAGAACGAAATGTTTCCTACTCTCCCGACGTTTCGGCCGAAGGGTTTTGGCCTTTCTCAAGGGTCGCTAAAACATGTATTTAACACTTTACATATAACATTTAACATAAAACATATAACTACTCACTAGTGTCTATCGTCTCCCGTGTATATAGTTGCCTAACCATTTGTGTTTGGCCTGCCTTTTCATTACCTGTTTGTTATAATATGGTTATTATTTTCGATTTGATGCACAATTTTACCTAACTTACTGTTTTTTAAAGGTTTTTTAATATATTTAGTTTTGATTGGACTTCACAGCACTGGTAACGATCGTTTCAAAATGGTTGGTGAATTTTGTGGTGATTATGGATCACGTTCATCGGTTTCATTTAGGAGGTGTGGAATTGGTTCCATTGTTGATATGGCTGGGATTTGTCTACGTGTGGTGAACTGTTTAATTGTGTGGAATAGTCCTGCGTACGTTGTACTTAGACCTTGTATGTCTGTACGGTGGTTGACTGTGTTAGGTGTATTGGTGATGTGACACATCTCTAGTGTTGGTAGTGTTGATTTTCTATTGGCCCTATCGAGAATTTTTGGGTTTGCAACATTGAACATATGGTTGTTTTCAATGAAAGGCCAAAACCCTTCGGCCGAAACGTCGGGAGAGTAGGAAACATTTCGTTCTCGACTTAAAGACTGAGAAAGCCACCCAAAAGATCGATCAAACATCCAGTCGAAACCCTCTTGAAACTCCTTGTGGAGTATTCAATTTTCGGAGCTATGCCTGGAAGATTGCCGGCAAGAGCAACAGAAAGATGGTGAAAGGAATTAAAGGAAAAAGAAGAACAGTGAAACAATTCCGGGTGGAGGTGGTAATCTGATAAAATTCTGAAAGGTACCCTTGGAAGAACTCCGAAAAGGACCGCTGAGAAAATTACGGAAGAAGATTTTGGAAGAATTCTGGAAGAATCCATTTCAAAAATCTGGGGGAAATTAAAAAAAAAATACTCGAGAGTATTCGTTGAAAAAAAAAATACCTGTGTAATTTCTCAACATAATACTGGGAAGAGTTTTTGGCAAAAATCCTGAAGAAAAATCCCTGGAAGTCTAACCGAAGACATTCCTTTATTATTTGTGGTAAAAATTTCCAGAGTATCCTTAGAAGACTTCTGGAAGTCTTCCTTAAAATTCCGAAAATAGCCTTTGAATATTTTTCTAGAATAAAAATGTCAATGTAAAATGTAAAATCTCTTGAAGGAATTCTGCGATGAAACTTTGAAAGAGTACTGGTAGAAAACTCTGGAAGAATTTTGGAAGAATTTTATGTAGAATATCGATGAAAATCTCAGAAAACTAGTCCCGAAGGAATTCCAGAAACAATCCCCTGATCTAATTCGCGGAGAAATCCCCGAAGGAATTTCCGAAGGACTTCTAGTTGTAGTCCTCGATGGAAGTCCAGTAGAAACTTTCCCGATTTCTAGAGGGAATTCCAGAATAGGGCAAAGATTTCCTGGAAAAATCCTCAAATAATCCCTGAAGAATTTTCAGGAGACATCCCGAAGGAATTCCAAGAGGAATCTCCGAACGAATTTTGGGAGGAATTCCATAAGAAATTTCCTAAGGGATTTCATGACTATTCTAGAAGGAAACCACGAAGGAAATCCAGGAAGATTCTCAAAGAATTCCAGCAGGTTTCTCCAAAGGAATTCCATGAGAAATTCCCGAAGTAATTCTCGAAGAAATTCCAGAAGGAATCTTCGAATGAATTCTGGTAGGACTCCAAGAAATCAGTAGGAGGAGTTACCACAGGAATTCCAGGATGAATCCCCGAAGGGATTCCAGGAGGAAACTCCAAGTGAAATCCCCGAAAGAATTCTAGTATGAATCCCCGAAGGATTTTCAAGAAGAATCCTCGAATAAATATCAAAAGAAATCCCCAGATGAATTCCACGAGGAATCCTTGAAAAATTTCCAGGGGATTTACTGCAGGAATACCCGAAGAATTTTTAGGAGACATCCTCTAAGAAATTTCAGGAGGAATCGCCGAACGAATTCCTGGAGGAATTTCAGAAGTAGCCCCCGAAGAAATTTCAGGACGATTCTCCGAGAGAATTCCAGTAGAAATCCACAAAAGAATTTCAAGAAAAATTCCCGAAGGGATTTCAGGATTATCATTCGAAGGAATTTCGAAGAAGAATCTCTGAGCGAACTCCAGGATGAATCTCCGAAGGAATTCAAGAAGTAGTCGCTGTTGAAATTCCAGGAAGAATCCAAGAAGGAGTTTCAGGAGTACTCAGAGGAAATCCTAAAGGAAGCCCCGAAGGAGTACTAGAAGCCATCCTCGAAGGAACTCCAGGAGTTAATCACCGAAGAAACTCCAGAAACAATTCTCGAAGAAATGCAGGAAGAATCTCAAAAAAATCTAGCGGAAATCACCAAAGGAATTCTATAGTAAATGTTCTAAGGAATACGATGAGGAATCCCCAAATGATTTCTAGAAGGAATCCTAAAAAGACATACAGAATTCCAGATGCAATCCCCAAAGTTATTCCATGATGAATTCTCAATGGAAGTCCAGGAGGAATCCCTGAACTAATTCCAGGAGAAATCTTCGAAGAAATTCCAGGAGGAATCCCCGAAGGAATTCCAAAAACAATCCCCAAAGGAATTCCTAGTACAATATCTTCGAAGATTTTTCCTGGAATTGCTTCGGGGATTCATCTTGGCCTTCCGAGATTTTCCTCCGTAATTCTTCCAGAGACTTCTCCAGCAATTATTTTTGGGATTCCCTGCAGAATTCTTAAACATGTATTCGTGAATTATTCAAGAGGTTTCTTGTGGATTTTTTTTTCAAGAGATTCAATCCCGAAGATCCGTCAAGTTTTTCTCTTTAGCTTTCTCAAGGATTTCTCCCGGATCATTTTTATTGGAGTCTAGTGAAACTTAACATTCATATGAGGAGTGAATAGAGCTGATACTGCTGAAGCGGTAAGCTCGCGGGTATTGCAGGGATTCTTCTTGGAAATCCTTTCCCCTTTTTGTAAAAATCTCTCATCGAAATTCCAGTAGGAATCCCCGAACGAATTCTAGGAGGAAATTGAGAAGGAATTCTCGAACGAATTCCAGGAGGATTTCCTAAAAAAAGCCCTAGAGAAATCCTCAAAGGAACTTCCGAAGGAGAAAAATCCCCGAATGGGGATCCAGGGTGAATCTTTGAGGAAAGATTTCAAGGAGGAATGCCCGAAGAATTTTCAGGAGGCAACTCCTATTGAATTTCAGGAGAAATCTCAGATGCATTTCTGGGAGTAGTCCTGAAGGTATTCAAAGAGAAATCCCCGAAAGAATTCCAGAAACAATCCCCTGAACGAATTCGAGGAGAAATCCTCCAAGAAATTCCCAAAGGACTTCTAGATGTAGTCCTCGTTGGAAGTTCAGGAGAAATCCGCAAAGGAATTCCAGGAGGAATCTCTGAAAAATCTCTAAAGGAAATTCCAGAAATATCCTCGAATAATCCTCGAAGAATTTTCAGGAGGCATCCTCGAATGAATTCCAAGAGGAATCTCCGAACGAATTCCGGGGGGAATTCCAGACGTAATTCCCTAAGGGATTTCAGGACCATTTCCCAAAAGAATTCCAGAATGAATTCCAGGAAGAACTCTCGAAGGAATCACCAAAGGAACTCCAAAGAAAATTTTCTAAGGGATTTGATGAGGAATCCCCAAACGATTTCTAGAAGGAATCATAAAAAGACATGCAGGAGGAGGAAGGGGGGAGTCACGAAAGAGTTCCAAGAGGAATCCTCGAAAGAATTACAGATGCAATCCCCAAAGCTATTCCATGATGAATTCGCAATGGAAGTCCAGGACGAATCCCTGACGTAATTCCAAGAGAAATCTTCGAAAAAAAAAACTCCAGGAGGAGTCCCCGAAGGAATTGCAAAAACAATCCCCAAAGGAATCTCTCTTAGAATAGAAATTCCTTTGTGGATTGCCTTTGGAATTCCTTCTGGAAATCCTCCTGGAAATCCTTTCCCTTTTCTGGAAAGATTCCCTCTGGAAATCTTTAAAGGATTCCTCCTAGAATTCCTTCAAGGATTCCTATTGGAATTCTTTCGGAGATTTCTCCTGGAGTTTCTTCGCAGATTTCGCCTGACATTCCTTCAGAGATTTCTCCTGAACTTCCATCGAGAATCCCTTATTGAATTCCTTTGGTGATTTTTGCTGGAATTCTTTGAGATTCTTCCTGTATTTCTTCGAAGATTCATCCCGGAATTTGCTCCTTCGGAAAAGGCGTATGGAACTCCTTCAAGTATTCCTCCAGGAATTTCTTTGGGGATTCCTCCTGGAATTACCTCAAGGAATACTCCTGAAACTCCATAAGGAACTCTTTCGAAGAATCCTCCTGGAATGCCAACAGCAACTACTACTGGAATTTCTTCGGGTATTCATCTTGGAATTTCAGGAAATCATTCGGGAATCCCTCCTGGCATTTCTTCGGAGACTACAACTAATAGTCCTTTTGGGATTCCTCCTGGAATTCGGGGATTGTTTATTTCTTGTGGAATTCTTGTGGATATTCCTCCTAGAATTCGTTCAAGGATTTTTATTTATATGCCTCTGGGATTCCTCTTGGAATTCTTTCTGGGATTCCTCCTGGAATTACTTCGGGAATTCTTCCTGAAATTACTTTTGGGATTTCTCCTGAAATAACTTCGGGAATTCCTCCTGGAATTCCTGCGGATATTCCTCCTAGAATTCGTTCGGGTATTCCTTCTGAAATTCCTGAATTTCTTTGAGATTCTTCCTGTAGTTTCTTCGAGGGTTCTTCCTGGAATTCCTTCGGGATGGTTCCTAGAGTTACGTCGGGGATTACACCTGGAATTCGATTAGGGATTCTTTCTTGGAATTCTTTCGGGGATTCCTCCTGAAATTTCTTCGGGGATTATTTTTGGAATTCCCCTGGAAATTTTCAAGGATTGCTCTTGTAATTCTGTCAGGGATGTCTTCTGAAAATTCTTCAGGGATTCCTCCTGGAAATCTTTCAAGGATTCCTCGTGGATTTCGTTCGGGGATTTTTTTTTAATTTTTCGGGGATTTCTATCGAAAATCCTTCAGTGATTTTTGTTGAAAATTCTTCGGGAATTTCTCCTAGAATTTCCACCTTGAGTGGCTTCAGAGAATCCCTGAAAACCTGGAATTTTCTGGAATTCCGTTTGAATAAACGGAATTTATTTTATTATTTATCCGTTTATTGGATAAACGGATTTTAAATTTATTAGAACCCCTCCTGGACTTACTTCGGAGATTACTTCATGATTTTCTTCAGAGATTCCTTCTGGAATTCCATCAAGGAATACTCCTGAAACTCCTTCGGGAATTCTTCTGGGAATTTCTCCTTTAATTCGTTCGGGGGATTCATCCTGGAATTCTATCGAGGACTACTTCTGGAAGTCCTTCGAAGATTCTGCTTGTATATCCTTCTGGGATTCTTCTTGGTGTTCCAGAAGGATTTCCTGAAGAAGGTCCAGGAGAAATCCTCGAACGAATTCCCGGAGGAATCCCTGCAGAAATTCCAGTAGGAATCCCCAAAGGGTTTTCAAGAAAAGTTCCCGATCGGGGATCCAGGGGAAATCTTTCATCAGCAAGAATACCCGAAGAAATTCATGTTGGAATCCCCGAAAGAATTTCAGGAACAATCCCTCGAACGAATTAGACGAGGATTTCCCGGAAGAACTCCAGGAAGAATTCCTGAAGGAGTTTCAGGAGTATTCCTTGATGGAATTTCAGGAGGAACCCCTGAAGAAAATTCTGAAGGAATCCCCGAAGGAAGTCTAAGAGGAGTCCTCGAATAAATTTCAGTAGGAATCCCAAAAAGAATTCCAAGAAATTTGAGGAAATCATGGATTCTCTGATGTCATTTCTATTGGAAATTCTAGGAGGAATTCTCGAAGGATTTCGTAGAAAAATCACTAAAGGATTTTCAATAGAAATCCCCGAAGAATTTTCAAAAGAAATCCTCGAACGGATTCCATGAGGAATTCTTAAAAGATTTCCAGGAGGAATCCCCGAAGAATTTTCAGGAGGCATCCCCGAAAGAATTACAAGAGGAATCCCCGAAGATTTCCAGGAGGATTTCCAGAAGTAATCCCCGAAGAAATTTCAGGACGATTCCCCGAAAGAATTTCAGCAGGAATCCCCAAAGGAATTCCCGAAGTAATTCCAGGAGAAATCTCGGAAGGATATCCTGAAGGAATTCTTGAACGAATTCTAGGAGGAATAACCACAGAAATTCCAGGAGGAATCCCCGAATTCCAGGGGGAACCCAAAAAGGACTATTAGTTGTCGTCTCCGAAGAAATGCCAGGAGGAATTCCCGAATGTCAGAAAGATTTCCTAGAATTCCAAGATGCATACCCGAAAGAATTTCAGAAGTGGTCGCTATTGGAATTCCAGGAGGAATCTCTGAAAGAATACCCTATGGAGTTTCAGGAGTATTCCTTGATGGATATCCAGGAGAAATCCCAGAAGAAACTCTTGGGGGAATTCTCGAAGGAGTTCCGGAAACCATCTACGAAGAGTCTCAAAGAATTCCAGCAGAAATCACCAAAGGAACTCCAAAGAAAATTTGATGAGGAATCCCCTAAAGATTTCTAGGAGGAATCATAAATGGACATACAGTGTCAATTCTCGCAAGAGTTCCAGGAGGAATCCTCAAAGGATTTTCAGAAGCAATCTTCAAAGGAATTCCATGAGGAATTTCCGATGGAAGGCCAAGATGAATCCCTGAAGGAATTTCAGGAAAAATCTTCGACGATATTGTACTAGGAATTCTTTTGGGGATTGTTTTTGGAATTCCTTCGGGGATTCCTCCTGGAATTTCTTCGAAGATTTCTCCTGGAATTAGTTCAGGGATTCCTCCTGGACTTCCATTGAGAATTCATCATGGAATAACTTTGGGGATTGCATCTGGAATTCTTCCGAGATCTCCCCCTCCCCTGTATGTCTTTTTAGGATTCCTTCTAGAAATCTTTAGGGGATTCCTCATCAAATTTTCTTTGGAGTTCCTTTGGTGATTTCTGCTGGAATTCTTTGAGATTCTTCGTAGATGGTTTCCGGAACTCCTTCGAGGATTCCTCCAAGAGTTTCTTCTGGGATTTCTCCTGGAATTCCATCAAGGAATATTCCTGAAACTCCATAGCCCAGTCAACCAGTGATCGTAGAAGATGTTGAATAGGATGTTAAAGTGGAGGCGATATGCGTACGTTTTACATGCGCCTAAATAGAGGCATGCACGCATATGGCCTCCACATTATCATCATATGCAACATCTTATACGATTACTGGTTGTCTGGGAGGGTATTCTTTCAGAGATTCCTCCTGGAATTCCAATAGCGACCACTTCTGGAATTTCTTTGGGTATTCATCTTGTAATGCCAGGAAATCATTCTGAAAATCGGAAATCTCTCCTGGCATTTCTTCGGAGTCTACAACGCAATGGTGGAAGATTCCAAAAACAGGGACCGAATTCTAGACCGCCCGATAGGTAGGAGATTGTCCGCATCACGACGGTTGAAAACCGAACGGACTCAATCTATACCAAAACTTCCGCATGACATTTTTGAGTTTAGCAAAGCCATCTTGACTAGGAAACCTTGACCGATTGAACCCTTGAAAAAGGTCCCATACGGACCGAAACGTCGGGAAAAATCATAAACTAGTGTTTTCGATTCCCCAAAAGACTGCAAAGCCAACATTCCGAAGCAAAATCATCCCAGTCGCATCCCAACCAAGGAGACTACAACTAATAGTCCTTTTTGGGTTCCTCCTGGAATTCGGGGATTCCTCCTGGAATTCCTATGAATATTTCTCCTAGAATTCGTTCAAGAATTCCTTCAGGATATCCTTCCGAGATTTCTCCTGGAATTACTTCGGGAATTCCTTTGGGGATTCCTGCTGAAATTCTTTCGGGGAATCGTCCTGAAATTTCTTCGGGGATTACTTCTGGAAATCCTCCTGGAAATCTTCGGGGATTCCTCTTGTAATTCTTTCGGGGAAGCCTCCTGAAAATTCTTCCGAGATTCCTCCTGGAAATCTTTCAAGGATTCCTCATGGAATCCGTTCGAGGATTTCTTTTGAAAATTCTTCGGGGATTTCTATTGAAAATCCTTCAGTGATTTTACTACGAAATCCTTCGAGGATTCCTCCTAGAATTTCCTCTAGAAATGACATCAGGAATCCCTAAATTCCTGAAATTTCTTGGAATTATTTTTGGGATTCCTACTGAGATTTATTCAAGGACTCCTCTTAGACTTCCTTCGGGGATTCCTTCAGAATTTTCTTCAGGGGTTCCTCCTGAAATTCCATCAAGGAATACTCCTGAAACTCCTTCAGGAATTCTTCCTGGAGTTCTTCCGGGAAATCCTCGTCTTATTCGTTCGAGGGATTGTTCCTGAAATTCTTTCGGGGATTCCTACATGAATTTCTTCGGGGATTCTTGCTGATAAAAGATTTCCCCTGGATCCCCGATCGGGGACTTTTCTTGAAAACCCTTCGGGGGTTCCTACTGGAATTTCTGCAGGGATTCCTCCGGGAATTCTTTCGAGGATTTCTCCTGGACCTTCTTCAGGAAATCCTTCTGGAACACCAAGAAGAATCCCAGAAGGAAATACAGACAGAATCTTCGAAGGACTTCCAGAAGTAGACCTCGATAGAATTCCAGGAGGATTTTCTGAAGAAGGTCCAGGAGAAATCCTCGAAGGAATTCCCGGATGAATCCCTGCAGAAATTCCAGCAGGAATCCCGAAAGATTTTAAAGAATAGTCCCAGAACGGGAATCCAGGGGAAAACTTTCATCAGGAGGAATCCTCGAAGAAATTCATGTAGGAATCCCCGAAAGAATTCCAGGAACAGTCCCCCGAACGAATTAGAGGAGGAATTCCCGGAAGAATTCCAGGAAGAATTCCCGAAGGAGTTTCAGGAGTATTCCTTGAAGAAAATCCTGAAGTAATCCCTGAAGTAAATAAGTCCAGGAGGGGTCCTCGAATAAATTTCAGTAGGAATCCCAGACGGAATTCCAGAAAATTCCAGGACTTCAGAGATTCCCTGAAGCCACTCAAAGTGGAAATTCTAGGAGGAATTCCGAAGGATTTTCAAGAAAAATCACTGAAGGATTTTCGATAGAAATCCCCGAAAAAAAAATCCCCGAACGAATTCCATGAGGAATTTTTGAAAGATTTCCAGGAGGAATCCCTGAAGAATATTCAGACAGAATTACAAGAGCAATCCTCGAAAATTTCCGGGTGAATTCCAGAAATAATCCCCGAAGAAATTTCAGGAGGAATCCCCGAAAGAATTCCAAGAAAGAATCCCTAATCGAATTCCAGGTGCAATCCCCGACGTAACTCTAGGAACCATCCCGAAGGAATTCCAGGAAGAACCCTCGATGAAACTACAGGAAGAATCTCAAAGAATTTCAGCAGGAATCCCCAAAAGGAATTTCAGAAGGAATACCCGAACGAATTCTAGGAGGAATATCCGCAGGAATTCCAGGAGGAATTCCCGAAGTTATTTCAGGAGAAATCCCAAAAGAAATTTCAGGAAGAATTTTCGAAGTAATTCCAGGAGGAATCCCAGAAAAAATTCCAAGAGGAATCCCAGAGGGATATCAAGAAGAATCCTTGAACGAATCTTTGAAGGAATTCCAGGAGGATTCCTTTAAAGATTTCCAGAGGGAATCTTTCCAGAAAAGGGAAAGGATTTCCAGGAGGAATTCCCGAAGGAATTCCAAAGACAATCCACAAAGGAATTCCATGAGGAATTTTCGATGGAAGGCTAAGATGAATCCCTGGAGGAATTCCAGGAAAAATCTTCGAAGAAATTCTAGGAGGAATTCCTTTGGGGATTGCTTTTGGAATTCCTTCGGGGACTTCTCCTGGAGTTTTTTCGAAGATTTCTCTTGGAATTACGTCAGGGATTCGTCCTGGACTTCCATTGCGAATTTATCATGGAATAGTTTTGGGGATTGCATCTGTAATTCTTTCGAGGATTCCTCTTGGAACTCTTTCGAGACTCCCCCTCCTCCCCCTGCATGTCTTTTTTATGATTCCTTCTAGAAATCGTTTGGGGATTCCTCATCAAATTCCTTAGAAAATTTTCTTTGGAGTTCCTTTGGTGATTCCTGCTGGAATTCTCTGAGATTCTTCCTGTAGTTCCTTCGAGAGTTCTTCCTGGAATTCATTCTGGAATTCTTTCGGGAAATGGTCCTGAAATCCATTAGGGAATTACGTCTGGAATTCCTCCCGGAATTCTTTCGGAGAATCCTCTTGGAATTCATTCGAGAATGCCTCCTGAAAATTCTTCGGGGATTATTCGAGGATATTTCTGGAATTTCCTTTAGAGATTTTTCAGAGATTCCTCCTGGAATTCCTTTGCGGATTTCTCCTGAACTTCCAACGAGGACTACATCTAGAAGTCCTTTGGGAATTTCTTTGAGGATTTCTCCTCGAATTCGTTCAGGGGATTGTTTCTGGAATTCTTTCGGGGATTTCTCTTTGAATACCTTCGGGCATCTGAGATTTCTCCTGAAATTCAATAGGGGTTGCCTCCTGAAAATTCTTCGGGCATTCCTCCTTGAAATCTTTCTGCAAAAATTCACCCTGGATCCCCATCCGGGGATTTTTCGGAAATTCATTGGAGGATTTCTCTAGGACATTTTTTTAGGAAATCCAGGAGGAATTCGTTCGAGAATTCCTTCTCAAATTCCTCCTAGAATTCGTTCGAGGATTCCTACTGAAATTTCGATGAGAGATTTTTACAAAAATGGGAAAGGATTTCCAAGAAGAATCCCCGCAATACCCGCGAGCTTACCGCTTCAGCAGAATCAGCTCTATTCACTCCTCATATGAATGTTAAGTTTCACTAGACTCCAATAAAAATGATCCGGGAGAAATCCTTGAGGAAGCTAAAGAGAAAAATTTGAAGGATCTTCGGGATTGAATCTCTTGAAAAAAAACTCCATAAGAAACCTCTTGAATGATTCAGGAATACATGTTTAAGAATTCTGCAGGGAATCCCAAAAATAATTTCTGGAGAAGTCTCTGGAAGAATTACGGAGGTTATAAGAGAAAATCTCAGAAAAAAATACCGGAAAAAATCTCTGGAAAAATCCCGAGAGAAAACTAATGGAAGAAAAATCATTAAAAATACTAAGAGGGCTCCTTTTTAGGATTCCGGGAACAATAGCAATGTCAAGAAGAATTTCAAGAGAAATCACTTTGAAAATTTGTGGAAGGGAAATTTTGCAAGAAATCTATGGAAGACATCAGGATAAATAACAGGAAGAATTCCAAAAAGAATCCGTGGAAAGTTCAAATTTCTGATATAGTTCCAGGAGATTTCACTAAACAATTTTGGAGAATTCCGAAAAGATTATGTGAAAGATATTCCAAAGGAATTCTTAGAAAATTTCTATGAAAATCGGTATAAGAATTAAAAAAAAATGCCTGAAAGAATTTCTGGATAATTTCAAAAAAGGTTTTCTCCTATAAATTCCACGAGAAACCTTCTAAAACACCGTAAGAAATCTTTAGCAGAATTTAGAATTTCCAAGTATAATGCTTGGAGAAATTACTTTGAAAATACAGAAATAATCCTTGAAAAGCAAAGAAGATTCCTGGCTAGCAGAAATCTAAGTGGAAAAATCTCGAATACAATTCGTAGAAGAATTGAAAATATGTATCATTAACAAATTCTTTTAAAACTTCAGGATAGAATCTATAGAAGAATTCATATGAAATTTCTGAAAAAAAAATCCAGGGGAATATAAGTTATTTATTTATTTATTTTTTAATTCATTTTTTTATTCATTTATTCATTACCTTATTTATTTGTATATTTGTTGATTTGCTGATCTGTTGATCTGTTGATTTGTTTATTTGTTTATTTGTGTATTTGTGTATTTGTGTATTTGTGTATTTGTGTATTTGTGTATTTGTGTATTTGTGTATTTGTGTATTTGTGTATTTGTGTATTTGTGTATTTGTGTATTTGTGTATTTGTGTATTTGTGTATTTGTGTATTTGTGTATTTGTGTATTTGTGTATTTGTGTATTTGTGTATTTGTTTATTTGTTTATTTGTTTATTTGTTTATTTGTTTATTTGTTTATTTGTTTATTTGTTTATTTGTATATTTGTTTATTTGTTTATTTGTTTATTTGTTTATTTGTTTATTTGTTTATTTGTTTATTTGTTTATTTGTTTATTTGTTTATTTGTTTATTTGTTTATTTGTTTATTTGTTTATTTGTTTATTTGTTTATTTGTTTATTTGTTTATTTGTTTATTTGTTTATTTGTTTATTTGTTTATTTGTTTATTTGTTTATTTGTTTATTTGTTTATTTGTTTATTTGTTTATTTGTTTATTTGTTTATTTGTTTATTTGTTTATTTGTTTATTTGTTTATTTGTTTATTTGTTTATTTGTTTATTTGTTTATTTGTTTATTTGTTTATTTGTTTATTTGTTTATTTGTTTATTTGTTTATTTGTTTATTTGTTTATTTGTTTATTTGTTTATTTGTTTATTTGTTTATTTGTTTATTTGTTTATTTGTTTATTTGTTTATTTGTTTATTTGTTTATTTGTTTATTTGTTTATTTGTTTATTTGTTTATTTGTTTATTTGTTTATTTGTTTATTCGTTTATTGATTTGAAAATCATAATCAGTTCAACTTGTTTTTGTTGTTCAAATATCGGCGTGATTACAATACTCCCCATTTTCGCATTTCAAGCACCTCACTACTACCAAGAAAATTTGAATTCGCTTATAGCGCATGCTGCTCCCAACGAAAAAGCCTCCAGTTTCGCCTTAAGCGAAATTGCTAAAATTCACAGGTTATGATGATTTTAGTTCCCTAAATCTATTACTGATATGGAACTTTACATATATTTTGATTTTACTATATTAGAGTGGTTCAAAATTTTGAAATCTGCTGATTATCCCTTTCGTGACGAACCAGCACAATTGTGCTGTTGAGCAATAACAGTTTTGCGTATTTTTTAACTATTTTGTCTTATGTTTACCAAGGATGTTTTCGATCACTTGGCAATCATTTGACTCATTTGTCTATAACTCAGTTCAGAAGCCCAATATTACAATGTGGTGTTCGGCAAACTTGTGAATTAGTGTTTTTCCTACAATTATCACCAAGGACACCATATTCTAACTCTAATATTTACGGCGTAAAAGTTTTAGTACCACCTACTTATACTAAACGATCGGATTTTACGATCGTTTAGTATGAGTAGGTGGTACTACTGCTCTCACATCGTGAATATTAGAGTTAGGATATGGCGTTCTTGGTAATAATTGTAGGAAAAACATTAATCTACAAGTGTGCCGAACACCATATTGTGATATTGCGCTTCTGAACTGAGTTATAGACAAATGAGTCAAATGATTGCCAAGTGATCGAAAACATCCTTGATGTTTACCTGATTTAAATTGTTTTATATATTGAGCCATTACATATACTTGCATGTGTGCGAATAAACTTTTGTATATTTTGTGTGTCAGATTTACCACAACAAGTTAAACAAAAAGTGAGCAAAAATTGCAAAACATAAAAAAGCTTTATCTGTCGCAAATTTTTAATTTCGATTTATCTAGGTGGGCAAAGCTAGGAATTGAAAGCTAAAGAGTAGTTCTTGCAAATGCCAAAGAAAAATATTGATATATTAAAAAGTCTTAGAGTTCTGGAGAGACAAATTTTAGCAATTTGTATGGAAATTTCAGTTTTTTTGCGCTCCGTCCCGAAAGGGTTATGGAAAGCATGTAAAAAAATAACACAGCGTAACAAAAATTAACTTTTTGTTTGTCTCTAGAGCAAACTTATGTGTCTCCGAAGGATTTTGGGCCGCTGAATCCGAATGCGGGCTCAGATTTGCTCTAACACGTCACAATTTTTAGCTATACCTCAATTTATAGGGCAAAATATGACATTTTGGGCTTTTTTGACTGCAAGCCATTAAGCAAGGAAATATTTTTTTAAGCAATCAAAAGGTTAATTGGTCAATCAATATCTAAATCAACGACTCATGCAAAATATTTTGTTTTACCAAATTGAATTTGATAGTTTTAAGCGATTTATGTTAGGTACGATATTTCCCATACAAGTCACCCTCCAAAAGTTGCATGCAAGTTTTCATACTTACATAAAATGCTTAATTCTACCAAATTTGATTAGGTAAAACGAAATATTTTGCATGAGTCGTTAATTTAGATGTTAATTGACCAATTAACCTTTTGATTGCTTAAAAAAATATTTCCAAGCTTAATGGCTTGCAGTCAAAAAAGCCCAAAATCGCACATTTTGCCCTATAAATTGAGGTATAGCTCAAAATTGTGATGTGTTAGAGCAAATCTGAGCCCGGATTCGGATTCAGCGGCCCAAGATCCTTCGGAGACACATAAGTTTGCTCTTGAGACAAAAAAATGTTGCGCTGTGTATTGCGATTTTTTTTTCGACTTAGACTTTGGTGCGATAAATTTCGTCGTACTCATATTTCGATTTCGATTTCGCTGTCAATCTCAGTCGCAGGGTTTTTGCAACTCGCCCGCTAATGTAACAGTTTTCGCCGGCCGTCTCAATGTTTACCATTAAGGTCTTTTGTTCTCGGTCCACCAGCTGGTCATGTTTACACAACAGAACCAGCTGGTTGACCGATGTTTACATTCATCCTTATTGTTCTCGACTACTAGCTGTTTATGTTTTCATAACAAAATCAGCTGGTTACGCCTGAATCGGAGAAAGAAGGCGAAAATGTGTCATAAATGTTAGGTTAGTACCATATTAGGGCGAGTTCAATTTTGTCGCCAAAGTCTGATTATTCGTAAAAAATACAATAATCGATAATAAGCTATCACGATGTGCTTTCTGAACGTAGAATTTGATTAACCATTTAATTTGGGGGTTCCCAAATCATGTATTGGTATTGATATTGAAATAAACTATAATTTTGTGTTTGTTGCTGTTAGGGTGGCCCAAAATCTTCAAAACAACATCTATATATATATATATATAAATGCAGTGGCATACGTGGGACCGCGCATAACTTGCAAACGGATGGTCCGATTTGGGTCGTTTGAGTTTTGTTCTGTTAGTTTTCACCCAAGGAAGATTTATGAGACAAAAAAACATGGAAAATTGAGAGTTTTTTGAAAATCGGGTTTTCGTGCATTTTGAACGGGGACTTGCACTTGACTAGGGACTTGAAACGTAAAAAAACGCAGTAGGCAAGACAAAGTTTGCCGGGTACAGCTAGTGAATCATTAAAAAAAAAACATTTACCTACGTTTACTTTCAATGGATCAATTCAGATACACAACAATGATGGCTGACAAGACGTGGTCTATTCTCAGGGACTGCCTCTAGACCACGTGACATATTACGGTGAGTACACGGAGATGTGTTAATTCAATCATTATGGGATCAGATAGTCTAATATAGTGAACTGCTTATAATTTGAACTGCTTTTTATCAATCTCGTTTCAACAACTTCATATATGCTCTTCCGAGTTTGGGTTGTAAGGTACATTGATCTCTGCAATCACTTGTCGAAGCAACCAAAACAACCCTATCTATAAAAAAAATGACAGTTCATATTCGCAATATTGAAGGGAGTTTTTGATAAACGATCATCAGAGATTGGTAATCATATTAATGCTCTACTGTTCATTTCAGCAAATATTTTCAAAATCTTTACCACTCTGTGTGCCGTTCAGAAGAAATGTGTTTAACGAAAACGCCTGAATAACATACAATAAAACTTCAAGTTTAAAAAAAAAAACAATATAATGGGTTTCAGTAAAGAGCGTAAAATGCTCGTTTAATAAAATTGCGATTGAATATACAAAGGTTGCCTTGATAATCGCGACGTTTACGCAGAAAAATATTGAACGTAGCGTTTTACGCTGTCCAGTGAATATATTTTATACAGTGACCCCCAAGGGGACGGCAACCTATTTTTTCACTATGCAGTTTGACAGGTTGGATTGTGCCTCCTTACGTGGAGCATAAATTTATGCTCCAGCCAAAATATTCACCAACACAGTCGTGAAATTTGAATGTTTACCTTTTTACGAGGGATATCGGTGCAAAACGCTTACATCACATTAGATCTAAGGGCCTGTCCATAAACTACGTAGACTCTTAGGGGGGGACGGGGGGATCTGGCCAAAGTCTACGCTCCATACAAATTTCGAAAATTTTGTATGAAGAAAAGTCTACGAGGGGGGAGGGGGGGGGGTCTGAGATGGCCGAAAAAAAGTCTACGTAGTTTATGGACAGCGCCTAATAAAAGTGTTGATCTTGGAAAAGCGGCATTAATCGATAATTTTCAATTTCAGAGTGTAGATGTTTAGGTAAAGTTCCTACAGAAAGTGAGAATTGCTTGTAAAAGACACACAACACCTTTTCGCAAACTTTGTTCGACAAAGTGCGTTTTTCCTTATTTTCCCCCGCGGCTGCATTGAGTGAATGTTGGTATTAGTGAGCACTGGTTGCGCATGATAAGCGGCAACAAAATCAGATCACCGTAGCATCCCCGTGGTGACCCCACACCGATGAATCACCTTAATTTTGTACACTATTTATGAATCACCATGTTGATCAAATGAGTGATCCTTAAAATGTGGTCATTTTTGCCTATTCATAAATTGTGGGGTCACTGTAGATGATTGTTGCTTTGAACTCTAGCGATGTGCGTGTAGAAAAGAAACGCGTAGATGTCGATGAATTTGTGTGACTAATATATTGAAACTTCGATAGAAGTTCGTGAAGAGATTGCTTTCAGGGTTGTTGAGCAATTCTAACGACTAAGATGAATCGAAGAAACAACCAGTTCAAGAGAATCAGTTTGCAATGGTTTGTAGTAAATGTTTTCACAGTTGTTTTTGTCTTTCTTTTATTTTGAAGGTTAAAAGAGTTGGTTGTATCTGGTGAAGCAACATGTAGGTAGTGTCTAAGTAAATAAAGGTGTATTCATACTTAGTCATCACTCCTTTCCTCTCCAGCTTACTGTTTTTAACTGGAGCACCCACTTTCTTGTGTTTTTCTGTCAAAATATAAAATAATATTTGAAAAAAAAATAATTTAAAAAAATGTTAAATGGCCACAGCTTTACATTATCAGCCCCCCCCCCCCCTTTTCCCCTATGACCATCTGACTTTGTGAAGGTCTCTTACATGAATGAAAATTACACGAAATTGTTAGTATTCTGAAGTCAATTTGAACTATATTAAGATAAAATTTAGACTTCAAACAATATCACTTCCTCCACAACCATGCGGCTCCATTGTGACCTGATAGAAAAAAAAAATATATTCGCGCTTAGCGCAAAAATGCGCAAACAGTGACCAATATAGCCAAAAACTAGACAAAATTGCCCATCAGATCCGGGATACGGCGTCGTTTTCTGATGTTTCCTAAACAAGTACTGGATCTCTTTCATATGAAGTTTTTCTCCAAAATTTCATAAAAATCAATATGTTTGCATATTGTAAAAACATAATAATTTTGTGATTGGATTCCAAACAATCCCTGAAATGTAATGGTTATTCATACCCAAAAACACAAAAAATATTGTCACATTATTCAAATCTTCCTAACTTTTACAACGAACTCATGAAGGAAGCTCATAAAATAAAGACAATAAATACTTGTATAGTAGCACATAAAACTTCAACTTTGAAATAATCTACAAGACTCAATTTTCGACCAAATGACTTGTAAATTTGGGGTTTTCTTAGTTGAAGTATCTGTAATGGAAGAAAAATACGAGAAAAATAAAATATTGAAGTCGATTTTTGAGGTTTTGTCCGGCTTCCGGCCACTGTGCGCTGGCTTCTGGCACAAAAGAAAAAGCTAGATACGCCAATATTAAACTTACATGCCAGGTTCAGCAGCTAAAATATAAAAAAAAATGCAAACTCCAAAAATAATCAAAAAAATACCAAACTTCGACAAGAAACCTCACTTTTATCGAACTTTAGTAAAGCTAAACTTCGGTTAAATTATTCTGAATGTCGATAATCTGAACTTTAACGGAAGTCGTAATTACTAAAAAGTGGAAAATAAAATAAGTGTGTATGGAGGAAATGAATAAAACATGTATGAGGATTCATATGAGCATCCAGCACTACTATAATTCTAAAAACTTGATTTTCACCCACTCGCTGTGAATATTTATAGCTCTATCAATCCGGTATTTCATTTGAAAGTAGATTTTAAAGACCTGCAGAAGCATAAAATTGCCACTATATCTTCAATAACTTTGCATAAATTTTATGCATTTGTTTCAGTTTTAGATCGTCTGAGAGAACACCTAAAACCTGTTCTGTGCAGTGTTGTATGGAGCCAGACTGGTTAAATATATTAGAAACTTGGAATCTTATCACAAATTCTTAAGAATTAACTAATGCTGCAAACTTGGAAACCTTAACTTTACCTGGACTTCTTTTCTAAAAACGAAAAGAGCACTGCAAATCAAATATTTTTTTTTACGTTTGAGTGCAACGTAACGTAAGTTCATCACAACCTATGAAAGTGATAAAATGAATTTATTTAGAAAGGCAGCCCAAATTTGCCAAAAAAAAAAAATAAGAATTTTTATGAAAAAATTGCAGGTGGGTCGCCAAATTCTATAAATATCAAAAGTGAGTTGCAAGGTGAAAAAGTTTGAGAACCCCTGCTATAGGCAATCAGCTGCCCTTCTTCAAACTCATACTTGAGGCTGAATAAGGGCGGGATTGTGAAGATGTAATCAATTAGTTTAAATTTTCATCTATTTGGTTTCGCATTATGCGTTTTACTCAGTGTATTCTGTGCATCCTCGCCTTTGGCGCACTCAAATCGATACCGATCTGGCTTTATTGTTGCTGTTCTTTTTTGTGCTGTGATTTTTAAGAGTTTAATCTTGCCTAGTTTGGGTAGTGGCTACGGTTAGGATAGCTCCATGGGCGTAGCCAGAGGGGGGCAGGGGGGGGGGGGCGTGCCCCCCCCCCCTGGCCGCCAGATTTATTTTTTAATATAGAGCCAACTCAAAGATTATCAATAATTCAAAGTTCCAGAAAACATATCTAAAAAAATATATATTTTTATAATTTAGGTTATCCACAATTATCAAACCTTTTTTTACTCGAGAACCACAGGAAATTTCGCCAAATATTTCTCCAAGACAACCACTTCAATCATATCTTAGATTTTTTACCAAATAACAAGCTTGATTGAATGGCTAAATTTTGTGATGGCAATACAAGAACAGCATACCAAATTTTCCAGATCTGCCGGAACCGGTTCCGGTAGGAAAAAGGAAGGACTTTGTAGAACCATATGCTGCTATAGAGTACAGTTATGTGCTACTGCAACACGAATTTTCACTAGTACTCAATTCAAAAAAAAACGTCGTGTTAAGAGCAACATACCTGGGATTTCTTTACGAATATTTTCAAGGGCACCTTAAAAAATTCCTTTAGGCATTTATTCAATAACTTCTTCAGGGATTCATTCAGAAATTCCACAAGGCACTTCTCCAGGATTTTCTTCTTCGTGAATTCTTCCATGGGCATCTTGCAGGGTTCTAATAATGATTGTTTCAGGGTTTGTTCCAAGAAATCCATCAAATTCCCACGATTCCTTCATATTTTTATAGATACTTCTGTAAGGATTCCTCCAGGATTTTTTTCCATAGCTGCCATATTGCTCCAGAGAAATTTTCAAGAGATCCTCTATGGGTTACACCAGACATTCCTCCGGGAAATTATTCTGGGATATCTATAGAGATTCCCCCAGTGATTGTTCCAGTGTATTTTCGAGGATTCCTCCAGGAATTTCTTCAGTGATTCCCAAAGGAATGTCAACAGAAATTCTTTTAGGTATTTCTATAAGTGTTCCTTCAGCGATTTCTTCAGGAATTTCTCCATATATTCCTTCGAAAATTCCACTAGAGATATAATTCAATGTGGATTAATTTGAAGTATTTCAGTAGGAATATCTTCCAGAAACGCTTACTGTAATTTTTTCAGAGATGCACTAAAAAAATCCAGGAGTTTCTTTAAACATTGTACAAAATATTATTTTATGAGTCCATCTAAAGATTCCAACAATAATTCGACCAAAAATTATTGCAGACATGCATTCCTCCATATTTTATTCGAACATATTTTTTTCCAGTGATTTGTTAAAAAAGTTTTCCTGCGATTTCCTAAGAAATTCCTCATGGGATTGCTTCCTGGATTCCTCATGGATTTTTTCAGGAATTCTTCCATGTTTTTCTTCAAGAATTCCTCCAGTGATCTACGCGGGAATTTCTTCTGTGTTTCTTTCAGGAACAGCTCAAGGGATTATTTGAAAATTCCTCGAACGATTCCCCCAGGAACACTTTTTAAGGAGTTCCTTTTGAAATTCTTTCAGGAATTAATCCAGTACATACTTCCTCCAGGGACTGTTTAAGGATTCCTTTAGCAATGCCTCTAGAAATTGCTTCCGGGATTCCTCTTGGGGTAACTTCAGGAGCTCCTGCAGGGATTCCTTCAGGAACTGCTACAGGGATTCCTCACGGAGTTCCTCCAATAATTCTTCTTAGAACTCCTTCAGGATTTCTCCAAGGATTCCATCTAAAATTTCTTCAGGAATTCTTCCTGGGGTGGAGCGGACCTGGTGTGGTGGTTAGAACGCAAGACTATCACGCTGAGAATCTGGGATCGAATCCCACTCCCGACATACTCACAAAATGTGGGTTCTTCCTTCGGAAGGGAAGTAAAGCGTGGGTCCCGAGATGAACTAGCCTAGGGTTAAAAATCTCGTTAATACAGACAAAAAAATATCTTCCTGGGATTCATACATGAATTTCTCAAGGAATTATTCCCCGAATTTCTTTAGAGATTTCTCCAGGAATTATTCCAGGGATTCCTCTGGGACTTGCTGCAGGGATTCCTCTATACAATCATCCAGGGGTTCCTTCACAAATGTCTCTAGAGATTCTTCCAGAAACTTCTCCAGGAATTCTTCTAGAGATTCCGCCGTTAATCCTACAGGCATTTCTCTAGGATATCCTCCAGGAGCTCCTCCATGGATTCCTCCAAGATTTTCTGCAGGGCTTAACTCGGAAATTCCTTCTGTGATTCTTTCTGGAACAACTTATGTTAAAAATTTCCACAAAGATTCTCCCAGGAACTCTTCTTAAGTTTCCTTCATGAAATCCTCCTTGTATTCTTTAAGGAACTTCTCCAGGAAATAATTCAGTATTTCCCCCTGGAACTGTTTAGGAATTTCCTTAAGAATTCCTTTTAAAATTGCTTCCGGGATTCCTTCTGGAGTTTCTTCAGGAACTCTTCTGAGGATTCCTCCAGACTTTCTCCAAGAATTTCTCTGCAATTTCTTCAGGAATTATTCCCGGTATTTCTCTACGAAGTTCTAAAGAGATTAAACTACGAATTTCTTCAGGAATTCCTCTAACAGTTTTATTTCATCTTGAGATTCCTGCAGAAACTCCGCCAAAAATTCCTCTAGAGATTTCTCCAGGAGTTCTTCTGGAGATTTCTTCAGGAATTCCTACTGGCATGCCTCTAGGATATCCTCCAGGGATCCCTCCAAAAATTCCTACAAGATTTTTTTTTCAGATATTCTTTCAAAAAATCCTCCAGGTTTTCCTCAATGCATTCCTTCAGGACTTCCTCCAGGCATTCCTCCAGAGAAACCTCTAATAGTTGCTTCCGGGATTCTTCCAAGAATTCCTACAGAAATTTATCCAGGAAATCTTCAAGGCATTCCTCCAAGATTTTTTTTCCAGAGACTCCTACAGGCATTTATTCAAAGATTTCTCCAGGAATAACTTCAGAGAATCCTCCATTAATTCCACTAGGAACTCTCCTATGCATTCTTCCAGGAAATTTTCCAGGCATCTTCCAGATATTCATCCTTGAATTCCTGCAGAGACTTTTCCAGAAATGTTTCAGCGATTTCTCCAGAAATTCCACCAGATATTGCTCCAGGAATTCTCCATGAGTTGTTCCAGGGGTTTCTACTGGGATTGTTTCATCCTGGGATTCCTTCGAAAAATCCACGCCGGCTTTCCTTCAGGACTTCATCCAGGAATTGCTCCAGGGTCTTCTCAATTAATTTCTACAGGAATTTCACTAGGGAATAATCAAGGAATTCCATCATAAATAATGTGAGTAATTCATCCAGGAATTTCTCTAGGAAATCCTTCAGGGATCCCTTCAATAATTCTACCAGAGAAAATCTAGAAATACCTTCTAGATTTTTTTCAGGAATTCTTCCGAGAATTCTTGTAGATTTGCTTCTAGGTATGGATTTCTCTAGGAATTCCGCTAAAAATTTCTCCAGGAACTCCTTCAGGGATTTCTTCAAGAATTCCCCCAAGGATTCCTTCAGAAATTCCTTCGAGGATTTCTCCAGGAATTTCTCCAGAAATTTCCCTAAAAATTCCTCCAGGAATTTCTCATGGGATTTTTTCAGATATTTCTCCCATAGTTCCTCTAGAGATTCCCCCAGAAATTAATCCAGTAATTGTTGCAAGAATTTCTCCAAAGATTCCTTTAGAAATTTCTTCAAGGATCGTTGCAGCAATTCTCAAAGGAAAACCTTCAGAAATTCCTCCGGGTATTTCTCCACGATTCAATCCAGGAATTTCTCCAGGAACTCCTCCAGAAAAGTCTCCAAGAATTACCCCAAGAATTTACTCAGGAATTCATTCAGTAATTACTCGAGGAATTCGGGAATTTCGCCTGGACATTCTTCAGAAATTATGCCAGCAATTTCTCCAGGATTTTTTTTCCAGAAAATCTTTTGGGAATTTTTTCAGAAGTTCTTCCAGGAATACCCTCAGAATTTTTTCTGGGATTCCTCCTGGCATTTTTCCAGGAATTTCTCCTGATATTCTTTCATGAATTGCTTCCGGAATTCCTCCAGGGATTTCTGCACGAATTTCTCTTAGAATTTTCCCAAGGATTCCTCCAGGAAATCCTTCGAAGATTTCTCCAGAAGTTCCTCCAAGAATTCTTCCATCAAATCCCCTAGGGGATTCTTCAGAAATTCTTGCAGGAAATTCTTCAAAAATACCTTTAATAATTTTTCAGTGATTCCTCCTGGTATTCCTCCAGGTATTCCTCCAGAAATTTCTCAAGAAATTCCTCCAGGGATTTCCTCACAAATTTCTTCAAGGATTCCCCCAGGAATTCTTTCAGGAATTCCTTCGAGAATTTCTTCAGAAATTGAAGAGTAATATAGATCTGCCAGAATTCCTCTAGAAACTTATCCAGTAATTCTTTCAAGAATTCTTTTAGAGATTCTTCCAGGAATTTCATCATGGATTCCTCCAGCAATTCCCACAGGAATATCTCTAGGAATTCCTCCAGGCATTCCTTCAGGATTTTAAACAGGGATTTCTTCAGGAACTCCTTCAGGAATTACCCCAGGACATCCTTCATAAATTTTGTTAGCATTTCCTCTAGAAATCCCTCCAGGCATTTCGCCAGGAATTTCTCCTGAGATTCCATCAGAAATTGCTTCAGGAATTTCTCCAAGATTTCGGAACGAATTTTTCCTGGGATTTTCTCATGGATTCCTCCAGGAAATCCTTCGAAGATTCCTCCCGGAAATCCTCCAGAAGTTCCCCCCAGGATTCTTCCAGGAATTCCTCTATTTCTTCAGAAATTCTTCCAGCAGGAGAACTTCTTGGAGTACCTTCAGGAATTTTTCAGGGTTTCCCCCAGGTATTTCTCCAGGGATTTCTCTCCAAATTTCTTCAAGGATCCCCCAGGGATTCGTTCAGGATTTATCTAGAGATTTTCGTAGACATTTTCCGGCAATACAGTCAAAGAAACCTTGCGTTGATTCTTTTAAATCTTCGCCAACGTTTCGGCACTTGTTTGGACCTTCTTCAGGGAAATGTCTACGAACAACAACACCAGTCGTGCCACCAACATTACATTTATCTGGAGATTTCTCTAGAAATTCATCTAGTAGTTCTTCCAAGAATTCCTCTAGAGATTTCTCCAGCAATTATCACAGGAATACTTCTAGCAATTCCTGCAGGAAATATCTCAGAAATTTCTTCAGGAGCTCCTCCAGGAATTTATGTCAGCAATTCAGGAAATCCTTAAGGGATTTCTTCAGAAATTCTTCCAGGAAGTTCCAGGAATACATTCAGGAATTTTCAAGGGATTCCTCCAGACATTCCTTCAGGAATTCTTTCAGAAATTTATCCAGGAATTGCTTCAGGGATATTTCCAGAGATTCCTCCAAGGGTTCTTCCAGGAAATCCTCCTGGAATTTCTCAAGGGATTTTTTCAGAAATTTCTACAGTAGTTCCTCCCGGAATTCCTCTGGAGATGTACCCAGTAATTTTTCCAGGAATTGCTCCAAAAATTCATCCAAAAAATTTCTCCAGGAATTTCTACAGGATTCCCTGTTCGGTCTCATCCAATAATTCTTCCAAGAATTACGTTAGGAATTTGTTTAGAAGTTTCTCAAATTAGTTTCTCTTTTAGAAGTTTCTAGAATTTGTTTAGAGAATCCTGTTCTCTCTAGATATTTTCCCAGGAATTGCTTCAGGGCTCAGGTGTTCATCCTGAAATTCCTTCAGAGGTTTCTCCAAGAACTGTCCCCAGAATTTTTTTTAATTTCTATAATATTTCCTCTAGGAATTCCACAAGAGATTTATTCTGATTTTTTTTTTCGAGGGGTTCCTCCCAGAATTCCTCCAGGAATTTCTCCAGAACTTCCTCCAAGGAATCCTCCAGAAATTTATCTAGAATTTCTTCTAGGATTTCCTCATGAGATCTCTTCAGGAATTCCTCCAGGTACACTTTCAAAAATTCTGCCAGGGATTCCTCCGGGAATTTCTACGGGAATTCCTCCGAGAATTCCTTCGGGCATTCCTCTAGGGATTCTATAGGGCTTCCTCCAGGCATTCCTGTAGGAATTGCTCCAGGGGTTTATTCAGGAAGTCTTCCAGGGATTGCTCCGGAAATTCCTCAAATTATTTCTTCAAAAATTCTTCTCAGGTTCAATTCAAAAATTCATTCAGGAGTTCCTTCGGAAATTTTACAAATCCTTCAATCATTTTTTCAGACATGTACCCAAAAACTTCTCCAGGTTTACCTGATGATTTCTGGAGGAATTCCTCCAGCGAATAGTATTGAAAGATTATTTAAAAAGGACTCATACAGGAACCAAGAAATTCTAGTCCTAAAAATCCTTAATCTGCCAGAAATTGCTCACCGCTACTAGCACCACCATGAATCATCTAGATCAGGCGAGTTTTTAACGTATTGTACAAAATACAGCAACGTGTCTGCTGAAGGGTTAAATAATACTTTTAGAATATGTTATTATATTCAATTTCATCGTATTGCGTATAGATATAGAAGCTAGTAGGCACAAATTTGCTAAGGGTGCTTGCCCCCCCCCCCCTGACCGAAAAGCTGGCTACGCCCTTAGCTCAGATTAATCTTCAGCACAAAAGAACAGCAACGATCAATCTCTGCCGACTTATGCAAAATGGTACTGCCCAAGTGGCGGTAGTCCAAGAACCTTACTTCCGTAAGGGGAATTTCTATCTACATTGAGGATACTGTTCGTATGTTTTTCATAGTTTACATCTTATGAATCAGTAATTTTTATTTTTTACATCATTTCATAGTTCTCGTATGCTTTTCATACATCGAAAAGCGAAATCCATAAGACTTGTCGTATGAAAAATCTCATAAGAAGTATCGTATGAAAATCATAACATGTGTTATGAAACACCATTGTTAAAAAAGCGAAGCGTCGATGGGCGAATGAGTAAAGCATGCACTCGCCAACCTTGACGTTCCTGGTTCGATTCCAGGTTGCGATTTTTTTTTTAAATTTGTGCAAAGTATTTCATAAAAATATGTATGATAGTCATAAGACATAGTTTCATTTTTTATACTTTATCGGTATGATTTTAATACGTGAGTGTTATGAAATTTATACAGTAACAGTATGACAATAATAGTTGGCGCTTTGAATCCAAAATCATAGTTCGTAACTACGATTTTTGCAAGAAATTCTTGTGGCAAAAAATCGTAGTTGATTTGTATGATTTTCGGAGTTGCAGTGTCCTCAGTGTAGGAAACCTTGTGAAAACGGCTATGCAATATTTATTATTTTTCTAAACTATTTCCTTTGTTACAAATGCTACTTGGGATCACTACCAACAATTAGCGGAAGGCCTTTTGAAGTGCAGTATGCAATGACTTGCTTGAAAGCATCTGTAGGGGATGGTTCATCATGCGGTAAATAATCCGAACAATAAACGTATTTCCTGTTGAGGTTTCCAACAGATAAATCGATTGTGATAGCACATACATCTCTAGTAGTTAGTTCAGAGATGTGTGTAGCAACGATTACAATGCTGACAAGCACACATGCTCGAGGCATGACACGTGAGTTTGCCATTTCATTTTTACTGAAAGTAGCAAACACCGGATTTCACAAGGTTTCGCAGCGAAGTCAATGTTTAATTACCATGTAGGGGGTGGGGGTAAGACGGACCGGGTGGGTAAGACGGACCACTGACTAGTTCTGTCACTTAAGAGCTGAAATTTGGTTTTCTTTTACGATTAACTCTATCTTCTTATCACTTGATGATTATTAAACCACTCCATGAGAGAATACATATGTCAAAAGTGCAAAAATAAACAATTATTTATCTGGCTACACGCTTTTGTGATGGGATCTAATTTTGAGGCGGCAATAAATAAGCTTTTTAAACATTAAATTGCTAAGTTTTCGCATTTTATTTTGAGTTTCCCAGTTGTGTTAAACTGTTTCGTCCTATACACAACGAAATTCAGGTAAATTTCATGGCTTATGGATAACGGTGGTGGAATAAATATTTTGCGTTGCGTGGGGGTAAGGCGGTCCGCCTTGAGGGTGGGTAAGACGGACAGTGTTGGGGTTACTTTGATAGTGCCATGAGAAACACATTAAAACCCACACATTTTTCACAGATTGAAATCTATGGAGTACAAAAATGATTGTGGAAGCCGTGTAAAGCATTTTATATTGTTTTTTTTTTGTTTAAAAAATCATTATACTTGATTTTTTGTTGTTGGGACAGTTTGCACTTCGTAAAATTACCAAAGCATTGCATACTGTTAGGCGTTTACCAGTGTATGGATGTTTCCAATTTACAAAATGGACTTTAATTTGGAAAAACACGTTTCGCTAAGAGATTCAAAGCCAAATTTAGATTCTAAGGACTGTTCATTTTATAAAGAGGACAACTTTGCAAGGCTGTAAAAAGAAAACGCGTTGTCCAAATTTGAGCACCCTTGGTTAGTTGTTCAGTACATTATATTAGCAGATAATAACCATAATTAAATTGGGTTAAAATTATTGAACTTCATAGAAATGCGGAAAAGTGTTAGGACAGGTCAATTTTTCGATTCCCAAAAACTAAAGATAAAAACAAAATTACTGTAAAACATCGGTGTATCGTTTTAAATTTCATAAAAGTGTTTGCCATACTGCAGCAGCATGAGTGATACATATTCTGGCAAAATATAAACCTAATCGGAATATTAGTTGTTGAGATATTAAAGTTACAAGTTGGACTCGATTTTCAGAACAAAATTTATTTGTTAAACAAAAATGTATGAAAATATAAAATTTTGAATGTTTTCAATGGATCTAGTCGAAAGCACTAATAATGCAATTTCAAATGCAGAAAACCGCTTCTTGATAGCATTGTTGGCTTGGTTACTGTGCTTCATGGAAGTTACCGGAGGTAAAACAGCTTCATCCTTTGAAGGTTCTTCTTAATAACGATGTAACCTTTTGCAAATACAACTTAACAATGATGGCGGAAATAAAACTTAACATGTAGTTATGTTCAAATAAGGTATATAATCACATAGGGTCAAGCCTTGCTGAAAATAAACAATAATAAGCTTCTCTAGAATCGAAAACTTGCATTTATGGAGCAAAAAGTATGAAATTTTTCACTTTGGCCATCATGAAGGATTAAATTTATGATGAAGAACGTACTTTAAAGCATATTTTTCTTCAGTATCATTTAGAATGCGATTCTCTTCTGTACTGGACAAATTTTTAACTGAATCCATAGTGTTATTGCATCACTGGACTTGAATAAGTATTTTTTATCATTTTCATTGATAACAAGGCAACTCACAATATCAAGTTGTGTAATGCTTGGTGCATTATTACTGACCAACTATTACGCTCTACCTTTAGGAGAATGGTATTAGATCCCAACACATTGAAAAGTTCATGAAAATTTTAAAGTTATGTATGTGGAAAGTGGTGTAGAATTTTGAGAAATTGGGTTTTATTGAGCTTTAACAAACACCGCTTCAGTTCCATAACTAAGGACAATTTGTATAATGTTATATTTTTCCTACACTGTAGAATACCTATGGAAATTTATGCAAAAAACTAATAATGATTTTATTGAAAAATAAAATAGATATCACACAAATAAGGTGTCCTCTTTATAAAATGAACAGTCCTTACTATGATTGATCTACCGAATATAAACGGCCATGAACATCATTTAACACAACTAATGGCTTATTAGCTAATTTTGCAAACGTGTCCATCTTACCCACTTTTTAATTATCTCAAAATTCATGGAAAATCAAATTTTATTGCAAAATCGACTTGCAGACTGTAAAGTACCTTAGTTGAAGTAAATAGTATGGAGGTAAAATTTTAATTATCTTATTGTTTACACTGTTAAAATAGAGTATTTCCTAAGCATGTCCGTCTTACCCCCACCCCCCCTATCATGTTACCGAATGCCGTTTCCTAGTGACGACAGTGTAACTTTTTGTTTTTATTATTTTATCTGTATTAACGAGATTTTTAGCCCTAGGCTAGTTCGTCTCGGGACCCACGCTTTACTTCCCTTCCGAAGGAAGAACTTGCATTTTGCGAGTTTGTCGGGAGTGGGATTCGATTCCAGGTCCTCGGCGTGATAGTCAAGTGTTCTACACCAAAACCTCCATTTAGGTAATGAGTCGGGACTGCCTAAATTGAATTTTTACGTAAATGGATTCATTACCTAAATGGATTCAGTTTATTACCTAAATGGAGTACAAGGTTGCAAAAAAGTTAAAGAAGGGAGAGTTACTAGGATTTTTTTAAGCAGGTCATGCGGAGTTTCAGATGGCTTTCAAGGAGTTTCAGAAGGGGTTGGGTTTCAGGAGCTGGGTTTCAGGGGCGTTTTCGGGGGTTTTGGAAGGTCTTAGATCAGAATTGTCATTCAAATGACTAGCTGAACACGAAACACGAAAAACCCTGCAAAATTCCGCCAGATTGAAAAAATATTGAATGTCGGTTCAAAGTCGGGTCAATTTTTATCGTATGTTGGGCCGTTGTTGGACCAACATCGAACAACTGTTGCGTCTATGTTGGGATTGGTGGCCAAAATAAAAACAGGAGAATGATAGGTTGATGTCGGGTTTGACGTCATCAATGCTGGAGCTGATATAATTGAATGATGAAAAGATGGTTGCTTATTTATCTCAATTTCAGCTGGAAATGACGCTGCATACTGACACTTTTCAACACTGCATGGAGGTTTGAGTGTAACCATCTCATATGTAAGACGCACAAAAATCTACGATTACTTGGTCACAAATGTGCACCTTTCCAGATACTAACAGATTGAGATCAACACTGCATGTCAAAAGTATCAACTAATTAAATATGTTTGTATGCTAAAACTTAAACAACAAATTCGATGTTTTGACCTTATTATGTTAAAGATGCATTTGCATGTTTGCACTTGCTTTGAATCCTGTTGTTTAGAGTCCTGTATAAAACAATGTATAATGTGGATATTGATATTTTCAGACATCCAACCGGCAATGTAGGTTTTCCCAAGTAATCACAATGGCGATTACTTGTTTCAGTTACAAAAAACTGACATAAAATTACTTTCAGTTATGATTTTGAAGTCTTAATCAAACAGAATTTAAAAGGAAGCTTACCACATTTGACGAAAAAAGGACTGGCAAGTCTAGTATTCTTCTTCCCATTCTAATACCGTATAACAAATCAGAGAGACATGCAAATGTATAAGCTGAAATTAACGAATTTCGCAAGCGCGCGGTTTTTCTGTTGGTAAAATTCAAGGGGAATGACATATCCTTTTCTAACCGGAATATCCGCATTTATCCGTTTCTAACCGTCGCTAACCGCGTCTAACCGCTGCTCACTTAGCAGCTTGCTTAGCAACGGTTAGCGACGGTTAGAAACGGATAAATGCGGATATTCCGGTTAGAAAAGGATATGTCATTCCCCTTGGTAAAATTGACAATTTCACCGGAAAAATGCAATTGCCAAGCTCATTTTAGATACCGACCAAAAACATTTCCATTTTGTTTGAGCGACACTTTATTCAATCGCCATTGCCATGCTTTGGAGGATCCATCATCATCATTTTCCATACTTGTTGTTATGTCGAAACCAATCTCCTATGTAACGAACAACATGTTGCACAGAGGCTCCACCTCATGCGCTTTTTCTGTTGCATAGCTGTGGGAATCGATGTTGCAGTCAATTAGAATCGACTTTTGCATTTGTCACATAGAAATTACCGTGATTTAGTTAAAAAGAATTGTGCTTCTTGGGATGCTAATGCTCACCATATAATCTGGGGCAGCTCCAGACATCAATTTGAGAGGCTCCAGTTTGATGGAATACTTAAGAAGTACAGATCTTGGATTACTTAACATAGGCAACCGCCCAACCTTCATGGTACATATCTGCTAGAGAGGAAGTGTTAGACATAACGTTTTGCTCTAGCAGAATAAGTCACGAGCTGACCAATTGGCATGTGTCAGATGAAGAATCATTATCGGACCATGGCTACATCTTTTTTGAACATGTGAATGTTACTTCGCAAACGTTGCGTTTCTGGAACCCACGGTCAACCTACTGGGATCTCTTTACCGATTTGGTTGCTGGCAAATTTCATGGATACTCACCATCCATTCAAGGATGCTTTCGATCACCTGGCAATCATTTGACTCATTTATCCACAGCTTTGTTCAGAAGCATAATGTTGAATTGAGGTGTTCGGCAAACTTGTAGATAAGTGTTTTTCCTACAATTATCACCAAGGACGCCATATCCTAACTCTCATATATACGGCATGAGAGCGCTAGTAAAACCTACTCATACTAAACGATCGAATAATTCGATTTTACGCCGTAAATATAGGAGTTAGAATATGGCGTCCTTGGTGATAACTGTAGGAAAAACAATAATCTACAAGTTGGTCGAACATCACATTTTAATATTAGGCTTCTGAACTGAGATATAGGCAAATAAGTCAAATGATTGCCAGATGATCGAAAACATCCTTGCATCCATTGACACTGCAAGTGATTTTGATGTTGCCGTTGATAGCTCAAGAAACAATGTAGAAAGAGTTAGAACAGACGAAGTTCTGCTGGATTGGAGGCTTTCAGGTCGGCTCGCAAGGTCTACCAGAAAGCTCTTCGGTCTGCTGAACCAGTCTGAGTGAAGCCAGTCGGTTGAACAAAATCCTTACAAAATCTATGGATTTTCAAGTAAACGAACTTCGTATACCAAATGGTGATTTCACTTCCTCTGATGAGGAGAGGAAGTTTTGGTATGTTTATTCAGTACACACTTCCCCGGATGTGTGGATATTACATCTTCGGATGAACCTGATGTATTTTCTTGTAGTTATGACTCCTTAGCTTCCGCTCGGAGTATCATAATTCTAGAATCGATTGAATGAGCACCAAATAGCTTTGCTCCTTTCAAATCTCCTGGGGCAGATGGGATTTATCCTATTTTGCTTCAAAAAGGGATTTGATTATTTCAAACAAGTTTTGAAACAACAACTTGTTTGCAGTTTTGCTACTGGGTATATTCGCAATTCCTGGCGGGATATAACTGAAAAGTTTATTCCAAAAGTGGGTCGTGCGTCGTATGAAGAAGTAAAGAGTTTCAGACCTATCAGTTTGACCACTTCTCTTCTGAAATGCTTAGACCGCATTGTGGATCATCACATCCGTGATGTTCATCTGGCCAACGTGCCTCTTCATGTGAACCAACATGCTTACCAATCTGGTAAGTTCACTGTGACTCTTTTACACAAAGTTGTTTGCGATATCGAGAAGGCATTCGCTAAAAAGCAATCCTGCCTGGGTGTTTTCTTAAATATCGAGGGTTCCTTTGATGCCTTTGACAACGTGCCTTTTGTTGCCATATTGGAAGCCACACGGAGTCATGGTATATCTCCAATGATTTCCAATTGGATTCACCAAATGCTCAAAAACCGATATCTCTTCTCGACATTGCGTCTAGCAGGGATTAGGAAATTGAGTGTTTGTGGATGCTCTCAATGGGTTGTCTTATCACCACTTTGTGGAATCTCGTAGCAGATACGCCATTGCGGCAACTCAATAATAGCGGTTTTCCTACTTATGGTTTTGCCGACGACTACCTAACATTGTTAGTCGGTATGTGCATCAGCACCCTTTTCGAACTGATGCAAAGCGCTCTTCAGGTAGTTGAGGGTTGGTGTCGCCAATATGGCCTTTCGGTAAATCCAAGTAAAACATCTATTGATCTTTTCACGGAAAAGCGAAACCGTAATGGTGTTCGACCTTTACGTCTCTTTGATTCTGAAATCCATGTGACTGAACAGGTAAAGTACGTTGAAATTATTCGTGATTCCACGCTTTCCTGGACACCTCACATTGAGTTCAGAATCAAGAAGGCTTGTATGGCCTTCGTGCAATGCCAGCATACCTTTGGTACAACTTAAGGTCTGGACCCCAAGTGTATCAAATGGATCTACACAACTGTTGTTCGACCAATATTGGCTTATGAAGACATCCAGTGTGGTGGCAGAAGGACGAAGTGAGAACAATCAAATCATAATTAGGCCATATCGTAAGGATTCACTTAATGGCGATGTCTGAAACGTTCTCTTCAACTCCAACGGCAGCGCTCGAAGTTCTCTTTGACGTTGCCCCACCACACATTCATCATAAACAAGAAGCTCTTTCTTGCACTTACCGGCTACGGGTACTCGGTCTACTGGAGGAAACACCTGTGAATCGCACATCAACACACACTTCGTTGTTTTCCCTTTTGGTGAATTGGGACAAAGTTGTCCTTGCTCTAAGTGATCTTACAATTGCTTGTAATTTTCCATATAGAACAATTTCCACGAAATTACCTTCCCGGGAAGAGTGAACATGTGGATATCTGGAGAGAAGCATTTGAGACGGCATCGTTTGTTACACTGATGGCTCCTTTGTCGAAGGTTGAACTGATGATGGTGTCTACTCTCGTGAGCGCTAAGGCTACATCAGTCTTACTTACTTGGTAGACACTGCATATTTTTCAGGCCGAAGTATTTGCTTTTATGTGTGGAGGCAATCAGCACTTCAGCAACACGTAATGCGCAATTTCTTTTCTGATAGCCTGGCTATTATTAAAGCACTTGCATTAGCCAACTCTAGGTCGAAGTTCGTTATCGCACAGGAGCTTGCACTGGAGCATCACATGACTTCATTCGTCCTGAGCCAACTGTTTCGGTATTGAAGTGTTGGGTACAGCTTCAGATTGACATCTGGGCTGTCCTGTCACTCAACACAAACAATACTGGAATAGTTTGGAGTCATGTCGTCGAACTAAATTGTATTGTACTGAGCCATCTGAGTCATCTTGCCGAAGTATCTTAAAAATCTGTCAGCAGCATTCTGGTCAAAGTATTGACTGGCCACTGACGATTCAGCTATCACATGGCAAACATTCAGCAAGCTGATTCATTTGTATGTGATAGCTGTGAATCCGATTATAGAACTTCATATCATTTGACAGTTACATGTCCAGTTTTTAGGCAACTGCGTTTCTGAGTTCTCGGTAAACACTTATTAAGTGAAACTGACTTCAGAAACCTGAATCTTCAGGATGTTCTGTTGTAACCCGTTGTGGCAAAGAACTATAAGCTCTCTTTACGCTTTATGTGTCATTACAGTGCCCTTTTCAGGAGCTGTTTGAATCCATTGTGGAACGCTTATGTGTTAGTACTCTCTTCCAGGGTATCTTTTCTTACCCAAGCAGCACACAAGTCACAAAGGAGTGCCGACAGCACAAGTTTTTGGTTTTACAGGAGCTACATTCATGTAGTTCTAACTCAACTTTTTGCAACTTTTTGCAACTCGTTACATAAATAACTATTATTATATGTCGGAAGGATAAGATGTTACGTCTTACAGGTACTTGGTGGCAAGAACTTATTTCTTCTCCTAACTGTAAATTTGAAACTAACAAATTAAACGAACACACATCAAATGATGAAAGATATCTGAAATTGACACACCCTTCAAAGAAATAAACTTTTCACGGTCAACTGAAACCACAAACTTCCACATCACCACTAATGACAGCTTAATTCGATCCACCTGGGGCGGCCGGCGGTTCTCTTTATAACTCCTGTCGCTGACTGCTGTCGAACATCTAAAACTAAAATCTTGGCGTAAAGTTTTCCCCCGACGCACGTCACTCGATCAGCCTGCCACCACCTGCACCACCGCACCACAAGCACGTATAAAAGCGAAAGTCAATCCCGGAAAACTACGATAAAAGAACTGTCGTAAAATACTTGGTGGCGTGGATTTTACGCTGGTATCCGGTTGGAAAAATTTAATCAAACTTGCTCGAATCGAGGTTGGGACGAAACATGAAACTCCAGCCAGGTGAGCAAACGCGACACCTCACCTTACAAGTTGAAAGGGAACGTTGTTGGCTAACTGGCCGTCTGCGGGAAACGTTTTTGATGTAAAAGTAATTATATTTTCCTGCCCAATGTATCAGCCGAGAGGTTCGTATATGGTAGTAAATGAGTTTGAACGTAAAAAAGTGATCTTTGATAAAAATCATGTGAGCATTTCAAAAAAGCATTCATTAAGTTTGTCACGTTAAAATTCGGAATTTTCAACACCACGACTCCCTCCTCCTCCTCCCTTCGTATGTGTGTTAACTATACTTAGCCATTTTGAATGCCGTCTACAAAGATAATCATTCATCGTCTGTCACCTAAAACGAATGAGTTCGCTGGATATTATCGAGCCTGCTTCACCGACGGCCGGCCAACAACCGGCCAGATCTTCATCGTATGGCAAATCCTCCAAAAATTCCATGAATACCAGGTCGAAAGCAAAACGTGTTCATCGACTTCAAGGCGGCATACGACAGTATCGACCGCATAGAGCAAAGGATAATCTTGGACGAGAACGGCTTTCCTGGGAAGCTGACTAGTCTGATCAAAGGAACGATGGACGGGGTGCAAAACTGCGTAAGGGTGAACTATCCAGTTCATTCGAAACTCGTCGGGGACTACGACAAGGTAGTGGACTCTCATGCCTACTTCTCATCATCGCTCTGGAAGGTGTAATGCGACGAGTCGGGGTTTGCGTGAGACACTACTCCAAATAATATGTACTTTATTATTCCATTAGGCTGATTTTATCAAATCTTGTTAAAACACTACTCGAAAATTCCACTATGTTCGACTTACATTCTAGCCAATTATGCCCCACCCACTTATTAGCGCAATATGTACTCATAAGTTGTAGATAAACAGGCACTCATTAAAAATTCAAATTCTCGACCATCGAACAATGGCCTTGCCTTGCACGTACAAAGCTACTACCACCGTTATTCGCTGCTCATGATTTATTTAGCAACAACATGTACAACCGCTTTTATCATGACGACATAAATGGAGGAGGGGGGGGGGGGCAACGAATGGAGGAGGCTACTACACTAAACGGTCCATGGTCGTGTTCCCATCTCTTCCTTGAGCCACGTTACAATGTATCTGAACATTATACAGAGCCAGGGCCACCTCTAAACTTCAATTTCCCTTTCATTTGCATTTTGATTCACCCGGGCGACGAAGATAGACGTCGCGAAGCGAGGATGACGAAGAAGACTGCGACTGACTGGTACTAGCAACGGAGATGGGTAATAGGGCGCCATCGGATATGCTTCCCAGCTCGCGGCTATTGTATTAGCCTAGAAGTAGTGATGCCAAATCGCGTAAGTACTCGTGAGGTTTCAAAAAGCAGCGAAGCATTTAGCAAACACCAATACAACAAGTCATGCTCAAGAAGCTTCATCATTTTTGTTTAAGTTTACTGGCAACACTGTCGACAGAAATAACAGACCCAAATAGAACCCCGGTTGAGTGACGTCACTCAGCATACACCACCATCCGTCGTCGCGTCAGAGGACAGCATGTTTTTGTACACAGACTCACTGCATAAGTAAAGCATTGCTCAATGGCCTACTCCGCTCTGCATGCCCTCTCGCCAAATACTGCTTTTCAAAACCACAAGATCACCGTGACAAAAAGATGGGGGTAATCTAGGTTTTCCAAACTATAATGCAATGAAGGATTTCAGGATCTACAAGTCCTATCTTAGTTTTTGCATTGGGGGTTACATACCTTGGGGCAGATAAAAAAAAAACCCTGATTAATCCACCTAGTGGTGATTGCGCCTTTCTCGTCGAATATGTACTCATAATGTCGACGTAAGCCGAAGTGTTCCTGAATCCTGAGAATACTTCATTGAGAAAAGCAAGAATTTTATCAAAGCCATTATCGAATAGAAAAACTTATTGATGACGCATATTCCGGCGTTATGTTCAACGCATAGGCAGAGCTTAAAAATATCAGAGCTCTCAGTTGACTGCTTGACCACCTTCACTGTCATTGGAGGCCAATCAATATGAAGACGATGATTACAAGCTAAGATATAACCTTTTTCACAACCACAGATCACTTTGGGGTCGTCGACAAAGTTTTTTTTCTGTACGCTTCAGGCTATATTTTATTATCGCTGATTACAAGATCCATGTAAAATTGAACAAAAAAAATGCAAGGAAGTGAAATTTACCAAACTAAATCCCAATAAAATTTCAACCACATTACAGAGCGCAAGGGCGCAACCAGTCACATTAGAATTTTGTGTAGTAACTTTAGACGCAAAAGGGGATTGAAAAAAAATGTTCAGGGTTATTGCGATTAAATTTTAATTATCCCATACAAAGTTTACTGTAAGGATGAGTAGGAATCTAAAATGGTGTGATTTGATGAGTTCTGAGATCACTTTAGTTTTGTCATTATGAAGAGAACAATTACACATACACATATCTATCGCTTGCTATGATTTTGCTCACTTTCGTAGTTCCGGCAAAGCACCCAAAGTTGGTTCTGTAATACTGCTGGTAGTCTCTAATGTGGTTTGAGCCTATTTTCTTGCTAACCGGTATTCAGGTTATCAAAAAAGCCGCGATTTGACGTGTGGCATGCACTAGTTTGGTTAACTTTTGTATATGGCCACTTCCGGCGGGACACCCGGAACCACAAACACTACCGGTAGTAACTTATGTAGTATATGCCTATTTTCTTACTAACCGTTCATCAGGTAATCGAAAAGGTCGTGATTTGATGCACCGAATGCATGAGTTTGGTTCAATTTTACATTTTACCACTTACGGCGAGACATCTGGAACCAGGACAGTACCAATTGTCCCAAATATGGCATGAAACTAGTTTCCTCTAACTGTTCACCCGATTCCTAGAAAGCCACGAATTGATGTGTCACATGCATGAGTTTGGATCATTTTTACATTTTACCAATTCCAGCAGGACACCCGGAACCGGTTCTGGAACACTACCGGTAGTCTCTAATGTGATCTGAGACTATTGTCTTGCTGATCGTTCTTCAGGTTATCGAAAAAGCCGGTATTTTATGAGCCGCACGCATGTGTTTGGTTTCCTTCCACATTCGTCCACTTCCGGCGGGACACCCGGAATCGGTTCTGGAACACTACTGGTTTTCCCTAATGTGGTCTGAGATTTTTTTTTGTTAACCGTTCTTCAGATTACCCAAAAAGCTGCGATTTGATGTGTCACATGCATGGGTTTGGTTCTCTTTTACATTTGACCACTTCCGGCGGGACAACTGCAACCGATTCCGGAACAGTTGACAGCCTATACTCGTAGCCTTCGGACGCGTTTACCGGTCTCCCGTGCTTCATAACAATAAAATGAGTGGTGTTCGGAAAAACACATTGGTAGTTGATTTTAACGTTGTTCCATGACGACCCGATGTTCGAAAAGTCGAACAGTTTCTGGAAAACGAAATAAAATTAAATCTTTCGGACGTTAAAAGTCTTCAGTTGCACAACACGCGTAACTGTGTGTACCTTGAGATGGTAAGCAATGATATTGCGCTGCGCTACGAGAAAGCACACAATATCAAACGAGTCTTTGTTTGGAAAGACAAACCATTCAAAATACCGGTATATGTGGACAGCGAAGCAGTGACTGTCCGAGTGCATGACCTTTCCCCTTCCGTACCTCATACTACGGTAGCGGAGTTTATGAAGAAGTACGGTGATGTGTTCTCTATACAAACTGAACGCTGGAAACACTACTTTGCTGGCATACCCAACGGGGTTCGTGTGCTGCAGATGCGAATCAAGCACCCTATCCCATCGTATCTTTCAATAACAAATGAGATCTGTTATGTGGAACACCTAAACCAGGTCAGAACCTGTAGGCGATGCTCCAAACCAGTACATCCAAAGCAGAGATGTTTGGATGTGAGCGCACCCGAAACCCAAACAACAGCTACAGCAGCAGCAGCAGCAGCAGCATCAAGTGTCCCATCAAGCGAACCAATATTCACCGAAGCTGATTTTCCACCGATGTGCAGTCATTCCAGCGAATCTTCTCCTGATGTGAGTGATACTTTCATCGAGATTGTAGCAAGAAGCAGACGTGCACTTGCCGAACACGAGACTAAAACGACTACCATTTCAACGAACCAAACCGAACAGCAGAGCACGAATGAAGACGACGACGACGACGGGAACGACAGTTCAACTTCACCATACGAGACCTACGATGGCACCAACAAGCGGCGGCAGTCAACGAAGCGTAGGAAGGATAAAAAAAAGTTGTGTGCAACTCAGGAATCACAGAATGGCTGTGATTCGAACTTGTCTAATGAAATGTGTAAATAGTAAATTCGGCCCCGTTAAGCCTTTTTGGCGCATGGGCCTACCAAATAAAAAGATTATAAAAAAAACCGATTCCGGAACACTACCGGTAGTTTCTAATGTAGTCTGGTTCTATTTTCTTGCTAGTCGTTCATCGGGTTTTCGAAAAAGCCGCAATTTGATATGTTGCATGCATTACTTTGGTTCACTTATGCATTTGGCCACTTCCGGCGGGACACTCGGAATCGGTTCCGGAACACCACCGGTTCAGAATGGTCTAAGACTCTTTTCCTGCTTACCGTTCATCAGGTTATCAGAAAAGCCGCAATTTGGTGTGTTGCATGCATGGGTTTGGTTCACTTTTGTATTTGGCCAATTCCGGCGCGACACTCGGAACCGGTTCCGAAACACTACCTGTAGTTTCTAATGTGGTGTGAGCCTATTTTCTTGCTAACCGTTTATCAGGTTATCGAGAAAGCCGCGATTTGATGTGTCGTGTGCATAGGTTTGCTCCACTTTAATATTTGGCCAATTCCGGCGGGACACCCGGAACCGGTTCTGGAATACTACCGGTTCAGATATGGTCTGAGACTATTTTCCTGCATACCGTTCATCAGGTTATGGAAAATACCGCAGTTTTATGTGTCGCATGCATAGGGTTGTAGCATTTTCATATCTGGCCCCTTCCTGGGGTACCGGTCCGGAACACCTAAATGGCCATAACTCCGGAACGGCTGGACCGATTCGAACCATTTTCAATAGAAAACAATGGGACCAGATTCCGCGTCGAATGAACCGTCGGTCATTAAAATCGGTTGAGGTTTACTGCCAAAAAGTGATGTGAGTTTTTTGTACACACACATACACACATACACACATACATACACACACACATACATACACACAGACATCACCTCAATTCGTCGAGCTGAGTTGATTGGTATATGTGACTCGACCCTCCGGGCCTTCTATCAAAAAGTCATTTTTGAAGTGAACATATAGCCTTTCCACTTAGTGTACGAGAAAGGCAAAAATAGTGTAAATTTCTGTTACATATAATGCACATAACTGGAGCGTGCGATTTCATAGAAGTTTACATGATATGTCATGTAAATCTCATGAAACATCATGTAAACTTCTATTACATGTCATGTAATTCAGCATGACTCAGAGTTGTTTCATAACATATGCAAGCTTGCTATTTGGTGAAAACATTCGCGAAATGATGCGATTCGCTTTCGTCACCGAATACGTTTTCACCCTAGGGAATCGCGCTACTTGGGCGGTGGCTTCTATATTCGTCTGTTTTCCACTATAACTCAGTCAATCTTGAACCAATTGACACAATTCTTGGAATGCGGTGAGATAGGTATAGTATCTACCCGTGTACAAAATTTCAAGTCAATCGGTTCAAAATTGACCGAGTTACAGTGGAAAACAGACGAAAATAACAGACGAAGAAAACCACCGCCCAAGTAGCGCGATACCCTACCTCGTTTTATCAAACCAACCTCCCGTACGAATAGCACACGAACAGACTCAACGCTGATCAGCATTGTTGGCTGCTCCTTTTCGCCGTTGAGCTGTTGCGTTCCAGCCAAGCCTGTCTTCTCATCGCTTTCGATGCTTTTCGATTAGCTTATCGCGAAGCATCGTAGGCTGGAAACGTTATTGGTGTGGTGTCGGTACATGCAAATGATGCTTCTGTGTGCGTGTCGAGCGTTCGTGCCGTAATTTCTAAAACCAACCCATTCGGTGTTGTTCGGCTGTTCGGGTGAGTATGTGGCGGCACTGACAGATGTGTGCAAAATCGTTTGTGAGTTACATCATGTTCGTTTTGCCACCTCTTTGCCTCTGGTCATCGCTGAGCAATGTACAGTTCAATCACAAGCGATAAAGATACAATTGATAAGTTGATTGAGCATTCGTGAGGTGATATTTTGCATATCTTAGAAACTACCCTGCCAACACACGATTGCATATGATGTAAAATAGGATGCTAAAGTGGAGGCGATACCCGAGCAGAAGGGCATACCTTACAAATACCATGCGAAGAGCAACATGTGCTCTAATGCCTAAAATTGTTATTGCTGCGTTATTCTACGAAATGTTATGAGAATATCACAATAACAGTTGGGGGTTTTTGAGCAGAGTTAGGTATTGATTTAGCAAGAAAGATCTTTACGACTGTAGCACTCAGCAATTTTAGGGATTTTCGGCCTTTTCAGTCGGTAAAATCAGCGAAAACTATTTTACCTCTACATCCGACGGTTTCGGTTGCTTTATTCAACCTTTTTCAAGGACCCCCCTCTTAACAACGGAACAGACCTCTAGTCCTTGAAAAAGGTTGAATAAAGCAACCGAAACCGTCGGATGTAGAGGTAAAATAGTTTTCGCTGATTTTAACGACTGAAAAGGCGGAAAATCCCTAAAATTGTTAGGTATTGATGTAGTATTTTTTGCTTTAGCAATGAAAATAACCGAAGAACAAGATTGGCTATTACATCATGAAGTCATTAAGCAAATGCAGCATTTAATAACAAGAAGTGTTATTAGTATGTCATTCAATAACTTTGGGATAACTAATACAGCACTTGAAATTTTAGGTATGCATTCATTATTGAAATAACAAGACTTGCTATTTCCTAGGTGTTATTTATACAAAATTTTGGTATTCGTTTTTGTTATTTTGCCTCTTATTACCACCTAATGCAGGCCACATCAATGTATGGTAGTATTTATAATAAATATCTTGATATGTTATTCACTTTTTATTTTCTTCTGCTCGGGTATACGTACACTTAACACGCAGCTAAATGGAAGCATGTACGCATATGGCCTCCACTTTAGCATCCTATTCTGCTTTGCAAACTTTTCTTGTGTTGACGTTTGAAGTTTCGCCTTCAAACGCTGCTGAGAAATTCCAATCATTAAGGGATATTTTTGAGAATAACAGAAACAATTCATAAATAAATGCCAACAAAATTCCAAAAAAATCAAAAGAATTTCTCTAGTAAAATTCAAAAGAGTTCATAATATTCAAAATAATTGGTGAATAAAATTACAACATTCTTGTATGAATTATACGTATTTGAGTGAAACATTTATAGCTCTAGAAATTTCTCAAACTTTTACTGAAAAATAATTCTCATATACTCTTGATTATTTCCAAATAATTGAACGATGACGATGACACTATAAACGATGTGTTCTCACCATAACTGGTCGGGGTTCTGCTAAACCGAACCAAAGACCATTTTTTGAAAAATTGAGTTTTCCGAACCATTGAATGAAGAAATTGGCGATTCTCCTTCCATGTAAAAATCCAGTAATTCTGACTGCTCTTCGGGGAATAAATTCAAAATTTCTGTTTGGCAGAACATACAAAAAATAAAATTGCATCCAACCAGAGTGAACTGTAAACCATTCCATAGAATCAGCGAAATATTTCAGTTTATGTGCAGATGATGAACATTTTAAATTCTTCTCACCACCGTCAGATTTCATACTTCTAACCGACCCATGGTAACAATCTGTGAGAGAATTGAACACGTTATTAGAAATACGGGTGTTGGAGGATCCAATTATGTTTCGATGGCGCTGATCGCCATTTTTTCTAATCACATTCAGCCAGACCGAACCAAATCCACGGCATTTTAAAACCAATTATCGGCCCCATTTTTACAGTACCTTCAAACTACACCGCGATGAGTTATTTGTGCAAAAATTCCAATAGTTCCATGGCGTACTATGGATTATTCTCGATGTCAAAGTTGAACCGGGCGATTTTGTACCCCTGGGGTCCATAGGACCCCATGGAACAAATGATTGTATCTTTTGATCATGACTTCCTAGAATAATGCTGTCTTCGACAAAATTGTTCTGCAGACCCAGGGAAATCTTATGATAAATTAATTGAATCGAAATTGGCACAGTAGATGGCGCTAGTGTGAATTCAAATTACGGATTGAAAGCTTGAATATCTTGATATTCCAAATGCATAGAATGTCTATGTCTTCGGCAAAAGTGTTTAATACATCAAAATCTATTTGATAATAAAAATTAAGCTTATATTTTTCTGCAAGCTGGCGCTACTAGATATGTATTTGCTCAGCATCCTAGACACCTTGAGCGACAAACGTCCTCAAAAAAGAAAACTTCTTTTGAGGTGAATGTCTTGATGCAATATAATGACAAACAATACCAATACTTCTTATTTGATGGATAATTTACTTCAGAATTGACTCACCAGGTGACGAAAGTATAGCTTCAAAGATTACATATGGATAAGACCTTCGAACCACATTTCAATAATGTAATATACATTTGCTAGGTACTTAATCTAGAGAAATTATTCAAGGTTAATGACTTCGGCAGATTTATTTATATGAATGTGTATTTTTTCAATTTTTGAAATCATCTCACTAGATGGCGCTCCTGCACAATCAATTTATTTTGCCGATATCTCAGCCCAACAAAAAAATAATTTTTTTTTTGTATTTTCTATAAAGATGTTGGTCTGACTAAGCGTTACCCGTTGATGTAGTTATTAAGGATTAATACTCCTATCGGGTGGCAATTTAACTGATTATTTTGGCCCTGTAAAAACATACAAAGTCGGCATCTTAGACAAAATCGCACAAATTATTGTGGAGCGGACCTGGTGTGGTGCTTAAAGCACGTGACTATTACGCCGAGGACCTGGAATCGAATCCCACTCCCGACAAACTCGCAAAATGTGGGTCCCGAGATGAACTAGCCTAGGGCTAAAAATCTCGTTAATACAAATAAAAAAAACCCAAATTAATCCACCTAAAGATGATAGTGCCTTTCTCGTCGTATATGTTCTCACGATCTTTCCGTCGACGTAAGTCAAAGTGTTCCTGAATCCTGATATTTTTTAAGAAAAGCAAGCATTTTATCAAAGCCATCATTGAATTGACTTAAAACTTATTGATGGCACATACTCCGACGTTGTGTTCAGCGTGAAAGCAGAGCTGAATAATATCAGATTTCTCAGTTGACTGCTTGAGTACCTTCACTAACATTGGGAGCTGATCAATATCAAGACGATACTAACAAGCTAAGATATAACTTTTTACACATTCACAGATCACTTTGCGGTCTTCGATAAAGTTTTTTTTGCACATTCTTGGTTATATTTTATTGACCGTTAAAAACAAGAACGTAGTGAGTATAGTGAGACGTCTGTTTGTATGTGGGTTTAATATGTCAAGATTTTGTTCTCTTACACATATTTATCGCTTGCATTGATTTTATTTACTTTCGTAGTTCCGGCGAAGCATCAAACGCTGGTTGTGCAACTCTACCAGTAGTCTCTAATGTGGTATGAGCCTATTTTCTAGTTAACCGTTCCTCAGGTTATTAAAAAAGCCGTGATGTGATGTGTCGCATGGTACATTTGGTTACTTTCCGGAACAGGTTCCGGAGCACCACCGGGTCTCTCAAATATAGTCTGAGGCAATATCATTGCTAACGTACATCAGGTTACCTAAAAAACCACGATTTGATTTATCTTATGCATGGGTACAAATCACTTTTACATTTGACCACTTCCAGTGGGACACCCAGAACTAGTTTCGGGACACTACCTGTGAATACCGGGTAACTCACTGGAACAATCCGTTCCCAGACATCTTAGCAAACTGCAGTAGAATCACTTGGCATAATACGGAACCTCACGGTGATGGCGACTTGCTCCGCCAACAGTCCACTCGTCAATGAGGCAGCATCACACTGACGACGACCCCGTCATGGTGCTGGCTGTCACTGATGCTTGCTAGGGGAAATACACGCATGGGAAATGCTACTCAGCTTTGTTCATACCCCACATTCTCCCTCTTCTCCGAAAAAAAAAGTTTTCTTACTAGCAGGCTTGTTATTTTTACGCTCAAACCCTCAATTTCGTTCTCTTCATCCTTATGGCACCAATGCAACAAGATACACTTCAAGATACAAGAATTAAGACGAATGGCCACATTTACTTTTTTGCTTAGTAAACGCACTTTTGTTAATATCGAACCTATATCATTTGATTGATAACTTGCAATGCTAACCGATTATCTATGGGGTTTTGCCGAGCTCCAATAAAAATAACTACAACACACGCAGTTGGGTCATGCGTCTTCTCTCCTTCAAGCGCACGTCTCGTTATGTAGCCGGCCCTGTTTTTCTCTCACTCAAATCAATCGTTATTCATGATTGCGAAAATTCGACGCATTCAACGAAAACGAACATATTTTGTAAGAATTATTTATCAAAAAAGAAAAAAAAAAGAGATTAACGAATTTGAGATTTATCAGACTAAAGATTCCATATATCATACAACTTCATTTTCAATGCTTCAATGTGATGGTACAAATGGACCATATATAATACACAAATGTCCTTCATTATACGAAAATAGATTCTACAAAACGAGTTCGAAAGAGGTTCTACAACATATTTTCAGTAGATATGTTTTCATTGCGTACTTCGAATTTTAAACTGTTTTACGATATGCAATTTTTATGGGCGGTTTTCATTACACGTCCCTGCATTTTCCTGACGCACAGCTTTCGGCAGTTATCATGCAACGCCATTTCCTTAGACGGGTTTCTTTACACATCGCTGCATTTTCCTGATGCAAACAATTTTCGGCAGTTTTTCAATAACGCCATTTCCTTGGACGGATTTCATTTCACGTCCCTGTATTTTCCTTATGCAGAAAAATTTTCGGCGGTTGTCCAACAACGCCTTTATCTTGGACGGTTTTCACTACACGTCCCTGCATTTTCTTTATGCAGAATAATTTTCGGCGGTTATCCAAAAATGCCGTTTCCTTGGACGATTTTCATTACACGTCCCTGCATTTTCCTTATGCAGAAAAATTTTCGGCGGTTATCCAACAACGCCTTTACCTTGGACGGTTTTCACTACACGTCCCTGCATTTTCTTTATGCAGAATAATTTTCAGCGGTTATTCAAAAATGCCGTTTCTTTGGACGGTTTTCATTACACGTCCCTGCATTTTCTCTATGCAGAAAAATTTTCGGCGGTTATCCAACAACGCCTTTACCTTGGACGGTTTTCACTACACGTCCCTGCATTTTCTTTATGCAGAATAATTTTCGGCGGTTATCCAAAAATGCCGTTTCCTTGGACGGTTTTCATTCAACCAACGCCGCGAGTATTTTACGGCAACATTCACAATAGTCAAACACCTCTATACCATCATGCACATCAACCTGTTTGCATTTACCGTTCAACCGAGCGACAACACGAGCATGTACGATCCGAGGAATCAACGAAAGCGCGACCATCCATGCCGAGCAAGAACATGAAGAAACATGCATGCAATCATCGACCGACCACCTATCCACAGCGTGCTACCAGTCGACAACAAAAATCAACCACGTCACCGCGCCTTTGTTCATGTTTCAAGGCTAAAACAGAACGCGGTTGGAATGACAAAAACTTTCCGCGCTCTAGCTTTCGTCAGGAACCGCAGAATTGCAACACCCACTTTACTGTGTTTGCAGCACCACCACACACTTCACACACCAAAACGATTTGTTTTCTCTCACTGTTTTTTATGCCAAGTGATTCTACCTATTTTATGATTAACTTGTTATTGATTATGATGCACTCCTGGCAGGATCGCCAATGTGAATACCGGGTAACTCACTGGAACAATCCGTTCCCAGACATCTTAGCAAACTGCAGTAGAATCACTTGGCATAATACGGAACCTCACGGTGATGGCGACTTGCTCCGCCAACAGTCCACTCGTCAATGAGGCAGCATCACACTGACGACGACCCCGTCATGGTGCTGGCTGTCACTGATGCTTGCTAGGGGAAATACACGCATGGGAAATGCTACTCAGCTTTGTTCATACCCCACACTACCGGTTGTCTAAAATATGGTCTGAGGCTATGTTCTTACGAATCGATCATCGTGTTATCAAAAAAGGGTCTCCAGTTGGCCTAGTGGTTAAGGCTATGAACCGCCAATCCAGAAACGGCGGGTTTGATTCCCGTTCCGGTCGGGAACATTTTCTCGACTTCCTGAGCATAGTGTATCATTGAACTTGCCTCACAATATACAAATTCATGCAATGGCGGGCAAAGAAAACCCTTCAATTATTAACTGTGGAAGTGCTCTAAAGAACACTAAGTAGAAGAGAGGCAGGCCAAGTTCCAATGCGAACGTCGAGCTATTAAGAAGAAGAAGAAGTTATCAAAAAAGCTGCTATTTGATGTACTGTCAAACCCCGCGTATTCATCACTCTTTAATAAGACACTTTTTAACTTGTACCCCGCTCATTCGAAATTTGTTGAATTAAAAAAAAGAGCAAATGTCTCAGTGTAATGCACTGTAAATACGAATGATACGATGTTGTGATGTTACTTACACCCGCAGCGGCTCCTCGTGCAGCTGCTACTTCCGAAAGTTCTAATTTGGTGCATTCCGACACCTGATCCGTTTGGTGATCAACCGCAGTGAACCTCGGAAGCCAACAATCGTAAAATGAACAAGCTATCAATTCGTAGCACCACAATATCTGTAAGATTTGTGTTCAAAAACAAAACATACAATATAAACAAAACTAAAATAGAGTTAGTTTATCGAATTGAAAGTTTACACAGGTAATTTGACAGCAATCATTGTCGAATCAGCGTGGTTTTATTGTACGAAACGCATGGATTTGATTCAATTTCACATTTACAACTTTTGGTTCACATTTTACCACTTACCGATTGTCCCTGATGTGATCTTAGACTAGTTTCATGCAAATTATTAATCAGTACTCCTAAAAAGTCGCAAATTGATGTAATGCATGTATGGGTTTGGTTCATTCGTGAATTTCGCCAGTTCCGGCGAGGCACTCGAATCTGGTTCCGGAACACTACTGACCTGAGACTATTTTCTTGCTGACCGTTCTTCGCGTTATCGAAGAAGCCGTTATTTAGTGTGCTGCGTGTATGCGTTTGGTTTTTTTTCTACATTTTACCACTTCCGTCGGGGCACCTGGAACCGGTTTCGGCATTTCCGGCGGGACACCCGGAACCGGTTCTGGATCACAACCGATTCAGATATGTTCTGAAAATATTTTCCTGCTTACTGTTCATTAGGATATCAAAAAAGCCACGATTTGATATGTCCCTTGCATGGGTTTAATTAACTTTTATACTATGCCACCTCCGGCGGAACATCTGGAACCGGTTCCGATATGGTCTAAGAATGCTTTCCTGCTAACTGTTCATCAGGTTATCGAAAAGCTGTGGTTTGATATGTCACATGCATGGTTTTATTTCAATTTTATATTTAGCCACTTCCGACGGGACACCCGGAACCGGTTCCGGGACACAACCGGTTCAGATATGGTCTGAGAATATTATCCTGCTTACTGTTCATCAGGATATCAAAAAGGACACTATTTGATATGTCGCATGCATGGGTTTGGTTAACTTTAATACTTGGCCATTTTTATGTTTGGTCACTTCCGGCGGGACACCCGGAACCGGTTCCGGGACACTACCGGTTCAGATATGGTCTGAGACTATTTTTCTGCTTACCATTCATCAAGTTATCGAAAATGCCGTAGTTTGATGTGCCGCATGGATGGGTTTGTAGCGTTTTCATATCTGGCCCCTTCCTGGGGTACCGGTCCGGAACACCTAAATGGCCATAACTCCGGAACGGCTGGACCGATCTGAACCATTTTCAATAGGAAACAATGGGATCAGATTCCGCGTCGAATGAACCGTCGGTCAATAAAATCGGTTGAGGTTTACTGCCAAAAAGTGATGTGAGTTTTTTTGTACACACACATACACACACACACACACACACACACACACACACACACACACACACACACACACACACACATACACACACACACACACACACACACACACACACACACACACACACACACACACACACACACACACACACACACACACACACACACACACACACACACACACACACACACACACACACACACACACACACACACACACACACACACACACACACACACACAGACATCACCTCAATTCGTCGAGCTGAGTCGATTGGTATATAAGACTTGACCCCTCCGGAGGCTCTATCAAATTTTCGTTTTTGGAGTGAACATATAGCCTTTCGGTACACCTTGGTGTAAGAGAAAGGCAAAAAATATGGAGAGCCAGCTTATCTGAAAAAAAAAAACATGTTCGAAAACACCTCACTTGATGCCTCTCGAGATTTGTTCAGGTATTTTTCTACAAATTCCTTTAGGGATCTGGGTATTTCTCAGGGATTCTCTCAGGATGCCTTCATGATGTTCCAGTATTGCATCAGGGATTCTACAAAATTGTCACTAAAAATTCCATCGATGATTGCACCAGGGATTCTCATGCGGATACCTTCTTACGAAATTTCTGAAGGAACTCCTCTAGGGATTTTTGTTTTTCGAAAACAAATACAGGGATTCTTTCAGTGATTCTTGCCAATGTTCCTCTAGGGCTTTATCTAGGAGATCCACTTATCCCCGGATTTTTTTTTTTGAATTCTTCCACGGATTGTAGAATCCCTCGGAATTCCTCCAGGAATTCCTCCCATGATGCAAGAATTTCTCCTGGTAGTCCTTCAGGAATTGCTTCCGGGATTCCTTTAAGTTAGACATAAAATTTAAATGCTAACTAGCACCACTATGTCTTGGTTGTGCGACGTCATTATCTTTTAGTGCACTTTAAATTTATTATTAAAAATCTCTATAAATAATAAGCATTCCGATGTACGACAGATATAAACTGTACATTCTCATTAGCGCCACCTAATGGCAGAGTTCCGAATCAAATGGCTCATCAATTGTGAATGTTTACCCTACCGAACTACTTCAAAGACACCAGCTTTCTAAGAAATCAGGATCCTGAGATATATGAGATATAATATTTGTATGCTCACTAGCGCTGCCTTGCGATGAAATATCAAATCAAACAGTTTATAATATGTAAGCCCTTCCCCATGCAAACAACTTTGCCGAAGACATCAACTCTACTAGTAGAGCGGAGCTTGCGATATATGAGATGTTAATTTCTTCAGTGTTACATATGTTTGTCTGTGATGTCTCTTTGGGTTGATTCAAATAATACGTAACGCTAAATTTGAAAATTTTAGAACGCCTCTCTACCCCACGTAACAACTTTTGTATGGGAAATTTTGAAATTTTGTTCAAAGCGTAACACAGCGCTTGAACCGCACTCCCTCCGGCTCCTTCTATCGTTACGTAAAATTTGAACGATCCCTTTTGAGCCGCAGAACATGTATGTCTGTCTATCCATCTACAGAAGTGCGATTTACCCTATTGTTTTGAGCGTTTTGTCCGCTTGCTAGGTACGTTTCATCCTATTGATTGGGAGCATTTTGGAATGCTCTCTAGCGCCACCTAGCGGTAATTTCTTGTACTAAATTGTTTATCACTAGATTGGCCTTGACATACCTAACATCTTTGCTGAAAACAGCACCCTTTTAAAAAGTAAGGATCACGAGATATACGAGAATATATAGTGGGGTCCAATAGACCCAAAAATCGGTTTTCGAACACAGTTAGAGGAAGGATCAAGGTATCTCCTGATTTTTTTTTCAGGTGGAAAATGTTTTTCAGTTCTAAGGAAACCATTTTTGAATAAAATTTCAAAAAATATGGTTTTTGAAAAATTGGTAAAAGTTTTACATCTGAAAAAATCCAGGAGATAGCTCGATCACTCCTCTAACTGTGTATGAAAACCGATTTTGAAAACAATGCTTCGTAATTTAATAAAAAATCAAAAACCAAAAAAATGAGAAAATGCGTCCAGTTTCGCCTTAAGTAAGAGCAAAAACATGTAGAATTTATCAAAAGTATAGTACCGAGCCACTTGAGCAGTGGCTGGTATTTTGAGCAGTTTTTCGCTATAACTCAGTTAATTCAGAACCAATTCATTTGAAATTTTGAACACGGTTAGATACAATACAAAAGTAGGGTAGTGGACGTATTTTGGCTCATCTTTAGAATTTTATTACATTTATCAAACACCTTGTCCTTTTTTTACGTCCACCATTGGTCGAACTTTAAAAAATTCTACCATCAAAACAATAAGCAAACTAAACACTTTAATATTTTTTAAAACATCTCCTCAATCAATAAAAGTTTACAAAAATATAAAAATGTTCAGTTTGCTCATTGTCTTAGCGGTAGAATTTTTTGTTGCTCAGCCAAGGATGGACGTAAAACGAGGGTGAAGTGTATTATCTCTTCAAAATCTTGGCAAATTTTTATTGGAAGTTCCAATAATAATTTGCCAAGATTTTGTAGCGATTGTATGATAAATGTAATAAAATTCCCAAGGTGGGCCAAAATACGTCCACTATCCTATCTCACCATGTTCCAGATTTTTTTTATCTGTATTAACGGGATTTTTAGCCCTAGGCTAGTTCATCTCGGGACCCACGCTTTACTTCCCTTCCGAAAGAAGAATTCACATTTTGCGAGTTTGTTGGGAGTGGGATTCGATCCCAGGTCCTCGGCGTGATAGTCAAGTGTTTCAAGCATCACATCAGGTCCGCTCCCCAGTTTCCAGAAATTGTGACAATTGGATCACAGTTGATTGAATTATGGCGAAAACTGCCCAAAATAGAAGCCTTGCCGAGATGGTTCCACTTCCCTACGAAAAGTATTTTCGGCTACTATCGAAAGGGGAAGTAAATTAAGGGGAAGGTGTTGTTTTACGCCTCTGAATTTCTCTGCCGGTGTCGTTGTCGGCGGTCACCAGTGAGCCCAAGTACACGAATTCTTCAACCACCTCGAAAATCTTTTCTTCTTGACTGGAGACTCTAGGGTAAAATATTTGCAAACAAATGAGATATAACATTTCAACTCCTTATATCGACGGTGATGAAATCGAGGTGGTTGAAGAATTCGTGTACTTGGGCTCACTGGTAACCGCCGACAACGACACCGGCAGAGAAATTCAGAGGCGTATTGTGGCAGGAAATCGTACTCACTTTGGACTCCGCAGAACTCTACGATCGAATAAAGTTCGCCGTAACACGAAGTTAACTATCTACAAAACGCTGATTAGACCGGTCGTCCTCTATGGGCACGAAACGTGGACCCTACGTGCAGAGGACCTACGCACCCTTGGAGTTTTCAAACGGAAGGTGGTGCGTACCATCTACGGCGCAGTGCAGATGAAAGACGGGACTTGGAGAAGGCGAATGAACCACGAGCTGCATCAGCTGCTGAGAGAACCATACCGCGAAAATCGGGAGGCTACGGTGGGCGGGTCACGTCATCAGGATGTCGGATAGCAACCCGACTAAAATGGTCCGGAGAAGAAGACGTGGTGCGCAGCGAGCTAGGTGGGTCGAACAAGTGGAGGACGATCTGCGGACCCTACGCAGAGTGCAAAACTGGAGACAAACAGCCATGGACCGAGTGGAATGGAGAGGGCTACTATGTACAGCAGAGACCAGCCCGGCCTTAGTCTGATCGGTAAGTAAGTACATTTCAACTCTAGGAGGATGGCTTTTCAGTCTTGACGAACATTAAAATCCTGCTATTTTACCTTGTCCGACGTTTCGGTTCGTTTGGAACCTTCTTCTGGAACTGTAAGTTTACAGATTTTTCATTAACCCTCATGTGGCCGACAGGGTACCCGGGTACCCAGCGCCCATTTAAAAAGCACGGTGTAAAAAAAGGCAAAAAGTTTGTCGGACACATAACGGTTAAGTGTGGTTCTTTGAAACTTGTAAATGTCAGTTGAGAGTTTTCCTCGTCTAAACGGATGGTTTCTGTGTGAGCCCATTCGTGGAAAAGCTCTTTTTTTCAGCTAAGCTGGAATTTAGTACACAGCAATTGATCTGAACTCACGACCAACACACGTTCCATAGAACCATATTGAACGAAATATATAAAAAAAAATCGAGTCCCAGAAGAAGGTCCCAAATGAACGAAACGTCGGACAAGATAAAATATAACCCAAGTAACACAACTTGTTTTAATAATGTAAATAATACATGGTTCATACAAACGCAGATGTTTTGTTCCAAGTATCGGAAACGTATTTTAGTACACTTATATCACCGAAAAAGCGCAAAAAATGGCGGCTTATAGAACATCTTCGATGTCACTAAAGATGTTTTTCAATACATTATTATAACATAAAATTAAGTATTGAATATGTTCTCTGCAAACATCGTAGAAACTTAATTTTTACTCGCAGAGAAATTTATCTTATCAACACACATTGTATAAATAAATATGGCAACTATTATGATTATGGGTCAACATCATTATTAATCCTCTCATTTCATTTGTAATTTACCATCTCGATGTGATCTAATTTCATGTGCCATTTAAAATTTATGGTGAAATAAACACATCCACTCTTCATGAATTCATGCGCTTTCCATTGGATTGGAAACAAGAAGGGAGGCTTTTGTGATTTTCGTCATTTCTCAGGTTTGTTTGAGTTTTTCGAACACATTTTCAGACATGTAACATGGTGGCTTCTTGACACAGTACCGTCAGGAAGTTTTGGAAAGCTATTTTCATTTATTTTGCTTTAATGATGTATTTTTAGAATGTGCAATAAGGATAAGGAAAATATATTATTTCAATCAATGTTTTAACTCTCCCAGATAAATAATTATTTTGAGAAAAAAAAAGTAGATAAATCAACGGCTGAAGTGTTACAGTGTGAAACTTTTTTGCAGGCACTGTAATTCATCTGGCCTGATATGGAAAATTTCAAAATTTTAGATATACGTTCAAATTACATTTTATGGATAGAGGGTCTTGTTTCCCGGACTGTAAAAAATCCCGGGATTTTTATTTTCCAAATCCCGGGATTTCCCGGGATCCCGGGAAAAATTAAAATTTTCCAAAAAACGATAAAAAAAACTAAAAGAACCATTTTTTAAACACTTTTTTATTAAATTTGATCAACTAATAATCAATTTGAAATAAAATACATACTTTAAGAGCATTTGAACTTGTGAGAGCAGTTGGAGACATTTAAAAATATGTGGAAATTTTCAAATAAAGTTCTTTTCTTCTTCCGGAATAGGTAAACTTGGGCTATTCTTCCATATTTATCCTATCGAAGCTTTTGACAGAACTTGATGATGTTTCTACAGAAATTCATTATAACTTACCATGAGACGTGAATAAATTCAATGTGAAATTCCAAGAAAAGTTTTCATTGGATTTTGCAACTCCTTTCCAACTACATATATTTACATTACTAACGGAATAAATAAATGAAGATTTAATAGAATTTCTGCAGAAATTATTAAATTAACTTATGTTATTTTTGGAACAAATTTGAGATTTTTATCACGGAGTTTGGATGGAGAAAGGTTAGAGTGGTGATTTTAAAATTTCAAACGGCATTTTCTAAAGCATTATTTGTCCGCAGTTGTTTTTTTTTCTTTCGGAAAATTTCAATTATATTTGGAAATAAATTCATGTTAAAATTTTAGTTATTTTTTGGTGAAATATATTAAAGTAACTGTGAAATAAATTCCAGAGTAATTCATATCTTGACAACAAACTTCTTTTAAAATTGATATGAGTATTTAAAAACCTCTTGAATTCTCTTATAAAATTATTTCTAAGATTTCTGCATGATTTCCATCCCAACATGTCTATCCCGAAACTTCATTGATCATTTTTTGGATTTATTTGGCAAGATAACAACATTTACAAAAATTTCTTCAGATGATGTTTTTTTTATGTTTGCAACGATTTTTCTATTCTATGGTATTACATTATATTCTACGATTTCATTGCGCGATTGACAGTATTTTTTTTATTAATATTGCACGATTCTCTAAGGTGCTGAAAAATTTCAGCTCAAAAAAGTTCTGGTCTTATTGTTAGGTTGTGCTTTTACCTCGACAATATTATACAAATTGCTTTGTTTTTCACCATAAATCATCAAAGAAATTTCCGCTAAAATAATCATAGTAGTTTCGTCAAAACTATCAGTTGAATTTTCTCTAGTGGTTCTTGCTCAATATATTCAAATGAGTTGCGCAGGTAATTTCGCCTAGACTTAAGAAAAAAAATGTCTCAACGAATTTTATCGGAAATATCTTTACGCAATCGCCAATTTGGTCGAAAAAATAATGATGAACATAAGTGACCTTGGCAGTGTTCTTCACATCAGTATAACTCGAAATAACAACCTATGATTTAAAGAAGCAAGCATTTTTGGTAACATATTGGCGGTTTTAACGTCAACTAATCCCTAATGGCTAGTTTCCACTTCGTACGTACTGTGCAAAAAGATAGGACAAGAAATGATCAAGTAATGATTCCGCTTCTAAATTACTTGAGCGGTTTGCAGATGGCAAGTAAGGAAAAAAGTGTAACGCCAGTAACGCTTCCCGTGCAAATCAAATGAAGCTGTCACTTTTCCGTGTGGAAAAATAGTCCGTGTTATTATTCCGTAAGAAAAAAGTGACATTTCTCCCCAAATAGATCAGTTGTCAAAATTACTTGTCGAAAAAGGAGGAATTTTACTTGAGCGCTCTACGTGGGATCTGGAAACTTAGCTTAAACGGTAAAACTAGAAAGAATAGCTCATGATTAAAATAAGGAAGTATGTATAAATATAATACAATATAAATAAATATCCCATAAATAGCCCATGATTAATATATGGAAATATTTTTGATGATTACATTGACACTTCGAATGTCAAAAACTTCCTCTGAATTCTTTTGATCATGATTCGGCCAAACGGCATTCTTCCAAAATCTGCTACTTAAATTGTTGACTATGGCCATCAATTCCAGGTATACTATAGTTATAGCTTCAAATAAATCATTTAATTTCACATTCCAATATTCTGCCTGTTGATTCAGTTTTATTATAATTGTAATGTAACGTCACATAAATGAAAAATGACTGACATAAAAAAATTTTGGTATAATTAGTTGAACTTTCATCAAAAGCTATTGAACTATTAACTTTTACAGTTTTTGCTAACGTAAGAACTTCACGACACACACGATACGCGAAATGAGACAAGACATAACACTTATCGTTCTTACAATCGTCAAGAAAAGATTAAAATTACCTTTACGTCGACCGGTTTCGGGCGTGATCTAGCCCATCTACAGGACAATGTCCGACTGACTGCGTTGGTTTTCGTACGTTGTTCGTACACGTCCAAAAACGAAGAGATGCTACTGTATTGTCAGGTCAGTTAGGGCGAAGAGGCACGATACGATTGGGGGATCATCCTCATTCATCAATGGCTCTTTGCTGTTTGTGATGATCATGGACTCCCACGCATTCAAATGTGAAATCTTGTGCACGCTTTTTATCAGTTTTGCTTCTTCCCAATTTATGTTGTGGTTGTTGTTTGAGGTATGAACCGCGACGCTGGATTCGTTGGGTTTGTTTGCGTCTACAATCGTATCGTGCCTCTTCGCCCTAACTGACCTGACAATACAGTAGCATCTCTTCGTTTTTGGACGTGTACGAACAACGTACGAAAACCAACGCAGTCAGTCGGACATTGTCCTGTAGATGGGCTAGATCACGCCCGAAACCGGTCGACGTAAAGGTAATTTTAATCTTTTCTTGACGATTGTAAGAACGATAAGTGTTATGTCTTGTCTCATTTCGCGTCTCGTGTGTACCTTAATTGAAGTAGAAATAAAATAAACTATACTTGCCAGATAACGCAAAGTTGAATGAAAAAAAAGGCATCATTGATATAGAATATTTAAAGTGAAAAAATATGTTTTAGTAGAACAGAATATTGCCGTTTTTTTTATTTTCGAGAAATCCCGGGAATTTCGGAAAAATATCCCGGGATTCGGGATTTTTCAGATCCCGGGATATCCCGGGATTTTTGCCCCGGGAAATCCCGGGCAAGACCCTCTATTTATGGACATCTTAATAACATGTTTCTCAAATACCTACAATAATACATTGAAAAAACATCATTTCAACGTATTTCAAACAACCATCTGCAAATAGCATATACATGGATGGGATTTTTGTTTTGGATACCTATTTTGAACATAAATATATCAATAACAATCTCACTGTGCAGTTTACGAAGTCAATATCATTAAATTAATTTCTAATGTTTCGCGGGATCATTTATAGTGTTCAAACTGGGCTTTCCAGTGGGATAAAGCCGCCACGTATAGGATATTTAGGTGAAGTTAGGTGAAGTTTCAAGACAAGACTGTGAAATGATATACTTGTATATTGACGTATTCAATCAATACTTTAAAATAACGTATTGATAACATATTTGGAACCGAAGGTTTTAACTATGTGCTGTCCATGTTTTACAAAACATCTCTAATTGAAGCAGACGATGATACAAAAATCTTGTTCAATCAACGTTTAATTTATGTTATTCTAACTTGTGGTGATGTCGATAAGATTTTTTGGAAACTTGTTTTTGTCAAACATAGATAAAACATGATTTCAACACAAGATGTGTTCAGATACGATTATATAACTACATTATAACATCTTTTATCAATTTCATTTTCAAAGATGTTTTCTGTGTTACTTGGGAAATACATAAGTGACCCGATTTTGTCAGCCCCTTTCCGGAAAACATTTTTTTCTCCACTAGAAAGTCTAAACAGATATTCACACTTTTTATCCCTCTATGATCTGCTTTTTAGCAGTAGTTTGATAATAATCTTAAATGAATTGGTCAAAGTTTGACCGTTAGATAGTGAGAACAAAAAGTTCGTCGCAAAATGGGGCTGACAAAACCGGGTCCGTACTGTAGCAGTATTTTTATTTTTGTCAACACTGGAGAATCATCCTCTTAGAGTATAAATTCAGCCTATTACATTTCTCGCGTTGAATAACAAAATGGGCGTATCTACGATTATTTTCATTGATTTTCTCTTTGTTTATTTAAGGCCGTTACAAATATTTATTTCACTTTTTGTCCCACCACTCTTTGGCTGGTCGAGGGGGGGGGGGGGGATAAAAATAATAAAGCATTTAATCTGAAAAATATTAAAACTCATCGGATTTGTTAAAGAGTTTTTAGCAAAACCCGATATTTTGATAAATATTTTTCAGCTGCCCCCTCAAAATGCAAAATCCAGCCAAAAATTTTTGAAGGGGGGGGAGACAAAAAGTTAAAATTAAATTTGTATCAGCCTAACTTGACAGGCAAATTATTTTGGGTTGTTTTGGGTTTTTTTAGATGCTAGTTCTAGTCGTCCTTCACCGAAATGCACCGAGAGATCATCCAAGTATTGATCGTATCTCGGTCCCGTTATTGATCGTAAATTATTTATAAAATAGGTGCAATCACACAATTTTGGAACCAACTGTAGCTCTTGCCTGATACGTGACATGACCTACAACTTCCTTTACGTTTTGTGTGTGCATTTGCTCGCTACGGTTGCCCTGCGGTTTACGGGAAAAGCAATAGGGTAAGGAGCTATGTATGTAGCTCTGCACTGACTGACTGGCGTCTATTAATAACCTTGCATACGAACCGCGCGTACACATATTTATAGCGGAGAAATTATTTTTAAACCGGTTTATTTTGAAATATTTGATTATACGCGTGAAGGAAGTACAAACAAAGTGCTTGGCCGTACACGTGATACGGCAAGTAAGATGTTTTCCCTAAATAAAACGTAGGACCCACAAATAGGAAGTATTATTCTAATGTCAAAATTTAGCATTCCATTTTTGATTTTTCAAATAAAGATTAGAATAATATCTTCAATCAAGATATTTTTATTAAAATTCGTCTCGTGACTTAAAGTAAAAATATACTCTATTTTTATTTCTAGATCTTACCTGATAGCTTATTAACAGCGGCGTATCTGGTCCATTAATTACGGTAATATTCTCGTCGTCCCCATCTTCGAAGCTCTGGTTCATCACGATGCTGGAGCTTTCGTCGTCAAGCGAGCTGAGCAGAGGCTCGCTTTGGCCCGATGTTTCGCCTAATTAGAGGAAGAATCAGAGTATATTTCCATTAGCTATTATTTATTGGTCCGATCGGATCAATGGAAATATATTGCGTCTTGTGTCGTATGTGTATAGGAAAGTATCAACTTTCTATTTTCTTTTATATCTCTCAGCAATAGTAATAGGATTACATTACACGTTAGAATGCCTAATGAGTTCGACAGAAACAGAAACTCAAACTCAAACGGAAAAATTTCAATAACGGAATCTATGACGAAATTTCGACGTTAAAAAAAGTCGAAAGATACCTAATAGGTTGAAAGAATAAAAGATCGAAGAGTGAGACTTCAAGGAAAAAAAAATATGGCTTATTTTTCAGGATGGGTAAATTTTTGCTATCAAATTCATATTAGACCATTTGTCCTTTCGACTTTTTGTCTTCCAGTCTTTTTTACTTTTGTCGTTTTGTTTTTCGACTTTTTGTCTCTAAACTTCAACTACGACAACTAGCGACATAAAGGGTATCCCGCATGAAATTGCACCACGGAAAATAGTGTATAACTTTTGATTGCAAGCATCAAAATAGCTGATTTTCCAACCAGCAACAGTTTATTTGTGTAGATGATGCCATCAAAATTTCATCAGAATCGGAAGTGTGTCAATCTAGTTTGGAAGTGTGTCAATAATATTATTCCAAACTAGATAATCCATCCAAAGTAGATCCTGTTAAATTAGTGCTTTCCGTAATGCTACCACCCCCAAAACAAATTACTCTACCAATATTGACATTTCAACGTTTAACAAATCCGACTAGACAAAAAAAAAAAAAACGATACAAATTGAGTCCCTGAAGAAGCTTCCATACGAAGCGAAACGTTGGATGAAAATTTAATCATCGTTTTAAATCAATTTGATGACTGAATCACCAACTAAACATAACCTAAAAGTACGCCTACAGTCGTTCAGAATCAGAGTAAATAAACAACAACAACAACAACAAGTTTGCTGAGCGCTCGGCGGTGCCAGTCTCGGTAAAAAGCAAGAGAAAATGCCGAGATTCAGCGAAAAAAATAAGTGTGTACTTAGTAATACTTACCTAAATCAATCGAATCGTTCGTCTCGGTGTCGGTCGTCGTGGTAACGTTGGTCACGTGCGTCGAGGCCGAATCCGTGGACGTGTTGATCGTGGCTTCGGACGTCGTGGATGAACCCATGACCACCACTTTCGGAACGGCTGCCGATGAGGACGACCCAGCAATCGCAGCCACAGCACCAACATGACCAATGGTGACCGCCGGAGGTCCTGTCCCGGCAATCGATGCCGACTTGGGTGACTTGCTGATGCGGGCTTTCTGGAAGTAGAACCTTCGCAGGGCCGTACTCGGATTGGTGTGCGTCGAAGCCGAGGAGGAGGACGAGGGTGGAGTACTGACGACCCCGTCCGCCTCGGACGAACCGCTCGAGTTGGCCGACGGGCTGGACGGGCAAGTTCCGGCGCTGTTGTGCACCGTCGCACTGGTGGTGAAGGTACTGCCGGTGGTGGCCATGGTCGTGGCCGCGGCTGAGGTGGACAGTGCCGGAGGAACCTTGCCGACGGGGCTCGGGCTGCTGCACGACGACACGATATCCATCGGTTGCTGGGGCTGCGTAATGGACACTGTCATTGCACTGTGGTGTGGCACTGTGGATGAAAGAGCATACATGTTCAAGATAAATATTTTGGATGCCAGATAACAGTACATTCAGTACCTTAGTAAAAAAAAGGTATAGTTAAATAATCTAATCTAATCTAATCTTCAAAAAAAAGTCTCTAATCTAGTAAAAAAAAGGTATAGTTAAATAGATAAATAACGATATATCGATGAAGTCATGGATATCATTATTGAGATATAAATTTTCTTTTCTTTTATTTTTTCCATCTGATCTGATTCTGCAGGTGGCAAAGTTTGTCATACCATAAAAATAGGTGCAGTAAACAGTAATTAGGATATTCTTTTGTTTAACGTTTGCAGCTACTGTTGTTGAGAAATTTTAAACATTTTTTTTAAATTGAGAAGGGACGTAATTATGATTCTTGATCAAATATTACAGTGAAAATTAAAATTACCACTCGAGAAATATCTTTTCTCATTGAAACAGTAACATTCATTGTGTTTGGAAATTATATATTATATTTTTATTTATAAGTTTTTTTTTCTTTTCTTACTTACCTTACCGATCAGGCTAAGGCCGGGGTGGCCTCTTCCGTACATAGTAGCCGTCTCCATTCCACTCGGTCCATGGCTGTTTGTCTCCAGTTCCGCACTCTGCGTAGGGTCCGCAAATCGTCCACCACTTGGTCGACCCACCTAGCTCTCTGTGCGCCACGTCTTCTGGTACCGGTCGGATGACTCTCGAGAACAATTTTGATCCGTCCACCGCAGCCTCCCGATTTTCGCGGTATGGACGATGGTTGGTTCTCTCAGCAGCTGATGCAGCTCGTAATTCATTCGCCTTCTCCAAGTCCCGTCTTCCATCTGCACTCCGCCGTAGATGGTACGCAACACCTTCCGTTCGAAAACTCCAAAGGCGCGTTGGTCCTCTGCACGTAGGGTCCATGTTTCGTGTCCATAGAGGACGACCGGTCTAATCAGAGTTTTGTAGATAGTTAACTTCGTGTTACGGCAAACTTTATTCGATCGTAGAGTTCTGCGGAGTCCAAAGTAAGCACGATTTCCTGCCACAATGCGCCTCTGAATTTCTCTGCTGGTGTCGTTGTCGGCGGTCACCAGTGAGCCCAAGTACACGAATTCTTCAACCGCATCGATTTCATCACCGTCGATATAAATTCGGCGTGGCGGGCGCGCTGATTCCTCCCTGGAGCCCTTTGCCATCATGTACTTTGTCTTCGACACATTTAGTCAGAGTGGCTTCACTCTTTAGTCAGAAGTACGTTTCCGCCATCGTCTCAAATTTACGAGCAATAATATCAATATCATCAGCGAAACCAAGCAGCTGAACGGACTTCGTGAAAATAGTTTCACTCGTGTTTATCCCCGCTCTCCTAATTACACCCTCTAAAGCCACGGTTCCCAACCTTGGCTCTCGCGAACCCCCAGTCTGTCGTCACTGCGCTTTTCGTAAAACAATCGAAGCGTGCCTGCAAGCGATTGGGGGGTCGCGAAACGAGGGTTGGGAAGCTATGCTCTAAAGCAATGTTGAACAGCAAGCACGACAGACCATCACCCTTGCCGCAACCCTCTGCGAGATTCGAAAGGATAATCTGCCATAGCTGTTCTCGATCGATTGTATCATACGCCGATTTGAAATCGATGAACAAGTGATGTGCGGGCACGTTGTACTCGCGGCATTTCTGCAACACCTGGCAGATGGCGAACATTTGGTCCGTTGTAGCGCGTTCACCCATAAATCCAGCCTGATATTACCCCACGAACTCTCTTGCAATCGGTGATAGACGGCGGCATAAAATTTGGGAGAGTATCTTGTAGGCAGCGCTCAGTAGTGTGATCGCGCGGTAGTTTCCGCAATCCAACTTGTCGCCCTTTTTGTAGATGGGACACACGATACCTTCCATCCATTCCTCCGGTAATACTTCCTCCTCCCAAATCTTGGTAATGACCCAGTGTAGTGCTCTCACCAGTGCTTCTCCACCGTATTTTAGAAGCTCGCTTGGTAGTTGATCTGCTCCAGCGGCTTTGTTGTTTTTCAACCGGCCAACCTCCTCCTCAATCTCTTGGAGGTCAGGGGCCGGAAGTCTTTCGTCCTGTGCACATACTCCTAGATCTGTTACTACGCCACCTTCGGTACTTGCAACGTTGCCATTGAGGTGCTCATCATAATGCCGCCACCTCTCGACCACCTCACGCTCGCTCGTGAGAATATTCCCGTGATTATCTCGGCACATGTCGGCTTGTGGCACAAAGCCTCTGCGCGAGCGGTTCAGCTTCTCGTAGAACTTTCGTGTGTCCTTAGTGCGGTACAGCTCTTCCATCGCTTCGCGATCTCGTTCTTCCTGCTGGCGCTTCTTCATCCGGAAGACTGAGTTCTGCCTGTTCCGCGCCTGTTTGTAGCGTGCCTCATTCGCTCTCGTACGGTGTTGAAGCATTCTCGCCAATGCCGCGTTTTTCTCGTTTTTCAACTGCTCACATTCGCCGTCGTACCAGTCGTTTCTGTGATTCGGAGTCGCGAAGCCTAGCGCTGTAGCCGAGGTACTACCTAGGGCGGGTCGGATGTCCCTCCAGCCATCTTCAAGTGTAGCTGCGCCAAGCTGCTCTTCCGTTGATAGGGCCACTGCTAACTGCTGCGCGTAGTCTTGAGCCACTTCTACGTTACGAAGTTGCTCGATGTTGAGCCGCGGCGTTCGACTTCGACGCGTGGTGATAACTGTCGAAAGTTTTGAGCGCATGCATACAGCGACTAAGTAGTGATCCGAATCTATATTCGCACTGCGGTATGTGCGGACGTTGGTTATATCTGAGAAGAATTTACCGTCGATTAGAACGTGGTCGATTTGGTTTTCTGTTTGTTGGTCAGGTGATCTCCAGGTGGCTCTGTGGATATCTTTGCGGGGAAAGAAGGTGCTTCGGACTACCATACCACGGGAGGCTGCAAAGTTTACGCATCGCTGGCCGTTATCATTCGATACGGCGTGCAGGCTGCTTCGCCCGATTACCGGTCTGTACATTTCCTCCCTTCCTACCTGCGCGTTCATGTCGCCGACAACGATTTTCACGTAACGCGGCGAGCAACCATCGTATGTTTGCTCTAGCTGCGCGTAGAACGCTTCTTTCTCGTCATCAGGTCGTGTGGGCAGTGGACGTTGATGATGCTGTAGTGGAAGAAACGACCCTTAACTCTCAACATGCACATCCTTATGTTGATCGGCTGCCACCCGATCACACGTTGTCGCATCTTGCCCAACACTATAAATCCTGTTCCCAGTTCATTGGTGATGCCACAGCTTTGGTAGAAGGTAGCCGCTCGATGCCCGCTTTTCCACACTTTCTGTCCAGTCCAACAAAGTTCCTGCAACGCAACGATGTCGAAGTTGCGGGGATGTAGTTCGTCGTAAATCCATGTTCCAAGTTTCCAATCGTAGTCCTTATTTCGTCGCGTGGGTCTTTGCCGATTGTATCGAGTCGTATTTTCTCCTATGTTATTCGCAATGGGGATTTTTACGGGTGGCTTATTGGGCCTACGCCAACACTCCCGTCTCGCCGGAGGGCCATCGTGCCAGTTCTGTTTAACGTCCCAACCAACACTAGGACGACCGCACTGATGGGGCTACCACCTTGGATCTAGCTGGGCGTGGTGCGGCGTTTCTTATTCAGCTGCTGGATGTCAGAACAGACGCTGTTTGAGCCGCATCTCCTTGGTGAACAGACGCTCGGGTCGTACCTCCTCAATCTAGCTGAAGTCAGAAGGACAACAATACCCAGGCTGCACTACCATTGACCCGTGGAAGCATGAGGTAGGAACTTGTGAGGACCAGGGCTATGTTGGACGCTCTCCTTATCGACTCACCGTTTTGCAGCCCTTTTCTTTTCTACTATGCTTTTTTTTACCATTTTCTGCAACTTCAAATTTCAATGTTTTGGTTTAAAGAGCCCTGTTTTTTCTGTAACTTTTACAAGAAACATCAACAAAGATAGTATTTTTTGCTTCGTTAGAATGTTTACTATAAGAGCTTGAAGAAACTTTTCTGCATGTTGTGCTTAAATTGAAATGGCAGTGTATTTTTATTTACTAAAACAGTCTATAGTAAGAGCATGAGCATGCAGCACTGAGAGTTTCAAAGTTTGATTACCGGTTGGTCCAGGATTTTTTCATAGGAGAGAATTCATAAGTGACGATGCATCTAGAGGAATCCCCTATCAGGATATATCCCGGGTTCAAAATCCTGATTGAAGAAATCCCCGGGGAAATCCCAGAAAGAACCTCAGAAGAAATCCTGAAAGAATCCAGGAGGAATCCCATAATAAATCACTAGAGAAATCCCGGAAGCAATCGCTGGAAGAAAGAGTTTCGGAAGGAACCCCAGGAAATATTTGGGAAGGGATTTTGAGAGGACTCCATGTGGGAATACCGTAAGGATTCCTGGAGAAAGTATTAAAAGAATCTCAGAAAATGTTCATGAACAAATCTCGGAAGGAATCGATGAAACAAATTCGTTTAGAATCAATGAAGAAATATCTTACTAAATGGAGGCAGAATACCTGAAAGAATCCTAGGAGAAATCTCCAAAGAAATCCCGGGAAGCAATCCCAATCCCAGCAATTCTGAGAAGAATCAATGCTAGAATCCGGTGAGGAATCCTGGGAAGAATTCCTGTTGGAATTTCGGACGAAACCCATGACAGAAACCCATGACAGAAACCCTGGAGAAATCCAGAAGAAATCTTTAAAAAAATCTAGAATCAACCTTGAAAAAACAAACAAAAAATCAGTCCTTTTGAGTATATCAGAGAATTAAGAAGGAATCCCAATCAATTTAAAAATCTGGAATCCCTGCAGGAATACCGAAAGGAATCTCTGAAGAAATCCCAGGAGAAATCTCTGAAAGAATCCTGAAGAATTCTAGGATAAATCACTAAAGGAAACCCTGGAAACACCAGAATCCTGGAGAAATTCCTCAACCCTGATGCAGTATCGAGAATAATCCGTGAAAGAATCTCAAATTAAATCCTCAAAGGAATCCCTAATACAATGCCAAGGAATATTCATGAAAGAATTCCGGTTTAATATTCTAAAGGAATCCAGGAGGAATCCCTGAAGGAATCAGCCAAGAAATCACAGGAAAATATTTAAACGAAAGGAATCCCGGAAGAAATTGTTGAAGAAATCCTGAAAAAAATGCCGAAACGAATCCCTAAAGAATCACGAGAGAAATCAATGTATCATGTTTTTTTTTGTAAAGAATTCAAAAGGAATCCCTTCAGAAATCCCTAAGTAAATTTTGGAAGGAATATATGAAAAAATGTCAGAAGAAATCCAGGGCAAAATCAATGCAAGAACTCACAAGGAATTCTGGAAGATATCACAAAAAGAATCCTGGGAACAACCCTTCAGAGAATTCCTGCATTTCTGGAGGAATTTTAAAAGGAACCATGCAAAAATTCAATAAAGGAATCCCAAAAGTAATCTCTGAAGAATCCTGCGAGATTTCATTAAATCACGGGAGAAATGTTTGAAAAAGTCCCTGAAAGGATTTAGGAGAAATCCACATAAGAATCCACGAATAAATTTTGGAAGGAATACCTGAAAGAATGCTAGGAGAAATCTAGGGAGAAACCAATGGAGGAATCTTACAAGGAAATCCGAAAGAAATCTTTAAAGGAGTCCCGAGAAGAGCCGTAAATCTGGAGAGTAATTTTCAGATGAAACCTGGAAACACTCAATGAAGACATCGCAAGAGGAACTCTTGATAGAATCCCGAGAAAAACACCAAAAAATTCCGGGAATGCGTTTTAATGTATGGGTTACAACATCTGTAAATCTTAGGATATTCTAATTGTAGCGAATAATCGCCGAATATAATCTACGCTTCTTCAAGAGCCTCAGAGTGCAATTCTGATAACTTTGCGATATGCAATATGTGATCTTGATCATTATTCTGGAATTTGGACGTTCAAGACTCATAAACCGTGGCCATGTGTAATCTTTGCAGCAATTTGTTCACCATGTAAACATTATGAAAGTTCTAAACAACTACTCCGAAATAAGTAGGGTATTGTACCATTTGGGCAGGTGTACCTATTTTGAGCACTTGTCGCTATAACTAAGTCAATTTCTAACCGATAGATTTGGAAGTTAGATACTGTACGTGCCTAAAGAAGAAGAAGAAGAAGATGTTTGTACAAACCTAGTTTTTTCAACACTTAAACTAAGTAATATTGTTGGGTTTGCAATCACAATAACCCAAAGTTGAGACTCGGTATCATATTTCGGAACAACTCGACATTTCTTATGCAGAACTTAGAAGTTGTTTCTGGATGCTGTGGCCGTTCATCAATGATACTGGGTGATAATGTTCCTTTTATCATATATTTATTGTACCTTATAATCCTGTGCGAGAAATGTAATTTTAAATTCTTGGTAATACTTTCTAGTTTCACACATATTGATTTATTTTTATGTTATCAGTAACGCGCAATTTCAAAGGGTCTAGGAACCTGCATTTCGTCTATTTCGTTTCAGAGAGCGAGTAATGGCGCTTAAGCGTAGGCTTTAAGGTCAGGACACATGGACAAATGCCTCTGCCCCATCCCAGGATAACAGACGCCAACTATAACGGAGTGTGCATTAATCTTCTTAGCAGTGCCACCAGCGGCGTCATGGTCGCGATTTTTTTCCGCAGTCAAGTTCGCTGATTGTTCACAATCCTCGGTACCCACTTTACGTAATTTATGTTTAGTCCCTTACTGTCAGAGCTGTCAGATCGGTGTAACACGCTAAATATAATTTACACAAAAGGCAATTAACACGGAAAAAAATACACGGTAATGAATATTTATTGGGTACCGGACTGGACACTGAAAATTTAATGGTTTTCTTTGGTACATCGAGGTCTTGAAATTAGTCTATGGTGCCACTCCTAACGATTTTATGTTCAAACCACATTCCCCTAAAACGAAACGGTTGGTACGGTTGTCCCCGTTTCTTCCTTCAATAAATTCAAAAAGCTTAGTCAATCATGTTATTCATAAGTGGATAACCTAATTGCCTCATCTTTTTGAATTATCTATCAACCCATTAGTCTGCACAGTGGACCTGGCCATTTTAGTGTTTGTATCACATCACATCTCTGATATGCTGCAAATACTAATGATGACAAGAAAATATCAGAAGAAATTTTGATATTTCCAGGATGCTTTTCAATACTGGCTGTGCAAGCACTAGAATAGAATAGAATATAATAGAGTTAGATACTGTACGTGCCTAACTCATTTCAAATCAATATGTTTGAAATTGACTTAGTTTTAGCGGCAAGTGCCCAAAATAGGTACACCTGCCCAAATGGTACAAGACCCTATGCTGAATTATTGTACAATTCTCAAGATATTCACCTTGAAAGTACTGTCCTATAAATAGGATACACAGGTGGATATGGGTTAATGTTAAGAATAACGTTTTTTGCAGAGGTACAAAAAGATTGATAAAACTAATATTTTAACAAACAATTTCCACTTCTCATCTTGAAGTTGCTTAATCTAATAACATCACATTTACCATCATGGTCGTATATTTTCACGTCAATAAGTCAACAGCCTATATAATCGTCCGCAAAAAAGGAAAATAAACAGCTGTCGTTAAGCCGATCAACTGTCCCTGTCACTCAAGGTAATGTGAGCAAAGTAGGCTCCGCCATAAATCGCCAGCATAAAGATGACTGGAAGACAACGCAGAAGATGAAGAACGCCACTATCTTCTTAATTAATTTCAAACATGCAACCCTGCTGTTTGCTATCGCCTTTAACTTGCCGCCCCAAATCCGTTCATCACTTCACCAAACAACAGTATTTTAGCCACCTTCTGCATGGTTCTTCGTACGGGTCCTAGTACGGGTCTTCCTTTGAGCGTCTCATATTTATCCGCCCTCATGCTCATCGTTAACGCCAAACCACCTCCCGAAGAGCCCGCCTCTACTCTGCTCCACGGCGCACCAGTCCCATCAATCACATCCCCCAGCAATAAGACATATCGTGATCCAAGACAATCATGATGGTTTCGGGGCGATTGGGTGGCAAATGTGTCCCAAGGTCGAAACAGCGAATGCCACTTTTGCTATCAACATCAACAGCACCCAGTCAGGCATCAGGGAGTGGATACTGGATATTCAACAGATCAGAAAATGATTCGGAAGCTCGGTGACTGCTAAATTGGACGAACCGACGACGACGCGACGGGTGAATGGATGAATGGATGAAGCACGTTTCTCTTTTGATGGGACGGACTTTCTCATGTACGTTTCGCTTCCAATAGAATGATAGCAGAATGTCACTGCTGCTGTTGCCCGTTCACGCTACCAGCAGGATTATGGCTTTTGGAGCTCTTGGAGACTCCCTGCCAGTAATAGTGGCAATGGTCATTTGGCATGACCAGTGTCAATCATGTGGTCATTGACAATTTGCTGGATATTTTTCCACGAAGATTTAGGTTGAGTATTTATTGGAGTTGGACGTTGAAGGATGTTTCGAATGTGTGAATGCATGTGAGTAGGAGGTCTAAAGTTGAGCTCGGGGTTAAGGCTATGGACCGCCAATCCGGAGACTGCTGTCTCGATTCCCGTTTCAGATTCCTCCGGGAATTCCTTCATGGATTCCTTCTAAAATTCCTCCAGATATTCCTTCAGGGATTTCTCAAGCAATTCCTTTAGGGATTTCTCCAGAGATTTATTTAGAAAATTTTTCACAGATTCCTCCAGAAATTACTCCAGGAATACCTCCAGGGATTCCTCCGGGAAGTTCTCCAGTATTTTTTTTTACAGAAATTGGTCCTGGATTCCTCCAGAACTTCCTCAAGCAATTTCTCCAGAGATTCCTCCAATAATTTCTTTTGGAATTTCACCAGGAATTCCTCAAGAAATTTCTCCAGGAATTCTTCAAGGAATTCCTCCAGGGGCTCCTCAAAGATTTCCTGCAGGAACTTCTCCAAGAATTCCTCTTCGAATCGCTCCAGAAATTTCTAAGGATTCCTCCAGGGATTTCTTACACAATATCTGCAGGCATTCCTCCTAGAAATGCTTTGGGAACTCCTCCATGATTTTTCCAGGAATTTCTCCAACAATTTCTCCAGGAATTCCTTCAGGAAGTCCTCCAGGGATTTCTGCAGGAATTCTTCCAGGATTTCCAGCAAGAATTGTTCCTGTAATCCCTGTAGAAATTCCTCCAGTAATTCCTCCAGGGATTCCTCCAGGAATTCCTCCAGAGATTTCTCCCGGAATTCCTCCACGGATTTCTCCAGGAATTTCTCCAGGTATTTTTCCAGGAATTCCTCCAAGAATTTCTTCAGGAAATTTCCAGGGATTTCTTCAGGAAATCGTCCAGGGATTTCTCCAGGAATTCCTAAAGGGATTCCTCCAGGAATTCATCCAGGAATTCCTAAAAAGATTCGTCCAGGAATTCCTCCAGGGATTTCTTCAGGAATTCCTTAAGGGATTCCTCCAGGAATTCCTTCAGGAAATCCTGCAGGAATCCTTCCAGGAATTCTAGAAGGAATTGCTCCTGAAATACCTGGAGGAATTCCTCAAGAGATTTCTCCAAGGATTCCTCCAGGAATTCCTCCAGGGGTTTCTCCTGGAATTCCTCCAGGGATTCCTCCAGGGATTTCTCCTGGAATTCTTCCAGGAATTTCTCCTGGAATTCTTCCAGGGATTTCTCCAGGAATTCCTCTAGAAATTTCTACTGGAATTACTCCAAGAATTCCTCGAGGGATTCCTCCGGGAACCGGGAAGTTCTCCAGTATTTTTGCAGTAATTGGTCCTGGATTCCTCCAGAAATTCCTCAAGCAATTTCTCCAGAGATTCCTCCAAGAATTTCTTTTGGAATTTCACCAGGAATTCCTCAAGAAATTTCTCCAGGAATTCTTCAAAGAATTCCTCCAGGGCTCCTCAAAGAATTCCCGCAGGAACTCCTCCAGGGATTTCTCCAGGAAATTCCCAGGGATTTCTCCAGGAAATCCTCCAGGGATTTCTCCATGAAATCCTCCAGGGATTTCTCCAGCAATTCCTTAAGGGATTCCTCCAGGAATTCATCCAGGAATTCCTAAAAGGTTTCGTCCAGGAATTCCTCCAGGGATTTCTTTAGGAAATCCTTAAGGGATTCCTCCAGGAATTCCTTAAAGGATTCCTCCAGGAATTCTTCCAGGAAATCCTGCAGGAATTCTTCCAGGAATTCCAGAAGGAATTGTTCCTGAAATTCCTGGAGGAATTCCTCAAGGGATTTCTCGAAGGATTCCTCAAGGAATTTCTCCACGGGTTCCTCCTGGAATTCCTCCAGGGATTCCTCCAGGAATTTCTGCAGGGATTTCTCCAGGAATTCCGCCAGGGATTTCTCCAGGAATTCCTCCAGGGATTTCTCCAGGAATTCCTCCAGGGATTTCTCTAGGAATTGCTCCAGGAATTTCTCCAGGAATTCATCCACGGATTTCTCCAGGAGTTCCTCTAGGAACTTCTTCAGGAATTCCTCCAGGGATTTCTCCAGGAATTCCTCCAGGTATTTTCCTAGGAATTCCTCCAGGAATTTCTTCAGGAAATTTCCAGGGATTTCTCCAGGAAATCCTCCAGGGATTTCTCCAGGAATTCCTAAAGGGATTCCTCCACGAATTCATCCAGGAATTCCTCCAGGGATTTCTTCAGGAATTCCTTAAGGGATTCCTCCAGGAATTCCTCCAGGAAATCCTGCAGGAATTCTTCCAGGAATTCCAGAAGAAATTATTCCTGAAATACCCGGAGGAATTCCTCAAGGGATTTCTCCAAGGAATCCTCCAGGAATTCCTGTAGGGGTTTCTCCTGGACTTCCTCCAGGGATTCCTCAAAGGATTTCTCTAGGAATTCCTCCAGGGATTTCTCCAAGAATTCCAACAGGGATTTCTCCAGGAATTCCTCCAGGGATTCCTCAGGAATTCCTCTAGAAATTTCTACTGGAATTACTCCAGGAATTCCTCCAGGGATTCCTCCGGGAAGTATTTTTTTTGCAGAAATTGGTCCTGGATTCTTCCAGGATTTCGTCAAGCAATTTCTCCAAGAATTTCTTTTGGAATTTCACCAGGAATTCCTCAAGAAATTTCTCCAGGAATTCTCCAAGCAATTCCTCCAGGGACTCCTCGAAAAATTCCTGTAGGAACTTCTCCAAGAATTCCTCTTCGAATCGCTCCAGAAATTTCTAAGGATTCCTCCAGGGATTTCTTAAACAATATCTCCAGGCATTCCTCCTAGAATGCTTTGGGAAATCCTCCATTAATTTTCCAGGAATTTTTCCAAGAATTTCTCCAGGAATTTCTTCAGGAAGTCCTTCGGGGATTACTCTAAGAATTCCTCCAGGGATTTCTCCAGGAATTTCTCCAGGAATTCCAGCAGGAATTGTTCCTGATATTCCTGTAGAGATTTTTCCAGGGGTTCCTCCAGTTATTCCTCCAGGGATTCTTCCAGGAATTCCTCCAGCGATTCCTCCAGGGATTTCTCCTGAACTTCCTCCAGGGATTCTTCCAGGAATTTCTTCAGGAATTGTTCCTGAAATTCCTGCAGGAAATCCTCCACGGGCTCCTCCAGGAATTCCTCCAGGGATTCTTCCTGGAGTTACTCCAGAGATTCCTTCAGGAATTCCTCCAGGAATTCCTCCAGGTATTTTTCCAGGAATTCCTCCAGGGATTTCTCCAGGAATTTCCCAGGGATTTCTCCAGGAAATCCTCCAGGGATTTCTCCAGGAACTCTTTAAGGGATTCCTCCAGGGATTCCTCCAGGAATTCCTCCAGGAAATCCTGCAGGAATTCTTCCTGGAATTTCAGAAGGAATTGTTCCTGAAATTTCTGGAGGAATTCCTCAAGGGATTTCTCCAAGGATTAATCCAGGAATTCCTCCAGGGATTTCTCCAGCAATTCCTCCAGGGATTTCTCCTGGAACTCTTCCAGGGATTTCTCAAGAAATTCATCCAGGGATTTCTTCAGGAATTCCTCCAGGGACTTCTCCAGGAATTCCTCCAGGGATTTCTCCAGGAATTCCTCTAGGGATTCCTGCAGGAATTCCTCCAAGGATTCTTCCAGGAATTCCTCCAGAGATTCCTCCAGGAATTCCTCTAGGGATTCCTTCAGGAATATATCCAGGAATTCCTCCAGGAATTCCCCCAGGGATTCCTCCAGAGATTCCACCAGGGATTCCTTCAGGAATTCATCCAGGGATTCTTCCAGGATTTTTTCCAGGGATTCCTCCAGGATTTTTTCCACGAATTCCTCCACGAATTTCTCCAGGGGTTTGTCCAGGAATTCCTCCAGGTATTCCTTTAGAAATTTCTTTAGGAATTTCAAGAGGAATTCCCCCAGGGATTTCTCTAGCAATTCCTCCAGGGATTTCTCCAGGAATTCCGCCAGGGGTTTCTCCAGAAATTCTTCCAGGGATTTCTCCAGGAATTCCTCCAGGGATTTCTCCAGGAATTCCTCCAGGGATTTCTACAAGAAATTCCTCTAGGGATTCCTGCAGGAATTCCTCCAAGGATTCTTCCAGGAATTCCTCCAGAGATTCCTCCAGGGATTCCTTCAGGAATATATCCAGGAATCCCTCCAGGAATTCCCCCAGGGATTCCTCCAGAGATTCCACCAGGGATTCCTTCAGGAATTCATCCAGGGATTCTTCCAGGAAATTTTCCAGGGATTCCTCCAAGAATTTTTCCACGAATTCCTCCACGAATTCCTCCAGGGGTTTGTCCAGGAATTCCTCCAGGGATTCCTCCAGGTATTCCTTTAGAAATTTCTTTAGGAATTTCAAGAGGAATTCCCCCAGGGATTCCTACAGGAATTCTTCCAGGGATTCCTCTAGAAATTTGTCTAGGGCTTCCTCCAGGAATTCCTGAAGAGATTCATCAAGGAATTCCTATGTGGATTTCTCCAGGAATTCCTTCACGAATTCTTCCAGGGATTCCTCCAGCATTTTCTCCTGCAAATTCTTCAGAAGTTCCTTCAGGGTATTTGGTTCATTATGTATAAGCTCCCGTGGAAAAGGCTTCATGAAAGGTCTATATTATTCCCTCAGATACATTCCGATGTCTTGTTCACTTTTTAATCATGAAAAGTTCAAACTTTCATCGTTCTTCGTTTTATTATCCAATGTTGTTATGTGATCCATAAGTACATGGGACAATAATGCAAAGAACGGCAGTCCAAGAACTATAGAGGAAAGTAAAGCTAATCAACGAATATTTGCTCGACCTTCAACGTTCGTTCCCGCGAATCTAAAAACATGACATTATTGGCTCTCCACCTGAACTCACCTTTGGTTTTGCGTGGTGTGGAAGGGGGTGCTGGTGTTGGAGCCGGTGATCTGGAGTTATCTCCTCCTCGCTGCTGGTAGTAACATCGGGAAGAAGACGCACGTTCGACACTTTCAGTCTGCAAAAGGAGAGAGAAAAGAAAGAAAAATCCACCGGTTACTACCCAGAGGATACAAACATATCCGGACGTTATTTGTAAATATAGAGACGTATCACATTTTCCGCTATTGATGATCGATCTAGCTTCTCTTTCGAGCCGGTTTTTTTGTTATGATTCTGAATGTGGATGAATGACGACGTCGAAGACGACGACGACAACGAGTGTGGAGTATTTCTGTGTTTGAGACGTAGAAAAACGTGCGCAAATCTTTCCGATTATTTATTTACCGTTCGGATTGTGGAAATATTGCCAGCGGAATTTGTCCGCCTTGTAACGGCAAGCAGGGCTATGCAATATTTACTGGTCAGCGATTTTATTTAGATAAATCTTCGGATTTATTGATACATCGGAAGATTGTTTATTAACGGTTCGGTCCCACCTGGACGATGTGGTTTCAATTTTCACCTTGAACATGGACAAATATCCGAAACGATAAACGGACTGGTAGGTATTGCACAAAACCATGTGCTAAGATGGTCTGGGTACGATCCAGAATCTTGAAATTGGCAATGTTTTTTTTTTGGTTTCCCTTGGGCATAGATTGTCTTCGTGTTTACCCGTCATCGACTTCTTGGCGTAACGTCCCAACTGACACAAAGCCTGCTTCTCAGTCTAGTGTTCTATGAGCACTTCCATAGTTATTAACTGAGAGCTTCCTCTGCCAATGACCATTTTGCATATGTATATCGTGTGTCAGGCATAAAGATACGCTATGCCCAAGAAAATCAAAAATGTTCTTTACGAAAAGTTCCTGAACTGACCAGGAATCGAACCCGTAATACTCTGCTGATTACTCGTGCGCTTACCGCATCGGCTATATGTGCATCACACCCACACCATCCAGTTTTCTGTTGATGAACTCCTGATGGAATAAGTTAATCATTTCTACTTCTAATGAAAGGAAATAGGGCAAGATTTTTGATAATTATTTTATAACACTCATCATGACCTCATTGGAAAAAGAAAAAGCAAATTGAACCCATTATGATGAGTAATTGACTCAAAGTGCAGGAATGCTTCTGCAATATCTGCCGTGTCGTCACGTAGACAGAATAAAATTGTGAACAAAGAACGGCATGGACTAGGTGTAGGTAGTAGTAATTTAATTCACCTTGAGTGCATTTCTTTCGCGCGACATGGCCGGCAGCACTACCGATAACGTTTACACTGTTTGTACCACCGGCAACTGTCGGAATGGGGGACACCATAGAGATAATGGATTCTTCTCTGTGCTGTACAATCAATTGATGGGATAGGATGGTAGAGAGTGATTCGATTTGTTTTGTTGAAGTTCATTAGATATTAAATGTTATATGACATATTCTAATAAATGCTTCATAGATGGAACATGAAACCAACATTTATTCTCCACAAATATTATTATTCAGCATCTTCAGAAACGACAAATCTAATGCAAAAATACTTCACTCACTCAATCGTCTAATCGAGAGTGTCCCGATCTCGAAACACCCTACCGTGTTCCTCAACCACTTGTACTTGTCAGTCAGAACAACCTCAGAACGTCCATATCGCAATTGTCTCATCTCTCAATCGATAGACACATCGCCACAACCGATATCCACAATTCCGTCTCGGACTACCTATACCTAGTATTCATTCGGTCGTGTCAGTTGATTCTTATCAGCCCACTTGGGCTCTAACTCTACCATCTACCAGCGCAGTGTTGTGAAGTGGTGGTCGTCATTCTCGAGTTCCTTCTCTGCACTATTGAGCCAGTTAGTTACATTCTTAGTTCAGTCAGGTGTGTGATGCCGCGGAACCTTCTTCTAACGGTAAAAAGGTTTTTACTATTATTGTTAATGAACTTTCATCATAACAGATTCGGACCGCTTAGTTCGAATCCTAAACTGTTGGTTTTGCTCAGCACGTGAAAAATTTAGAACTCTTGTTTCTAAAGGTGAACCAAAAGGATGCTCTCATTACATTGTATGAAAGAAATCTAGTATTCCAAGTTTCTATCGCTTATATGTACGGAGGAGGGACAATTTTCGTCGCATTTTGATATGATAAAAGAACACAAATTAATTTACCCGTTTAATCTTCTTGAAAATTTCTTATCAACAGTCAAGTTCCAATAAACTAAACATGATTTCATGAAAAAATTGGAAGTCTGGTGCATTTCTACAAAAATCTTCAGTATGTGTCCTCAACATCTGATATTTTTTGCTCCGTTTTTGTACAACTTTTAAACTATCGTTGCATTCTGATCTGTATAGATACAATGCATGTATTATCAGTCAAGGAGAGGATAACTACTCAAGAAAAATAAGAACACTTGGAGATGAACCAGCCTCGGGCTGAAAATCTCCCTAATAAAGCTAATAATAATAATAATAATAATAATAATAATAATAATAATAAAAATAAGAAAATGACGGATGACTTCTTGGTCTCCCTGTAGAAATTACTGGAGGAATCCCTGAAAGTCACAAAAGAAATGCCTGATCGGATCCGTAAAAAAATCTCGGTCGGAATCTTATCAGAACTTTTTGAAAGAATAGTTGAAGAAATTCCTGGAGGCATTAATAAATAAATAATTTAATTTATTAATAATTAATTATTTTTTAATTAAAGAATAAATAAAATAATTTAATTTCTTAAGTAATGTCATAAGCCGGGAAGAATGTTTGAAGGGACCCCAGCAGGAATACCGACACGAAATTCTCTTCAAGGAATCTTTGAAAGAATACAAAGAGGAATCACTGAAGCAATCCTAGCAGAAACCCTTAAGGGAATTTTAGCAGTAATCCATGAAGGAATGCTGACTTGGACACTTGAAGTAATCCTCTCAAGATTTTCTGCAGCAACCTCTACAAATCTCTGAAGGGATCCCGGGAGGAATTCCCAATGGAGGCATATCTGAAGCATCCTGAGGTCAGCTGGAAGCTCGGCAAGAATCCCTGAAAGAATGATAGAAGAAATACTGAAAGGAATTTCCGGAGAAATCCCGGTGAAATCTCGAGAGCAATCCTTGAGAAAACCGGAGAAGATTTTTCAATTAATTATAGAAGAAATCCCAGCACGCTTACCTAAAATAATTCCACTGGGATTCTTTGAATACATCCCGGCCGAAAGCTTTTAAAGAATATCAGGAGGAATATGTGAAGTAATCCCAGCAGCAATACCCAAAGGAATACCAGCTAGAATTTCTGAAAGAATCCTTTCATGCTTTTCTAAAGCAATTCCGGCTGAAGGCGCTGAAGTTATTCCTGATGGAATCACGTACAGAATTCCTGATGAAGTCTTTAGAGGAATTATGGCAGGAATCCCTAAAAGAACCATAGAATGAATTATTAAAGAATTCCCGTGAAAAACTCGGGAAGAATTTTTGAAGGAATCAAATCAGAAACTCCAGCACGAATACCTTTAAAAATACTAGGAGTGCCCGAAGAAATCACAGCAGAAATTCTTCCATATTTCTTTTTGTGAGGAATCATAGCAGGAATCCCGAAAGAAATCTTTGAAAGAATTCAAGCACAAATCCCTGAAAGAAGGCCGAATAGAATCACTAAAAGAATCCTTTCAGGTTTTTCTAAAGCAATCTCCGCAAAAATCCTTGAAGAGATCTTAGACGCGGTCAGTCCCGGAAGGACATCTGAAGAAATCAAGGAAAAATTCTTGAGAGGAATGCTTGAAAAAAAATCCCGGGAAGAATTCCCGGAGGCACCTCGAGAAAATAATATCTCATTTCTTCACCCTACTGTCTATCTTCTACCTTACCGTGTTCTCTACTTTCTATCCCTACCCCCTATCCTACGCACTGTCCTAACTCTCAACCCTACCATTTGGCCTACCCTCTATCCTAATCCTCTTCCTTATCCTCTGCCATAAGCTCTACCCTATACTACCTGCTACCGTACCATCTACCCCTACCCTTATCACCATACTCACTACACTATCCTGCATCCTACCGTCTACCCTACCATCATGACAACTCTACTCTGTACCCTTTCATCTACCCTACCATACCCTGTACCACAACCCTTCAACCTACTCGTTGCCCTACCGACAATCCTTAAACTTTACAATATCTTCTACTCCAACCGTCTACCCCAACCGCCTAGCCTACCCTCTACCCTATCTCTAACCTTCTGGTACCCTATCTTCTACCCTAATTCTCTACCATACGCTCTATCCTATCCTTCACCCAAATCTTCTACCCTACCGTCTACCCTACCCTATATTTTACCGTACACTCGTCTTTACCTTCTATCTTACCTCTCTACTTTACTCACCATCCTACTCTCTTCCCTACCGTCTACCCTACCGTTTACCATCTACCCTGATACTCTACCATTTTACTCATCAAGCCTGATCGCTAGATACCCATATTGCATAGTATCCGAAGCAGCATTGATATTTTCTTTTCAGTTCATTTATTTGGGGCTGAATCGCGTTGAATGCTTTGCGGAGCCGAAATTCAGGTTTTGTATGGGCCTGTCTATAAACTACGTAGGCTGTTAAGGGGGGACGGGGGAGGGAGGGGGGATGGCGGTTTGGCCAGTCTACGCTCCAAACAAATTTCGAAAATTTTGTCAGAACAAAAGTCTACGAGGGGGAGGGGGGTTCTGAGATGATCCAAAAAAAGTCTACGTAGTTTATGGAAGGCGCCTATGTTATGCATAAATACATTTTAATATCCCATAGTTAGAATGGGTCGGAGCCAGGGTAGTCGTTGCAGCTCAAGGTTAGTCACAATAGCTTTTAAGGATGTACTTAGAAACGATTGGGGGTAAAGGTTCTTTGAAGCTCATCCGGGAGGGATATCTTGTTGGCGTGTTCGTCGTCTTTGTAGCGATTGAAACCGGATCGCAGTGGTTTTTTCTTCTGCCTGATGGCCAGGAACAACACAAAAACCCAGATTAATCCACCTAGTGGTGATAGTGCCTTTTTCGTCGAATAAATACTCATGATCTTTCCGTCGACGTTAGCCAAAATGTTCCTGAGTCCCTTATATAGAAAAGCAACAATTTTAACAAAGCCATAATCGATTTGAGAAACTTATTGGTGGTACATATTCCGATGTTATGTTCAACAGCAAAAAAGAGCTAAAAATATTGCTAAATGCATTGGGCTCATTATGACCCCATTCTATTCACTAGCGGGGTGAGCGTCAGCTAATGCATGAAGAACGTTGACTTTATTTACAATCACAGATCACTTCGTGATCTTCGACAAAGTTTTTTTTAGCACATTTTAGGCTATATTTTATGTATTATCATTGGTAACACGATGAAAATTTTCCATTCAAATTTCAATCGTAATGAGAAGAGCGAGGACTCAACCAGCCGCACCCAAATTGTGAGCTGTAATTTTAGAAGCAAAAGGAGATTGAAGATTGAAAATAGTAGTTTACGCAACAAGGTGCAGAATGAAGATTTTTACAGCACGAGTTGTACACTTATCCAACGAGGCTTGCCGAGTTGGATAAGTACGACGAGTGCTGTAAAAATCGAGTTCTGCACCGAGATGCGTACAACGTTTTTTGCAATTTAATAAATTACCACTTGAGGATAGTTTTTAACAAAACTTTTTCATCAAACTGCACACTGATGTTCATAACCATGTTTAAGAAAGTCTGATCATAGCAGGTTATACTGTGCAGCTGTCACAATTTTCCAAACCTGCGTCCAGAAAGCATCAAGAAGTTGATCAAAACTGAAAACAGTGCTGTAATGGTTCATTACGGAACGCAAAACAGTGCTGTAATGAACCATTACAGCACTGATAATTTGGTGTGGGAAAGTAGGCCTTTTCCTGTCAGATTTGCGTAAGGTAAAACAGCCTATTACGATGAGAAATTGCAAAAAACTTTATTCGGTATTGATGCGATCGAATTATAATTTTTCCATAAAACGTTGATCCATCCTACTATATATTTTCACCGCAGGAATCTGACATGGTGTGATTTGATGAGATCGCTTTGGTCACGATTTTTTTCTCTTGCATATATGAAGACTTTCACCATTTATTCACTTATAATCTTACCCAACGTTTATCGCTTTCACGTTTAATTTGTTCACTTTTATAATTCCGATATTTGATGTGCAGCTTGCAGCTTTACGTTTGACCACTTCCGACGGGACCGATTCCGGTTATCTCAAATATGGTCTGAGACTATGTTCTTGTCAACTGTTCATCGGGTTACCTGAAAAGCGGAATATTAATGTGATCTGAGGCTATTTTCTTGCTAACCGTTAGGCAAATTTTTGAAAAAGCCACGATTTTATGTGTCGCATGCATGATTTTGGTTCACTTAAATATCACTTCCAATGGAACACCCGCATACGATTCCGAAATACTATTACTAGTTCTAGATGTGGTCTGAGACTAATTTCTTGTTGACCGTTCATCAGATTATCAAAAACGCCGCTCTGGTTTGGTATCCCTCTATATTTTACCACTTCCGGCGAGTTACTGGTCTCATCACTAGTTCGGGGTTCACCGGTTCTCCCAAATATGGTCTGTGATTATTTGCTGGCTAACCGTTTATCACGTTACTGAATAAGGCGTTGATATATCGCATATATTGGTTCTCTTTTACATTTGACCATTTCTGGTGGGACACCCGGAATCGGTTCCGTAACACACTGATATGGCTTGCGTTTTTTTTTTGCAACTGTTCATCATGTTACCTAGAAAGCCACGATACCTCAATGTATGGGTTTGGTTTGAGTCTATTTGCTTGCTAAGTTTATCAGGCTATCAAAAAAGCCACGCTTTGCTGTTTCGCATGCATTGGTTTGGTTCAATTTTATATTCAGCCGCTTTTGGAGGGAAACTCGGACCTAGTTTCGGCACTACTGGCAGTTCTTAATGTGGTCTTAGCCTACTTCGTTGATAAGTGGTCATCAAGTTGTCGGAATAGTCGTGATTTGATGTGCCGCCTGCATAAGTTTTGTTCACTTTTATATACGGCCACTTCCGACGGGACACCCAGAACCGGTTCCGAAACACTACCGGTCCAGATATGGTCCGAGTCTGTTTTATGCCAACCTTTCATTATCATAAAAGCCACGCTTTGATATGTTGCATGCATGGATTTGGTTTACTTTTATATTTGGCCACTCCCAGCGGGACATCCGAAACCGGTTCCGGAACACTACGGTTCAGGTATGGTCTGAGATTATTTTCTTGCTAACTGTTTATTAGGTAAACGAAAATGCCGCAGTGTGATGTGTCGCATGTATGTATTTGTTACATTTTTATGTATGGCTTCTTCCAAGGGTACTGGTCCGGAACACCTAAATGACCATAACTCTGCAACGGCTGGACCGATCTGAACCATTTTCAATAGGAAACTATGGGACCAAATTCCGCGTCGATTGAACCGTCGGTCATTAAAATCGGTAGAGGTTTACTGCCAAAAAGTGATGTGAGTTTTTTGTACACACGCATACAGAAACACACACACACGCACACACACACACACACACACACACACACACACACACACACACACACACACACACACACACACACACACACACACACACACACACACACACACACACACACACACACACACACACACACACACACACACACACACACACACACACACACACACACACACACACACACACACACACACACACACACACACACACACAAACACACAGACATCACCTCAATTCGTCGAGCTGAGTCGATTGGTATATGTGATTTGACCCTCCGGGCCTTCTATCAAAAAGTCATTTTTGGAGTGAACATGTAGCCTTTCCAGTACACTTAGTGTACGAGAAAGGCAAAAAACTATCAGTCGAGTTTTTTGCGGAGCAAACTCGATCCCCAAATCTCTTGCCCAAGGGGCAGATTGTCTTAGCATGCATTGTCCTTCCAAACAACTACACAGCGTAACAAAAATTAACTGGTGGTTTGTGTCAAGAGCAAACCTATGTGTCTCTGGCAGATTTTGGGTCGCTGAATCCGAATCTGGGCTCAGATTTGCTCCCGCACGTCACAATTTCAAGCTATACCTCAATTTATAGGGCAAAATATGCGATTTTGAGCTTTTTTGACTACAAGCCTTAATGGCTTGTATGGAAATATTTTTTTTAAAGCAATCAAAAGGTAAAGTGGTCAATTAACATCTAAACTAACGACTCATGCATAATATTTCGTTTTACCAAATCGAATTTGATAAATTTAAGCGATTTATGTTAGGTACGATATTTTTCCCATACAAGTCACCCTCCATGAGTTGCATACAAGTTGACATGCTAACATGAAGTGCTTAAATCTATCAAATTTGATTTGGTAAAATGAAATATTATGCATGAGTCGTTAATTTAGATGTAAATTGACCACTAGGAATTATTCAAAATTCCTGGAAGAAGAAAGAAATTAGAAATTATTCAAAATTCCTGGAAGTTCACTATTTGTGCAGTTTCTTGACAATATTCCTATGGAATCTGAATAATAAGTGCCCTTAGGGGCGATTTCTTCACCCTGGCACTGTATGGGTAAGCCTGGCTTACCGGTTAAGCCGAGGTGAAGAAATCGGCCCTTAATGTCCAAGAAAACTAAGGCCAATTGCTCCTTTTCCACAGAGGCCAGGCAACGCTAGGCAATTACACTGTTCGACAAAAAAAAACTTTTGCCGTGATCAGAGACCCCATTAGTAGGGCATAAAAGCGCATGGAAAATGTAGAAAAATGTTATTTTCAAATCTGTTGGGGCACCCCTAGAAACTTTTTGAGATGAGTTTGAATTTTATTCGTTTTTGAAGGTTTGACACGAGCTTTAGAAATCATCATAAACACTTTTGGAATACAATATCTTTTAAATGCAATTTTGTGCACCGCTGAAATTTTCACAGATCTGAGAAGCAACTTTGATAAATAACAAGTCAAAATTTCAGCCTATTACGACATTTCATTTCATTGATACATATCCGGGAAGAATCAAATATGACCTATGTAATACAAATCCTTGAAGTTTTCTCTAAATTCAATCACGAAAATCCAGCCCCTATCCTTATCTATGCATAACAAAATAACTATTTTACCTTGATTTGACTTCGAAATGCTACACTTTTGATCTAAATAATTGAATTCAAATTTTCGAGAAGAAAATCCGGTCAATTTTTCAAATTACTAAGTAACGTGGTAAGCCTGTGTACAAATTTAAAAAAAATATCTAATACATTTATATTTTGCGATCAGTACAAAAAAATAACGTTTCCAGTGTTTTCGTGGGTTGTCTGTATTCACTTAATGTTTCGAAGATCCTCCTAGCCATACCAAGGTGGTAAAATTGATAACTTTATTGAATAAAACAAATCTATTTCAATAGAATGAATTGATGCTGGCATTGGGCAGAAACATAGTTTAAGTTCACGACTGTTCAAAACAATGCAACCCTAAAAAAATCAAGCCAAAAATGAGAACATTCTCCATCTACTATTAGTAATCGCACAAGCACTGTTGTTTTCATCACATTTTAGTAAGTTTAACAATAAAGAATTACCATTACCATTGAATACACTTTTATGAAATTAATTGAATTTGTCATGTAGTAAAATATTTCCAATCTTAATATCAAGCTCAATAATGTCCTCCACGATTGTAACATTGCTTTATAAGTTCCAGCGGCATAGGGTCTGGAACCATTTGGGCAGGATCACCTATTTTGGACACTTGTGTCTATAACTAAGTCAATGTAGAACCGATTGACTTAATTTTTGAGACACGATCAGATACGCACAGTATCTAGCTGTGAGCGACAATTCAAGTCAATTGGTTTGCAGTTGAGTTAAAGCAGCAAGTGCCAAAAATAGGTGTTCGTGGCCAAATGACATTAGACCCTATTTGTTAATATAGTGTTAAATACTATCTATCCAGAAGCACTAAGGCTAATTAATATAATTTGTTTACTTGAGTCCAAGTTTGTTTCAATGAAGAGGTCGTTGGATTTTGAATATATTTTCCGCATCGTATTTAAATTTATAAGAACATGGAACTGCTTGATATCCACCAGGTCAAGCAATCTGAAACGGTTACTTAGGTACACATTGAATCATTCAAAAGCATTCTCATCCATATGCGATATATGGATATTTAAATTTGGGCACGACTCGAAATTCGATCAAAACAAAGTACTTCCATGAATTAATTGGACGTAATGTATTTTGCCTGAATTGCGATCCTAATCCATCGCATTCAAAATCGCAGTTAATTGGTACTTAAACATGATTATGAAAGTAACATTTGATGTCAAATATTACAATGAATTTAATTTTCATAAGTGACAAAAAAGTGTTTGAAAACTGCAATCAGCACATTACATTTATTTGAAAAAGTTTTTACTCAAAACACTCATGCTGACCTCAATGATTTAATCCAACTTTCTTCCTGTGGATCCTTTGTAAACATATCCTAAAAATTCTCGTATAGCTTTCCAGATTCAGACTTAGTTAAACCAGATGTTTGAAATACAATTTTCATCTTCTTCAGTCAGAAACTTCAAAGACTGAAAAATACATTAACACTAGAAAACGGAAGTCACGTCTAGTGACCTAGTGGAGAACTTGTGAAGAAACGCTTTCTCCGACTGGAGCGGAAATCCATCCAATATTCCGAGGCGTTCGAAGTATCCGAAAGACTTACGCTGCACGGTATTAATACATAGAAGTTTTTTAAATGGATATGAATATGGGTGTGCTTTATGGAATTAGATAAAAAAAACTTAAAAGATTTTCACTATATAAGTCAGAGTTAAGCCTTCGCGGATATGTATCAATGAAACGGAATGTCGTAAAAGGTAGAAATTTTGACTAGTTATTTATCAAAGTTTCTTCTCAGATCTGTGAAAATTTCAGCGGTGCACAAAACTGCATTTCAAAGATATTGTATTTCAAATGTGTTTATGATGATTTTTAAAGCTCGTGTCGAACATTCAATAATGAATATAATTCAAACTCATCTCAAAAAGTTTCTAGGGGTGCATTTTTCTACATTATCCATGCGCTTTTATGCCCTAGTAATGGGGTCTCTGATCACGGCAAAAGTTTTTTTTGTCGAACAGTGTTATTTGTTCCTTTACCCTTGCGAAACCCAAATTGTGTATTTGAAAACAAGTTATCCGATTCGACCCAATGATCGAGTCGTGATAGGATAATTTTCTTCAACAATTTCCTTAAACATGATGACATAGCTATTGGGTGTCATGAATTATGATCAGACGCTGGTTTACCAGACTTTTTAATGGCTTTTACTTTAACCTGTCTCCATTCATGCGGAACGAATTTGTTCTCTATAAATGAGTTGAACAGGTCTAGTAATAGTCTTTTTTTGATAACTAGGAGATTCTTCAGAAGATTGAACTTTATCATATCGCGTCCCGGAGCAGACTTGTTTGAAGAAAGAAGAGCTATAGAGAACTCCAGCATGGAGAATGGTCTGTCCAGAGAGCTGTCTCCTGAGGAAGTTTCCCAAGAGAGCGGTTCAGCTGGGACCGAGTCTGAGCAGATCTTTTTCGCGAAGTTGAATATCCAGCGATTGGAGTATTCGTCACTCTCATTAGAGGATGACGGTTACGCATGATGTGAGCCACTCTCCAAAGCGCTGTCATCGAAGTTTCTCTTGAGAGACCCTCAATGAAATGTCGCCAATAACTCCACTTTATCGCTTTCAGCAGGTTCTTTCAAGCTTAGCGTACTCTTGATAAAAAAAATGAAGTACCATGTCTACGAAAAAGCAGCATTGTTATTAGATAGCATACATTATGTAGTTTTTGGCTGCCTTCTTAAATTCCAATACCCCTATAACCACTTTCGCAACCAAAGGAATGTGTATGCCAAACCAAACTTTGTTGAAATTGATTATGGCATCCCATAATTATGCCGGATCATACATACATGAATAAATACAAATATATAAACATACAAATAGACAAACATACAAACATATGAATATACAAATATATAAGCATACATTGACTTTCATAATATAGAGGATAACAAGTCTACCGAAGACATGAACATAAACCTATTCAACATTGGGAAATAAATTTATGGGAATGAAGCTCGTGCCAATATGCAATCTTTGCAGCATCATTTACGCCATCTAGTGAATCAATCACAAATTATATAGTCCACTCTGAATAAGTTCTGGATGTAAAGAACAACTTCTCAGAAGATAGTATCCTAAAATTTTGCCTGAAGATATTCACGGCATAAGTAGGGCGCTGGGCGGATATGGATTAATATAAGACCGTCTGCTTCGGCACGGTAAAGAATGGGTAATGCGTTATTCAGATCTAATTGAGATAACTATTTTTATGCAATTCAGTATCATAATTTATATTTTATACAACTCATTTTGGTATCATAATGGCCATTTTTTCCGAACCGGTTTATTATGCAACTTAAATGAGTTGCATAATGAAAAATAGTTGCATAATGTTCATAATGCAACTCATTTGCAATGTACGACTCGTGCTGAAAAAATCAACTTTTTGCAACTCGTTACATAAATAACTATATCTCTTCTTGTGTGTATTTCGTGAGCGCACTAAATGGTCTGCTCCTTATAACTGTAACACCGTCACCCACTGAGAGACATCGAGCGGACAAAACACCGGCACCGTTCACTCGAAACCTTTCCAGCAGCCGAGCAGTGCGAGCCCGTGCAGAAAGCTGAAATTTCCCCCGTGGGAAATCTGCGGTTACCGTAAGTGAGTGCGTGCGTGCTTACGTGCGTTGAGTGTTGTTGTGATGCGTTTGTGCTGGAAGAGAAAACCCGTGTAAATCAAAGTCGGAGGAAATTGAAGGCGGAAAACCTGTGTAGGTTGAGGATGAGACCCGAAACCTCCCACCCGGAACGAAATAAGGTGAACTAGGTCCTGACCGGTGGTGCCAAATCACTCCGGGGGCTATTCGAGGAATGCGCTCGAGTGGAAGATTCACATTTTACTATAGGAGAAAAAGCGTCGTAGCCGTCGTCGCAGGTCAAACCAGGCGTGAAAACGTAGAAAAAGCGTGTAGATTCGGGAAAAGCAGCTCAGTGTTTTAAACGGAAAGAAATTGTTAGTGGTCTTCTTTGATCCGGGATTGTGCGGTGTATGGGAGAAATGCAACTTTACTTAAAACGCGAAGAAAAAAAGCAATAAATTTTAGGTCTTATGGCGGTTGAAATAATGTTCTGCCAAAAATATGTTGAAGCAAAAGCCTTTCAATTTTCGTTCCAGTACCCGAGCAAAGCCCAACAACAAAATAACAGCATCGAAAACATCATTTGTATTCAGCAACTAATTGATTATCTTTGCTGTCATAGGAACATTTTTCAACATTCATTTTTGATGTTTAAACCGTTTTATTTTTCAATCAAAACGACAACAACCTGAGTTATCAAAACTTGCAATATCACAACATCAAAATTAGTTTTCAATTTGCTATCAGACTTTGCTGAAAGTTCCTTCCGAAGCTGTTTTTGGAGTTCCGCCGGCTTCTTTCAAGGGCTCCTCTGGAAATTCCTTTCAGATTTTCTCTAAGTTTCACAGATCTCTCAGGAAATCCTTCCGGTATTTCTGCTGGAGATTCTTCCGGAGTTTGCAAGAGAATTCTTCTTGAAGCACGTCAGGGAATTCCATCCGGAGTTCATTCGAGAGTTCTTTCGGTACTTTTCTACAAAGTTCTTTCAGGAATCAGGGATGGGAACACTCACTTGCAACGAGTTACACTCATTTGGTATTTTCTCAGCTCAAAAGCATGCAACCAAGAAACGATGTATGGACGACTTTTGCCTTGTGATTTTATCTAAAACTTTTCCGAACAGAGTAGAGGTCGCACACGAATCCTAAAGACGTAACAGCATTGGCGTAACTAGAGGGGGGGCCAGGGGGGCCAGGCCCCCCCCAGAATCCGCCAGGCCCCCCCCAGAAATTTTTCATGACTTTATATATGGAAATTAGAAAAAATCTGAAAACCACTGTCGTGGTGACAAACATAGATCTATATTCTCAATTTAGTTGAAAATCGGAGTTTTCGACTAAGGTACACCGGGGCAAGTTGAAACGGATGGGGCAAGATGAAACAGCGGGTTATCATGATGTTTTCTATTGATGATAAACAATTTTATAGCCATAACACGTAGTTTTAGATTCAAACAATCTTTTAGCGAAGAAAAAAATTCAAATTTTATTGAAATCTATTTCAAAACTTCGTGTTTCATCTTGCCCCACCCGTTTCAACTTGCCCCGGTGTACCTTAGCGAAGTTGGATTTTTCTCCAAATCCGTGCGTCGGACCTAACTTCGGAAGTGGTGCGCTGTATAGCAAACAGCTATACAGTGCACCACTTCCGAAGTTAGGTCCGACGCACGGATTTAGAGAAAAATCCAACTTCGCTAGTCGAAAATTCCGGGTTTCAACTGCACGTACAGTAATAGAAATTTATTTGGCATAATATGTGTTTAAATTGACAGTTATTGGAGACAATTCTCAACTTGTCACTCTTTACAAGATCATTGTCCAAAATGGTCTATGTAATTAGTTAGTTTTGTTTGGAAATATTATATAATCAGAATTATATAAAAAGCAATACTTTGTACATCTTCTTTTTTAAATCGCTGAGAAATTAAAACTAAATGATAATTTCCAGGAATTCCTGGATGGGTATCTTTAAGAATCTTTGAATTTTCAAGCAGCATTACTGCAAAATATGGTTAAGTGATTCTTTATGGAAATCCAGTATCATGTGGGAAAAAACTCTGGTTGAATTTGGAATGGAATTCCAGCAAAAGTTTGTGAATTCCTAGTGAGAATAGATGTACGTAGCTGAAACGTAAACGCGAGTGTATTCATTAAAACCATGCTGGAGGTGATTTCTAGTCGGTCACTATTAATTTCTTTTATTTCGTGGGCCAGGTGTATTTTTTCGTCTATCAAACAACGCACAAATTCAAATGGTCATTGAGGAAGTTTTAATATATTTAATAGTTGGTGCTGCAAGATGTAATCGTAAATTTGAAGGTATTTATGATTGGACTTGTAAAAGACTTGGTATTCATGAGATAATTGTGAAAGAATTCCTGGATGATTTCTTGGCTCCTATGTCCCTCTAAAATTATCTAAAAGAATTTCAATACAAATCGCTGGAGGAATTCCTCTAGAAATCCTTCATATTATTCAAAAAATCTACAAGTAATCCTTAAAAAAAACCCTAGGGAGAATCCCTGAAAAACATTATGAACGGAATACTGTAATTTTTTAACTAACCACTGAATAAATTTTTAAAAAAATCCCGAGAGAAATTTCGGAAGAAATCATTACAAGAATTCTCGGAGCAATACCTGCAGGAATCCCTGGAGTAATTTGTGAAAGTATACCTGGAGGAATCCCTGGATGAATTCCTGGAGGAATCCGAAAAGCAATTATGCTAGGAATTTCAGGAAAAAAAATCTGAAGAATCCGCATCAGAAATCCCTGCAGAAATTACTAAAAAAAATTTTAGATGAATCCTTGGAGGAATTTCTGGATGCATTCCTGGAGGAATCCTTAGAGGAATTCTTCAAGAAATCACAGAAGGAGTTCCTAGATGTATTTATAGAGGATATCCGGGAGAACCTTCTGGAAAAATTCCATGCGGAATCTCTGGAAAAGTTTCTGGACTAATGCCTGAAGTATTAGGGTTTTTTTTTATTATCGTACAAATTGGTATGCAGTTTCTGAAGGTTAATGAAATTAGGTAGGGATCATATATATTTGAAAAACTAAATTGAAAAAAAATCAGGGTAGCCTAATTTTCCGGAAAACTCCAGTGAAAATCAAACATTTTCCACAGACATCACCTACTTTGAAAAATCATAGAACGAAGCATCATAGGCACATTTTTTTTTTTGTGAAATCATAAGCAAATTTTCTCAGCAATTCCAAGATGGATTTCTGGAGAAAATCCTAGAAAATTTTTTGGACAAATTTCTGGCGGATTCCCTGGAAAAGTTAATGGATTGATTGATTGGTTTGTCTTTTTTATAGAGAATTTCAGCCCTTGGCTCTGAAGTTAATGGATAAATTTCTGAAGGAGGCATCCCTGGAGAAGTTCCTGGAGTAATGCCAGGAGCATTACAGAAATTTCTGATGAAATTCCAAGATAAATTTCTAGAAGAATTCCCAGAGGAATTTCTGGAGGAATTCCAGGAGAAATTCTTGGAGGAATCTCACGGAAGAATCCTTATAGGAATCCCTGCAGGAATTTCTGGTATATTCTTGGAGGAATTCCTGGTGGAATTTCTAGAAGAACCCGTGAAATAACTCTTGGACGGATTTCTAGAGGAATCCCTGGAGTAGAAATTTATGGATTTATTCCTAGAGGAAACCTGAAAGAATTTCCCTTGGAAAAATTCCTATAGAATTTCCTGAAGAATCTCCTGAAAGAATATCGGAAGCAATCTCTAAAGGATTTCCTGCAGAAATTCCTGGCGGAATGCTGTAGGAATTTCCGAAGAAATTCCTGGAGGGATTCCTGGACCTACGGTAAATCTTGGTGGAATTTCTTGAGGAGCCCCTGGAGACACTGCGGTAGTAATTTCTGAGGAATTCCTGAAGGAATTCCTATATGAATTCTTGAAGGGCTTTCTGAAGGAATTCCTGGAGTATTTCTGAAGAAACCTCATAAGGAATTCCCGCAAAATTTCTTAGAGAAATTTCTACAAAAATTCTTGAAAGAATCCTGGAGAAATCCCTGAAACAAATTTCTGGAGGAACTTCCGGACAAGTTCCAGGTGGAATTTCAGGAGGAATTTCTTGACAAATCTTTATAGGAAATCTTGGGGAAATTCCATGGAACTATTCATGGATGAATTCCAGGAGGAATCCCTTAATCAAATCTTTGAGGAATCCTTCAATGAATTCCTGGAAGAATCTCTAGAGGAATTCTGGAAGGAATCCATGGAGAAATTTCTAAATATATTCATAGAGAAATTCCTAAAGAAATTCCTAGAGAAATTCCTAGAGGAATTCTGAGAGGAATTTCTAATGAAGTTCCAGGAGAAATTTCCAGAGGAATTTCTGGAGGACTTGCAGGAGCAATTTCAGAAGGAATTTCTGGAAGAATTACTGGAGCAATCATCGGAGGAACTTCTGGAAAAATCCATGAAATAATTCCTGAGGAATGTGTAGAGGAAACCTCGGAGAAGAAATTCCTGGATTAATTCTTGGGGGAAACCCTGGAAGGATTTCTGGAGGAATTCCTGGAACAATTCCTGAAGGAATTGCTGTACGAATTTCCGAAGAAATTCCTGGAGGAATTCCTGGATCCATTCCTGAATAAATTACCGAAAGTATTCCTGAAGAAATACTTGGGGTAATTTTTGGTGAAATTCGTGGTAGAACTCCTGGAGGAGTCCCTGGAGAAATGCCTGGATGAAATCCTGGAAGAATGCCAGGAGGAATACCTGGAATAATTCTTGAATAAATTCCAGAAAGAATTTGAGGGGAAATTTTTAAAAGAATCCCTTGAGGATTTCCTGGAGGATTCCTGAAAAAATATTTGAAGCAATTCCTAGAGACATCTCAGGAGGAAATCATTCAGGAATCTCAGGAAGAATTATTGGAATATTTCTTGGATAAACTCCGGGAGGAATTCTTGGGGTAATTTCTAAATGAATCCCTGGAGGATTTTCTAGATAAATTCTTGGAGAATTTGCGGTAGTAATTTCTGAAGGAATCCTGGATTAATGCCTGGAGGAATCCCTATAGAAATCTCTGGAGGAACTTCTGAAGGAATGTCTGGAGTAACCCCTGGATAAATTCCTGGAGACATGCCTGTATCAATTCCTGGAGGAATCTCTCGAGAAATTCCTTAAGAAATCCCTGGAGGATACCTGGGGAATTTCCTTAAAATATCCCTGGAGAAATTCCTGAACTAATGCCTGGAATAATCTCTGGATACATTTCTAGATGAGTTTCTGGTGGAGTTTTCAGAAGAATTCTGGGAGCAATCTAGTGGAGTTTGGAGTTTTTAGAAGAACTCCCGAAGCAAACTCTAGATGAATTGCTGGAGAAATTCCGGGATGAATCCATGGAGAAACTCCCAGGAGAAATTTCTAAAGAAACCTCTTGAAAAATTCCTAGAGGAATCCTCAGAGAAATTTCTCGAGAAATTCTTGGAAGAATCCCTGGGAAATTTTTTTGGAAAATCCCTGGAGGAATCTCTGAAGCAATTTCTGAAGAAACCTCAGGAGGAATGCCTGGAAAGTTCTGGACAAATTCATGCAGGAAGTTCTGGATAATTTTTTTGCGGAATCCCAGGAAGAATTCCTGGATTAATCTGTAAAGGAATTTCTGTGGAAATTCCTTGGAACTATCCCTGAAAGAATTCTTGAATGAATTCCTGGAGGAATCTCGAGAGAAATTCTTGAAGCAGTTAATGGAGTAATTTCTGAAGAAATTCCAAAAGAAATTTCTGAAGAAATTCCAAGAGAAATTTCTGAAGAAACTCCAAGAGAAATTTCTGAAGAAAATCTAAGAGAAATTCATAGAGGAATTCCCAGAGGAATTCCAGGAGGAATTCCTGAAGGAATTGCGGTAGTAATTTCTGAAGGAATTCCTATGGGAGTTCCTGGATCAATTCCTGGAGGACTTTCTGAAGGGATTCTTGGGGTAATACTTAAGCAACCTCTTGAGGAATTCCTGGAGGCATCCTTAGAGGAATTTCTAGAGAATTACTTGGAAGAATCCCTGGGGGAATTCTTGCAAAAAAAAAACCTGGAGGAAATCCTGAATCAATTTCTGGGAGAACCTCAAGAGGAATTCCTGGACAAATCTCTATAGGAAATCTTGGGGAAAATCCGTGGAACTATTCATGGAAGAACTGCAGGAGGAATCCCTAAATGAATATCTTGAGAATCCCTGAATGAATTCCTGCAAGAATCTCTAGAGGAATTCTGGAAGGAATCCATGGAGATATTTCTGAAGGAATTTCTGGAGAAATTTTTAGAGGAATTCAGAAAGGAATTTCTGGTGGAGTTCCAAGAGGATTTTCTGGAGGAATTACTGCAGGAATCATCGTTGGAATTCCTGGAGGGATCCATGAAATAAATCCTGGAGGAATGTGCAGAGGAAACCCTAGAGAAGAAATTCCTGGAAGAATTTTCGGAGGAATTCATGGAAGAATTCCTGGATCCAAACTTGAATAAATTCCTGGAGTAATTCCTGAGGAAATACCTGGGGTAATAACTGGAGAAATTCTTGGTAGAACTCTTGCAGAAGTCTCTGGAGAAATGCCTGAATGAAATCCTAGAGGCATGCCAGGAGGGATACCTGGAACAATTCTTGAAAAAAATCCGGGAGGAATTTCCGAAGGAGTTCCCAGAGGAATCTCAAGATTTATTCGTGATGAATTACAAAATTCGATTTCTGAGGGAATTCCAGGTGGATTATCTGAAGAATTCTCAGGGGAAATACTGAAGAAGTCGCTGAAACTCCTGAGGAAATCCTGAAATCCTTGATTAATTCCTGCGGGAGTTTCTGAAGGAATCCCAATAAGAGTTCTTCTAGAAATGTTTAAAATAATCTCGGAATTCGTTTTTGTAAGAATACCAGAAGAAATTTCCGGTGAAGCCCTGGAGGAACTCTTGAAGTAATTTCTGAAGAAACCCGATGAGGAATCCCGGAAGCAAGCCCCATTAGGAACTCTTTATGGAATCTCAGGAGAGCTTTCTTATCGAATACCTGGAAGAATTTTTGTAGGAATATTCCTGGATAAAAAAATGAAGAAATCAATGTATGCAGTATTTGTTGAAGGAATACTAGGATCCCTAGTGGAGTGGACCTGGTGGGATGGTTAGAACACTCCCGACAAACTCGCAAAATGTGAGTTCTTCCTTCGGAAGGGCAGTAAAGCGTGGGTCCCGAGATGAACTAGCCTAGGGCTTTAGTTTTTTTTATGTGTATTAACGAGATTATTAAATCTCGTTAATACACATAAAAAAACTAGGATCCCTAAAGGTTTTTTGTACAAATTTTTCAAGCAATTCTTGGAGTGTTTTTTAAGAATCTCTAAGTAAAATTTTCTAAAAGAATTTCTGGAAAACATTCCTGCAGGAATACTTCGAATCATTCCAGATGTAATTATTGGAGCAATCTCTAGTGGAATTTTGGAAGGCATATATGGAGATATCCCTGTAGAAATCTCTGAATACCTGCAGAAATACCTTAAAGGATCTCTGGAGAAATTCCTGAAGGAAACTTCGAAAAAAGCACTGGAACAATTACTGGAGGAACCTCTAAAGATATCCCAGGACAAATCCCTAGATGAAGTCTTGATTATTTCTGGAAGAAGCCAAGATGGAATCACTGAATTAAGCTATGGAAATAAAAACTTGGAGGAATTGTTCTTACTCATATAGTTCACAAAACTATGAACAAATCTGAAACAGTCATTTTGATTACTCAAAACTACAATACTGATTTGCATATTCACATATCGGGCGCCCATCCCGCTTAAAATTCATCTCAAGTCAGGCCCCCCCTGGGCCCCCTCCAGGAAAAAATCCTAGTTACGCCAATGCGTAACAGAGCTGTGAAAGCGACGCTCCACGAGGTGAGTGTAATTTACATTCACCTCGTGGAGAGTTGCCTTCACAGCTCCCTCACGACTTCGGTATGCGTGCGCGACCCCTACTCTATTCGGCAAACTTTTAGACAAAATCACAAGGCAAAAGTCGTCCATACTTCGTTTTTTGATTGCACGCTTCTAAGCTGAGAAAACTGCAAGTGAGTGTAACTCTTTGCAAGTGAGTGTTCCCATCCTTGTCAGGAATTACTTTTGAAGTTCCCCCAGCAGTTGCTCTCGGATTTCTACGGAACTTCAGTAAAGGTTTTCTCCAGAAATCCCTTCCGAAGATAATGCGGAAATTCCAGATCCTTCAGGAGTTTCTCCGGAAGTTTTTTTATGGAATTCTTAGTTCTTTCTGGAGTTTCACAAAGAATTCCTCAAAGGCTCCTCCGGAATTCGCTTTCGGTGTTCTTCTAGGTATTATTTCCGGATGCTCTGGGAATCTCTTTCCTCCGAGATTTTTTTCGGTATTTTTTTACAAAGCTTTTCCAGGAAGTTACTTTCAGAATTTAGCTTGTTTAGAGTCCTTCTAGGAGTTTCTTCTTGAATTTCTCTGGGAGTTATTTCCACAGTTTCTGCAGGAATTGTGAAGGTCCTCTGAGTATTTGTTCCTCAATTTCATCGGGAATTCCTTTTGGAAATTCTTAAGGGAGTTCCTCGTAAAAAGCTCT